>NC_090929.1:1591735160-1592042786 GCF_040938575.1 Ambystoma mexicanum | reverse complement strand
CCATTCAATATACTGGTGGTTATATAACTGGGCCTACCACACCCATCCTTCTCCCACCGCAATTGTTGTAATCACTACTTTTGCCACTCAACAAAACATAATAGCATGTATGTTCTCCCTCCACTGACCATCCCCACTCTCACTGGGATTGTTAGGGCCAGGAGCACTGGGCAACCCCATACAGCTAGCTTAACAAACCACATCAATAATACTATTTCCCCCAACCTACTATGCACCGCTATTCATTTTACATCTCCCTATGTAAGTGCTAATCTTATACATCACAGTACTCATTTCTTACATAACGTAGCACTGCATGATAAAACATATACATATTAAAAGACATATATACAAAGAGCAAGTCATTTGCAAGCTCACTATATACAAATAGTCAAACACGTTTTATATGTTACTGCACAAAAGCTGAAATGCCAACTATCAAACCCTACCCACTTAGCTACTATAAATTCACCTTCTTCACTTCACTTCATAATTTCCCAGAATCCATTTACCTGGTATATTTTGGCTAAAACACCAAAAGACGGTAAGAATATCTGGCATGCTCAAGCCATAATTGTGCATTCTTAAAGCTATTCCAAAATAATCTGTGACACATATTTGCTTTCATGTACCAACCAACAATTCATTCATCTTTGCTGTGTCCTGAAATCATAAAAAAGATAACAAGAAAAAAGAGCTGCAAGATAATACACTGCCACTTAGTTGCTCCACTCAGCTGCAGTTTTCACACCTTACAAAACTCTACTCAAATACCAAAGGACATCTCCAAGCACACCCCTTTGAGTATACTGCTTTTTATATAACTGGGCCTACCACAGCCTTGCTTCTCCAACCACCCATTTAATCAGTCCTCCTTAGCTAATCTCATCAGAAAAACATGCTCAATGTTATTGTCTGCTTTTCTGCTTGTACGACTATGTGAAATGTACTGTTTGTTTATGGAAATGTAATACTTAATATCTGATATGTAATTGTATTAACTGAATCTTTTGCAAAGTAGCAGTAGTGATAATGGCATCATTTTGGTGCCGAATCCATTGACATCCAGAATGAAACCCACTGCTCACAGTTGGCGCTTCTCTAAAGTCAGAGAACACTGTTCCAGAAAAGATGCGGAGGACGTACTTTGCACATTCTGTAACAAAACTGTACTCTGTTTCCCTTTAGGTACATCAATAATAATGTTATGTTATGTTATGTTATATACATTTGTAAAGCGCACGGTCGCCCAGAGGCATCATGGCGCTGGTGTGGAAGCTGCGACCTCAGAAAAAAATATAAGCAGAAAGCTAGAAAGCTAGAACAGAGTGGTTTTCAAAGCTTTCCTGAAAGCCAGATGATTTGCAGAAGATTTTAGCGATGATGGAAGGGTGTTCCAGAGCTTGGCCGCGGCAATAGAAAAGGCTCTGCCGCCAATTCTTTCCCGGTTAAACCTGGGGACCGTAAGTAGGTTGGTTGTATAATAATACTAAATAATAAACCATCCAATGCGAGTCCATTGGGATGAGGTGGATGATAACTATCAAAAAAGCATACGAACATCATAAAAGAAAAATGCTTGGGGCTTATTCCTTGTATATACAGATATCAGCACAACCTCCATCCGCCATCAACAACTACAAATGAAGTCTCAAGTTCAGCAACAAAGTCAACTACACACACTCCTCTTTTACCGACTCCCGATCTTTCCCTGATGCAATTTATATGTAGGCGATGCAACAAATAGGTAGTCAAGAGAACAGCCACATTTGAGAAATGTCAAACCATCTGCTGCAAAACCACCACAAAAATATGCATGATGCCTATCAAAAAGCACACAAACACCACAAAATAAAAATGCATGGGGTTCAAAAATTAAGTGCAGACAAATCGGCACATCAGCTACACTCCTGCCATCTCCACAATGAGAATTCTGGAATCAAACCAGAGACTTGAAACACCTGCAGCAGCACTCCATTTCAACAATCATCAGAAATTATATAAAGATTCAAAAAGGTTTTTCAACACAAATGGGGTGCTGCCAGTAGTACCACTATATTTTGAATATAGGTTGACCTTTCACAGAGGTTAACTCTGCAACATCTGGTGCAAACCCACTGGGATGATGAGAACGCAGAGCTACAACAAAATATAAAATGACTAAAATGAAGTTACTAAACACCATCAATTGTACTACCTCACACTAACACAAAACAGCTAAGAGTGCTGCATAGCTGAAAATGCATTACAATTACAAGTACAATCAAATACACCTTCAACCTCACTAACATGAATACAAAAACAAAATGCCTACACATAAATGCCACTGATTGACAATTCTAATTTTGTAGGTCAACGTTAGTGAAAGCTAAAAAATACATTAAAAAATATTTGTCACGTAATCAGAGCAGATGAAACAAATGATAATAAACACCATCTGCTAGCAGTAACTACTATAACTAACACACACAACACTAAAAATAATCCTTAAAACATGTAAACATTTAATACCACTTACTTTCACATCACCCACACCCCTGCCGTATTCAAAGGCAGAGTTCTGCAATCAAAAGGATTAAATTACAGAAAATGGTGGCTCTATACTTTCCAAAATGAATACCAAAACAAGAGGACTATATACCAATAAAACTACTAAAATGTATAACACATTTTCCCCACAACCTAAAAAAAAAAGTAACAATAACCAATAATAAACAATGGAACTGACAGAATTCTTTATTTTCCCCACCTGGCATCTTTCATAGCCACGGCTATTTGATGTGGCTACAGACCCTAGATTTTATTCGCAGCTACACGTACATTTTTATGCAATCTAAAAATCAAACTAAACCGGCCCACAAAATTTAAAATAAAATAAGTGAACACCTAAGCACATCAAATAACACTCACATATAAAATTCTGTGTTGTATCATCCACATTACAATATGATTATTGCACAGAAAATGTATATGTTTAGCCACAGCTACAAATATAACCGTGCCTACAGTTTCAACCAATTAAATGACCAAAAGTGTAGACACGCATGTGCACGCAGTTATACGATAGCCCTTCATAGATGTTTGTCGATAGCCATGGATAATCACTAAAACTACAAACTTAAAATTGTATTTCCACCCTTGCAAACTATAAACAAGTCTCCCTGACATGGCTACCAACCCACCTCCACTCCCCATGGTCCTCCTCCATCTCCCCATGTCTATCACAATCCTCTAAACCAATCTATGCATGTACAATCCTAACACACCCAAAATGTTGTATAGCCGTGGCTACCAATTACCAAAGGCAAACACAAGTCGTGCCATTTTTCCTCGAATAGCAGCTGCTATCACACACACACATGACGTGCCATTTGCCCTCAAATAGCCGTGGTTACACCATGTCTACAGACACACAACATGCCATTTGTCCTCAAATAGCCGCAGCTACAACACAGAGGCAACTCTACCCACGGTTAACAAAGGTCAAAACCAAGTGGTTGCTGCATAGCCACTGATAACCACAACAGTACATCAACCAATCAAAAACTTCAAGACAAACACATCAAATACGTTCTGATCATACAAACTACTAGAAAGGTGAAGCCAGGAATAATTTTCATAAAAACAGATATAGACTGCAGATATCGTGGCTGATTTCAAAACTGTGTTGCTCATATGAGACAGGTTGCTGTTTTGGTTGCTGGCTTTTTGTGAGTAACAAAAAATTTATATGGATCTAGGTTTCAGAGATTTTACAATTAAATGGTTTGGATTGCGGGGAATGTGTTGGTTCCAAGTTTTTCAAAAATTGTTAACTCTAAGAAGTGCAGGACAACCAAACATCATACTAATTCATTGTGTAGGCAATTATTTAAGGGAATGTACGGGGCGTGCCCCCTACTTTAACGATGAAACAAGACATGGCAAAACCAATGGAACTATTTCCTCACACCATCTTTATCTTTTCCAATGTGACTCAGGGGCAAAAAAGGAGATGGACCATCAAATGTAATGGTGAATTTGAGAAATCTTGAAGAAATGTTAACACATCAGTTTCAGCATTCATGAGAGACCACAACCAATTATGGATATCAAACAACATACAGTTCTACACGGCCAGTTTCTATGGACATTAATGAGTACACCTATGTGCCAGAATCCATCAAGACCATCATGGTGGCTCCCCCTAGTTATCCATCAAGACCGTCATGGTGGCCCCCTCTAGTTAAGAAGCCTGCACTAGACCCAAAGGACCCAAACAATTTAAGGCCAATCACAAATTGCAATGTTCTATTGAAAATCCGGGATAAGTGTGCCACGGTACAGCTGCAAGATTTCGTTAAAGCTAATAACAGCTTAAATAAACAGAAATCAGGGTTCAGGCCTGCTCATAGTACTGAGACAACACTTATTGACTTACAGACCCACATGCTATGCACCATGGACAAAGGTATATCGTCTATGTTGGTCTTTCTTGATTTATCCGTGGCTTTCAATCTGCTTGATCATGAAAAGCTCCTGTGGTCCTTGTAACATGTTGGTTATTGCACAACAGCGGTGGTAAAATGGTTAAAATCATTTTTAACCAATCAAAGATCTAAAGGGCATTGGGGCGATGGCTTTTCACATTTGGCACCCATCAACTGTGGCATGCCACTCAGGGCCAGTCTTTCCTCTGTGCTGTTTAACTTATACCTCAGATCACTCTGCACTCTGCTGGAGGGCACCAGATATTTCTTTATGAATTACACTGTTGACATTCAGCTGGTTCTGGCACTGAGTGGCAAGTATGAGCAGGATGCTAGCAATCTCCAGACCGTTTATGAAATCGTGGAGTCCTGGATGACCACAAATTGGATGTCCATAAATGGCAGTAAAACTGAAATATTTATCTTTGGCTCTTGGCAAGCTCGTCCTAAACTCTGCCAGGAATATAATAACGTATATATGAAGAAATATGCCATCCTGGTCCAGGACAAGGTAAACACTCTAGTCATTTCATTGGAGGGTTCCTGAAGCGCAGAATCCCGTTTGAATCAAATAAACAAGAGCTGCCAGTACCAGCTCCGACTGCTCAGCCACATGTATTTATTTATTTATTTTGACATTTGTTAAGTGCACTTAGCCCAGAGGCACCTAGGTGCTGGTCACAGAAGCATGGTGGTTACAGACGATTTCTTATGGTTACAGTCTTGCAAGGTTTTACAGTGGATATATTAGGGTACATGGTTACATCAGACCATTCATCAACTAAAAGAACTCTACAACTATTGCTAGAACAACTATCCTCTCAAGGCTGGACTATGGCAATGCCCTGTTGATTGGGGCTAACAGTTCTTGCCTGGTGAGATGCCAAACAATACAGAACAGTGCAGTAAGAATCATCAAGAAGCAACCAAGGGGCAAACACATTTCGTCTGACAGAAGAAACTTACATTGGCTGGCAGTGAAGGAACAGATTACTTTCAAATCTATGAGTATTATCCACCGCTGCCTTCATGGGTCTGCTCCATCATACTTAAAAGATCGTATCTCCCAGTATGTACCAGGTAGATCTCAGCACTCAGAAACCCTGGGTTAGATCGCTAGCCAAGGTTTCAGACACTCAAATGGATTGGGTAGATCATTCCCTGTTAAGGCTGCTAAAGGATGAAACAACCTTCTGGTAGCTATCAGGCTAGAAGGTAACAGCAGCGCCTTCAGTAAGGTTTTGAAGACCACCATCTTTAAATAGCCTAGTGGTTTGAGCAGGAGTTCTACTCTATGTGTTCACTTTTGACCTGTTGACATTTTATGTTTCGTCTGCTGTCTAAATATTGCACCCTGATGCCTGTGGGCTTCAGCGCATTACAAATAAACAAACAAACAAACCTAACCAATGAAGGAAATGGTGATATTCCTTGATAACATCAAAACAATACTCCAGATGTGCTAAAATATTACACTCACTGAACCCCAAAACCATCTTTTTTAAGGACTACTTATGACATTTGCATACACAAATACAATAAAAAATATTTTTAAAAAATCATTTTTCTCATACCCGCAACTACAGTTCATTATCTTTTATCATAGCCGGGATTACAAAACTTTGTTGAGATGAGAGGGACACACTTCAGATTTAAAACTACAACAAAACTTAAAAAACATCAATACACCACAACACAGCTCAAGCAGTAATGTATGATACCTAAAATTAAAGAAAGCTAAATAAAGCTAAAAATAACGACAAAGTAGGCAGAACAAAAACTAATACCTACACAATGTCATAGCATGAGAAACAATACACAGAGTAAACTACAGTATATGGGGTGTCTAAAACTACAGTAGAAAACATCCTTTCAATATAAGTTTTTCAAAGCAATTCTCTTCTGTTATTCTCCAAACTCTCACATGTACAAAAATCTAAAAAGACACAACCAAAATGATAACACTTTAAAACACATTCCAATTCACGGCCAGTGATATTTCACCCCCCAACATCACTATACCTAGAAAAATGCCATTAAAAAATAAAGAAAACACTGACACATATAGCCGCAGATACAGAACTACTCCTAGCTATGGGTATCTGTAGTCCTTTGCAACCTCGGATATAGTCGTAAATATCAGCAAAACGTGTAAAAAAGAAATGCTTCCCTGCCCCCCAGGTCATCACCAAGTGCCCCCCCTGACCTATGCCAGCTCCCCTCACTCCTCATACGGCCTCCTCACCTCCCCAGCCCTCTCGTGTTCACCCCAGAACACACGCTGCTTCTGTGACGCAGTTTGCTTTCAGATGTCGTCTATTTGCAGCTATAGCCAAGGCTACAGAAAGCTTTGTGTTGCGAACTCAGTCCCTGGTCCCCCTCCAACTTCCAAATGTCACTCAGCGCCATCTAGCCATCCCCTCACCTCTACCCTGGTGGCATGTGTATTTTTTTGACCTGCTAATAGCTTTTTACTGCATTTCATTTTCCCATAACCTTGGCAAGGGCCATGAATGTCTTCAGCATTGAGAGAAAAACAAGATGGCAGTCATTTCTTTTCTGAAAACCATGATCCTGCAATATACCATGGGAGATGTCTGTATTTGTTTTGGGGAAGGGGGCACCTCCTTCATCAAATATTTAAATAACTACTTAACTACTACACAGAATAACCACAAGCCAACCAAAGCACTTATATGAACGCTTCGTGTCCAACTTGTTTCAGACCTGGTCCAAATTCGTCCAGCGGTTTGGGCTGTGCACTTTGGCAAAAATGTAAATTTTTTGTCTATGGGAAAATTAATGGAAAGTAGTCTGCACTGTTGGGAAAGACACTGTTTTTTGATGCTTAATACCTTTCTTATTTTTTAACAAATCTTTACGAAACTTTGCAGTCTGGGGTGGGGGAGCGTAGACTTTTAATCACTTTCAGAATTTTGGTCAAATCCATTTCTCGAATTAAAAGTTATTAACAATAGAATTTTGAGAGGTTCCTATGTGTTTCCAACTCACCTTAACTATAGGGCGGCTGTCGCCACCCTATGATGCCCAGCACTGACATTAATGCACCATGAAGGGAGAAATGTTGCCATGGCATTATTTTTTACTCTCAAACAACACTGTTTAATATACACGCCAACAGCCAAGGCAACATGAGGATTCGGTCATCAAGAAAACATAAAAGCAACTTTAAATGTTGCTGCCATTCTGGTTGCTATGTTTAGTCAGCTCTGCTTGGGCACTAGTTTCTTTACGTTGCATCCATAACTCCTTCTGTATTATCAGTTGCATCAGCTGAGGCTGGGTAGGATTTACAAACCTTGAACCATGATCACATCCTACCTGTCACGTTCTCACTGTTTGAATCCACAGGATTGTTTAAATAGCCATCACACATGATTCAAACCTGTATGAAACAATGGGAGCCTTCATGTTTTGTTTTAGCAAATTTTGGTGGCACAAAGCACTGCAATGTGTCCAAAAACAATGCTACAGAAAGAAGATAGAGAACAGGTGTGAAATCCGACTATCTGGTTGGTATAGTAACTGGCAACATTTACAGTATGAATTTGCCAGCTCATTGAATATTTCTTGTTCTTCCACCATATCCGCTCAACAGGGCTTGCTTAACAAAATGGGAGTCAATTAGATGTTTAGTGTCATTAAAATGCGCCCCAGGTGGCGCAGTGATTGTTGCTTCCTGACCAATCAGAAGCCTCATCACCTGTGGCAACCTCATCAGATATGGCGAGGCATACACCTGTCTACGCGAATAACTGACTGTGCTTTTGTGGAAACAGGCATGATGGTGTTCTGCTGTTAAGTATCAAACAGTTTGCATTTGTTCATATGCATGAGCGTGTATGCGTCGTCTACATGCATGAACATGTACAAGTGAGGGGCTCCTGTGATTTCTTTTTGCACCAAAGGAAGAGGGGGGACTGAATGATTGAATAAGATGTGTGAAGTATTTTGGAACTGCTAGTCATTCAGATTAGTATGCATGCGGTTTGCAGACATGTTACTGTGTTGTGACAAATGGAATGAGTAGAGAGCCTGGTGTGCATTCATGCTTGAATTGTTACCACAACAACAGGAAACAATTATAAGTAGGAGCTATAAGACCACTCTACCAATGGCCCTTCACATATCACAGTTTAATCAGGGAAATATAATTTCCCTGATGTGAGTTAATGGGATTTCTTATGAGGACATGTGTTGGACATCAGTAGAACTGCAGACTGTCTGTCATTGCAAGAGATTGTTAACACAGAGAAGAAACTGTGCAGTACCACTGACAACATTCATATGTCTCCGACAAGAAAACACAGTTTTACTCCAATACGGAAAAACAATGATCAATTTGCTCATATATTTTAGCCATCTCTTGAATGCGCAAAATGAGAGGAAAACTGTTTCCCATTTAGTCTGTCACATCTGGCAACTTAGTTTAGCAATATAGACCTGCAGTGTGGTCACCCGGATGCTCTGCAATTCTTTTGAGTGTTTTTAAGTTGTAAAAATAGTAATGTGTGCATTTTCTTGTAATTATTGTTTCCTACTTCATATTTATGTGGGTTCATGGGCGTAATTTTAGGGGGGGGGTGTTTGTCCCCCCCAACTTTCATGGCACACCATTTTGTCCCCATTCATTTGCCTGGTGCACTTTTTCCTTAGATGTCACGTCCCCCCAAATTTTTCAGCAAAGTTACTCCACTGTGTGGGTTGGTTTCTGTCACGTTCATTTCATTGTGTGGCTTGTTTTGGAGCTTTTTTTTACATAGAAAACAGGTTTTTTGGACTTCTTTTGAAGGTGTGTTGGGCTTTTATGGCTCCATATAAAAAGCTATCATTTCATTCCAAACCACTACGACATCCCACTACATTTCACCATTCAACGCAACCAAACCCCCACTACATACCACCACTACAACACCCCCACCACATTTCACACTGAACACAACCACCCCCCCATTCCACATCTCCATACCAGTCCTTCACCCCAGTCCCTGACTACACACCACAAAACCTTCCACATCACCACATTCCTTCCTCCACCACACAACACACCCCAACTCTATACCACAGCACTCCACACCAACACACCACTTCACACCACCACACCATCCAACATCACAACCACTTCACACACCAGGCTACTCCACCAGTCTATGACACCATTCCACACCTCTTTGTCACTTCACCTTCATAGCACCATTCTAAATACTCCACTCTTACCCGCTACAATCTAAAACCATTCCACCACTGTACCTCCTTTCCCCCCTCTGCTCCACTCTACCCCACTCTACCACTGCATCTGTCTACCCTTGCTCCACACCACTTTACCCCAACCACCCTTCTTTGCTCCCTAAATCCCAATTCACCCATCCTCGACCCTCTATACTTTGAACCTACTGTATTCCTCTGTACCTTAACCCCCTCTATGCTCACACATCCCCTCTGTGATGATCTGTGTTCTGATTCGCAGGAGTACATGGATGGGTAGGGGGTAAAATGGCCCACTCAGCCCTCACACTTCTAGATATGAAAACCCACCACAATCATAAAGGTAAACCAGGGACTTTTAAGAGATATGCCTCCTCAGCCTTTTTTGGTAAAGTAGGCAGATGGAAAGCTATGCTCTTAAGAAGGGTGTGAATGTGATCCAGTAGTTACCCAAACAGCACAGTAACACAGTCTACAATAAAGGGACTGTCTAATCAAGGTTCTATGAAACATATACATACTTGACTTGAACACACCATCTGCAATAGAACAAAATAGAAACACTGTACAAACAACCCAGCCCTGGAAAATGACCAAGGAAGAAGAGACAGACTGGAGAAAGTATCCTTTTGAATGCAAATACAGTGATGATAGGCAAATACCACCCACAAAAAGATTATGACTTAGGTGAAAGAAGGTGCTGCGTTAACCTAACCAGTCTCTAGGATACCAGTGGGCAGAGGGGGCCGTTTGTGATCAACAGTATTTGGGTTCAGTTCTTCACTGGGCTGACAATTTTGAACCCAGTGTCGAACGTGGATGCAAGTGGATCAGGCTCAGTTCAGGTATGGAAGATCGTATGAGGCTTTAGCAGCATGCGGGCATTGAGCAGCGAAAAATGCAATCTCTCAGTGTTGATGACAGTGGCTTCCAGAGATGCAGGCTGGATGTTCCACAAGAGCTTATCGACGATGGGTCAGGACGAGCTAGGAGAGGTTAACAAGTGACACTCCAGCAATGCGAGTCGGCGGATGACGATTGTTGAATATCGAGCCGTTGATTCGAGACTAGCAGGCGATGCCTCAGCCAGGACAAGATGCAGTGTCGAGCTGGTTTGAAGTGCAAGCAATAATTCAGATAGATGGAGGAGAGCAAAAGCCAGCAGTGTCATCTTCCATGGTTCTACGGATACTGTGAGGCCTAAGCAGAGGAACGAAAGGACATTATGGTTGCATTCTGGGTCTGCTCTCCCAGCTTTAGGAGATTCCGGTACAGAGTAGCAGGTCCTGGTTCACAGCGAAGGTCACACTTGTTACTTGGACAGTTCCTTCTTCACCTTTCCAAAAGGATCTCCAGTGACTTCTTGGGTGTTTCAGATGGAATCTTAGAGTCTTGAGAGGACCCTAAGTGAATCTAATGATGGGGTGAGGGCCCCCTTCTTTCATAGGAACAGTCCACAGGTGATTGGACTAAAGTTGGTCTGCTGTAGTGGTCCAATCCCTGTCCTTCAATGTAGTGGAACATGTATTTTGATGTCACACCTGAAGTGCTTTCCTCCAGAGAAAGTGGAGGAGACAGTAAAGGGAAATATAGATAGAGAGAAACAAGATGGTGGAAGTCTCCTTCATTGAGCAGAGCAATCCTGCCTATCTTAATCCCACCCCTTCCCTTCCTGCTAAGAACAAAAGCCTTTAGAGATGCAGCACCCTGGGTGAGTCTACTACTTTTGAATGGCTGTGCTCCTTTGATGCCCGGGCCCAGCACAGCTGCTTGCTGTGTGGCTGTCTCTGGTGGAGGGTGTTACCTTCCCTCACAAAGAGATCAAAGAATAGGCTTGATCATCGAGGTTACTTTCTTGCCATATGGCAGTCTCCACCCAACAGACCAGAATACACATCACCTGTCAGAGCAGAACTGACTCAAAACACACATGTGCGATATCAATTGGGATGTGGCAGCCATGATCATAAGTAGTGCCATGCACCATACTGAAACTCAGGCATGGCATTATCTTTAGAATGTATCCTGCCACCAGCATGGGCAACTTATGATCATTGTAGTTTTGATACAGGGGGCATATCTTGACTTGGCTATCGCTGTAGTGGGCGAGTAGGAATCTTGTGACCTTTGAATCTCTTTATGCCACAGGTAGAACAAGTACTGTGCATTAGGATACTGATGCAGCAGGGCAAAAGTCCACTATGCTTTTGGCATGGAGTTGACGGAAAGGGGAATCTGGTAAGAAGATTACCATTTCGGAGATAGAATTACTCACATCACGTTTTTATTCATACAAATCAAAGAAGCCACGGCTTTGCACCTTAGTCAGATAGCAATTGCTCAAGCCCTCTCTAATGCAACCCATCCACACCTGACCCCACACAACCCACACCTGTTAAGGTGTTTATTACGAGAAATTTGCATACCTGTTGGTTTGGTTGTAGATCTTGATGTGGCAGCCAGACTGACAACTGTTTCCAGATGAACGTATGACGCGGGGAATCGACCCTTCCACCACCCAAGATGGTACTGGGTGAAAGATGGACCAACTCCCAACGTCACAGGGTGCTCTCTCCTGATTAGCGTGAGAGAGGCAGATGTTCTGTGTACTTAAATGTCCGATGAGGATGATTGCCGGAATGATGTCCAGAAGAGCAAGTCCAGGAAACAACAGAACTGATGCAGGGAATGGCCGTAGATCCAAAGAAGACCAAGGTAAATGGCAAAAAAGGGGGCTGAAGCAAATCCCCTACTGTCCACAGGGGAAGAAGGCAATGCAGGTAAACGTAGCTGAAGAGGTATGGTCAGGCCAGGTGGATGCAGCCAGAGGAGGGTCCAAGGAGTACAGGCTGACAAGCAAGAGGGCGAGGAACTGACACAGGAGAAGGGAGAACCCAGCAGGCGAAAAGGGAATCACAGGAGAGGGAAAACCCAAGGGAGACAGCCCAAGAGCAGGTACCCAAAAGGACTTAGGAGAGAAGACCCCCGGAAGGGATGGCTGGAAGGAGGGAGGCCCAAGGGACCCACAAGGGAGGCAAGCAGGGGGACAAGCAGGACAACAACCAGGACCCAGGCAAGAGCAAGGCAGGGAACAGGAAACTGAGCAGGAACCGCTCGGGAGTCGAGCGAGCAACGCGATAAACAACCGCGTTGAGAAGCAACTAACTCACAGTCTCGACTCCTCTTATGGGCCGTCAGCAACCGAGAGGCTTGAGGCGCAAACCGTCTCGTTGCCCGGTGCTGGCGAGCACAAAACGAGGCTTGGAAAGCAAGCCGCAGCAGTAGCGAGGGCCCAGTCTACTGCGCATGAGCGGAACCGGGAACATGGTGGTCCGCGCATGCGCAGAGACACACTAGCACGGACCCCCAACACTCTCCCAGCGGCAGACCCCCAGGTGCGGAAGCGCGGATAGAGCCGCCAAGAGGAAGCGGAGCGGACTGGCGTAGAGGATCCCGGTCTCCAGGTAAGTGGCGTGACACTATGACCCCCCCCAGAAAGACACGGGGCCGCAGGTTTCCAAGGAAAGCGACTATAGAACTCACGCGAAAGGCGGGGAGCGTGCACATGCTGGTGCGGTTCCCAGGTGCGATCACAAGCCGGGTACCCCTTCCAGTCCACCAAAAAATGCAGTACCCCCCTGCGGAAACGGCCATCACAGATCTCCTGGACCTCAAATTCGGGGACACCCTGCACTAGGACTGAAGTCGGACGAGGACAAGAATGACCATGGGCATCGTGAACATAGGGCTTCAAAAGGGAGACATGAAAAACCGGGTGCACCCGCCAAGAGGGAGGTAGCTGGAGGCGGTAAGCCACAGAGGACAGGCGCTTGGTTATCCTAAATGGGCCTAAATACCGAGGAGCCAACTTTATGGGTAAATTGTTAAGTGGCAGGTTCTTAGAGGACAACCAAACCCTGTCACCAACCTGAAAGTCAGGTTCCACACTCCTCCTCCTGTCAGCCTGCAATTTCATACGTTCCTTAGCTACCATCAAGGACTTGCGTGCCATCTCATGTTTCCCTCCGAATGGTCGATATCAGCGAATCGGCGGAAGGAACCGAACTGGGAGGCACGGGACGGAAAGGCATTAGTTTCGGGTGCTGGCCTGCAGAACAGTAGAACGGACTGTATCCTGTAGAAGAATGGATGGAATTGTTGTATGAAACTTCAGCAAGATCCAGACATGTCTTCCAGTTGGACTGAGTAGCGTTGGCAAAACAACGGATCTAACATTCTAAAGTCTGATTAGTTCTTTCGGTAAGACCGTTGGATTGTGGGTGGTAACCAGAGCTCAATGCCCTGCGGATGCCAAGATGATCACACACTTTGCCCCAAAAATACGAGAGGAACTGAGATCCCCGATCTGAAATGATCTTTTCTGGTAGGCCATGCAACCGGTACACCTCATGCAAGAAAGCGACAGCCATCTGGGCGGCCGTCGGTATCTTGATGAAAGGGATGAAATGGGCATACTTAGTGAAGCAATCAACCACCACCATTATGCAGGTATATCCGTCGGACGGAGGCAGATCAACAATGAAATCGGTGGCGATGGTGTGCCAAGGTTAAGGGGCTAATTCTGTAGGTACAAGTAATACCAAAGGCCGCCTCCTGGGGACCTTGGACTGGGCGCAGACGGGACAACTTCCCACGTTCCTCTCGACCTCTTCAGCCCAACCAGGCCACCAAAACTGTCGGGCTATCAGTTCTCAAGTAGCTCTAATTCCTCAATGTCCTCCAATCGGTGAATCATGAAAGCCGTGCAAAATGCCATTGCGAATAGACCCCTCGGGAATGTACAACCTTTTCTTGAAAAACAGGAGACCCTCACATTCAGATACTGATTTCCGCTGAAGGAGACCCATCCGTTCCGGATCCCGTTGGGTGGCATCGGAAATAGACTGTAAATGCGAAGAGAGCGTCAACAAGAAATGATGTGGAGAAATCAACGGCTGATCCAGACTGGGCTTTCCATCCTCCTTCTCCAAGGATCGAGACAAGGCATCTGCCTTCAAATTAGAAGCACCAGGGACGTATGTAACATGGAAATCATATGGAGAGAAGAAGAAGGCCCATCTGGCTTGGCGAGGCGTACGGCATTGTAGAGAATGCAAGTACTGTAGATTACGATGATCGGTACAGACCTCTACGGAAAACCGACCTCCAAGTAAAAGATGTCTCCACTCCTCGAATGCAGTTTTTATGGCCAACAATTCCCTTTCAATTACCGCATAATTCCTCTCGCTGGGGGACAATTTGCGTGAAAAGTAGGCCACCGGATGTTCGATGGAAGTTTCGGGATCACTTTGCAGAAGAACACCCCCTACAGCAAAATCCGAAGCGTCTGACTCCACGATGTAGGGTAATTCGTCTTGAGGGTGACGTAAAATAGGGGCGGTAATGAAAGCCGTTTTCAGGGAATTGAATGCCTTAGTGGTAAGAGAGTCCCACTCATAAGTAATCTTGCTGCTGGTCAACCTGGTGAGTGGCGCAGTAATTTGGGAAAAGTGTGGAATAAAACGCCTATAAAAATTGGCGAATCCCAAAAAGCGCTGCAACGATTTGACGTCATGAGGCTGTTTCCAATCTTGAATCGCTTGAACCTTCTTGGGGTCCATTTGTATGCCAGTATGATTAATCACATATCCCAAGAATTCAATACTGGGTTGGTGAAAGGAACATTTTTCTGCTTTGGCAAACAATTGGTTATGAGACAAGCGACAAAGAACCTCACGTACATGTCCTACGTGTTCCTCCGCCGTACAAAAAAAGGTCAGAATGTCGTCCAAATAAACCCAGACCGAAACACCTATCAGGTCACAGAAAATGTTATCCATGAACCGCTGGAAAACAGCTGGGGCGTTGCACAATCCAAAGGGCATAACCCTGTACTCATAATGCCCAAAAGGTGTTTTAAATGCAGTTTTCCATTCATCCCCGGTCTTAATTCGAACCAGATGATAGGCTCCACGTAAATCAAGCTTGGTGAAAATCCGGGCTGTGTGGAGGGTCTCCAGGATACTGCGAATCAACGGCAATGGATATCGATCCTTTGTGGTAATATCGTTCAATTGCCGGTAATCAACACAAGGTCTCAAGGTTCCTTCCTTCTTCTTAACGAAAAACAAAGTGAATCCTGTGGGTGACTTTGAAGGCGCTATGTATCCCTTACTTAAGCATTCTGACAGATAGTCCTGTTACACTTGTCTCTCATTCTGAGTTAGGGAATACAGCTTTCCGTGTGGAATCTAAAAGCCTGGCAACAATTCAATGGCACAATCAAAAGAACGATGAGGGGGTAATGGTATGTCCCCTGGCTCAGAAAATACACGTTCAAAATCGGCATACACTTGTGGAACATGGGAAATGGAACAAAGACCAGACCCTTTGCCAAGGGATTCCAAAGTAGTCGAAGGAATCTGAATCTGAGCTGGTAAGCCGCAATTCTGAGAGCAAAAGGCGGAGGAAAACGACAAAGTGTGAGTCCTCCAATTGATGAATGGATTGTGATGTTGAAGCCAGGGTAATCCCAAAACCACTCTGTATGTAGGTGACTTAATGACATCTAAGGCAATATTCTCCAGGTGTTCGGCAATCCGAAGTGCCAGACCCACTGTGTGCAGACGGACGGGTCCGGAAGACAAAGGAGTCCCATCGATTACTTCCACAGGTAGGGCAGCATGTCTGGAAAGGAGCGGTATCTTGTTGACAGTAGCGAAAGCTTCATCGATGTAATTACCTGAGGCCCCACTATCCAGCAACCCGTATACTTCCAGTACCTTGTCTGGCAATTGTAGTTGAATCTTCAAAGTAGGTAAAACGGCTGGCTGCATGGGATGAAGCACAGAACAAGATGTGGAAAGGACTGAAAAAGGAATGGGACCTGTCGTTGCCCTTCCATTACACAACAGGTCTTATAGTTTTCCGCCTTCTTCTTCTGGGGGCGTAAAGGACATGTGCCCAGGTAATGCCCAGAAGCCCCACAATAAAGGCAGAGGCGTAACGTCCTTCTTTGTCTTCTCTCCTCCTCCGACAAAGGACCTCTCATGGCCCCTAATTGCATTGGCTCTGTTCCAGAATCTGTGGAACCCAACGATCCAGCAGGAGCACTGGTCATTCTGGGGGTAAACCTCTCGAAACAACGTCTTTCTGTTCTTCGTTCCGCTAACCTTTGGTCAATCCGGAGCACCTGTTCAATAAGGCGTTGAAGGGTCTCTGGCTCAGGGATATGAAGTAACTCATCCTTATATTCTTCTCTCAGGCCTCGGCAGAACAGGGTCTTCTGTGTGATATCTGGCCATTGTGAATCGGTTGCCAGTTGACTGTATGTTATTAAATCGATGTTTCCTTGTTTCAATTGGTTCTGCGCTGCAGATGCCAGATTGGGCGTCTGAAAAACCTCCAGGAAAGCCTTCTCAAAGGCTACAAAATCGTTCAAAATGGGACTATTGGTAGCTTCCAAAGGTGTTGCCCAGGCCAGAGCATTCCCAGTTAAATTTCCCAGAATGTACCCGATCTTGGCTTTGTCGTTGTTGAAATGAGTTGATCTGAAGAGAAAATGGATCCGACAATGATTACAAAATTCTGCCACTCGTCGCGGATCAATATCAAATTTGATTGGAAATGTATGTGCTAATGAACCTTCCGATTGCGGGACATTCATTGCCCCCTGTGTTACCATTTGGCGTAATGCTTGATTCTCCTGGTGTAGTGCAGTCATCTCGGCTCTGAGATTTTGTAACTCGGTTTGTATTGCTTGATCGTCCTCCATCTCCAGATCTGAAGGCAGGCGTCTCAATCTGTTATGGTGTTTATCACGAGAAATTTGCGTACCTGTTGGTTTGGTTGTAGATCTTGATGTGGCAGCCAGATGGACAACTGTTTCCAGACGAACGTTTGACACAGGGAATCGACCCTTCCACCACCCAAGAAGGTACTGGGTGAAAGATGGACCGACTCCCAACGTCACGGGGTGCTCTCTCCTGATTAGCGTGACGTCAGGACAGTGCAAGCACTGACAGGAGAGGCAGATGTTCTGTGTACTTAAATGTCCGATGAGGATGATTGCCGGAATGATGTCCAGAAGAGCAAGTCCAGGAAACACGGAACTGATGCAGGGAATGGCCGTAGATCCAATGAAGACCAAGGTAAATGGCAAAAAAGGGGGCTGAAGCAAATCCCCTACTGTCCACAGGGGAAGAAGGCAATGCAGGCAAACGTAGCTGAAGAGGTATGGTCAGGCCAGGTGGAGGCAGCCAGAGGAGAGTCCAAGGAGTACAGGCTGACAAGCAAGAGGGCGAGGAACTGACACAGGAGAAGGGAGAACCCAGCAGGCGAAAAGGGAATCACAGGAGAGGGAAAACCCAAGGGAGACAGCCCAAGAGCAGGTACCCAAAAGGACTGAGGAGAGAAGACCCCCGGAAGGGATAGCCGGAAGGAGGAAGGCCCAAGGGACCCACAAGGGAGGCAAGCATGGGGACAAGCAGGACAACAACCAGGGCCCAGGCAAGAGCAAGGCAGGGAACAGGAAACTGAGCAGGAACCGCTCGGGAGTCGAGCGAGCAAGGTGATAAACAACCGCGTTGAGACGCAACTAACTCACAGTCTCGACTCCTCTCATGGGCCGTCAGCAACCGAGAGGCTTGAGGTGCAAATCGAGGCTTGGAAAGCAAGCCGCAGCAGTAGCGAGGGCCCAGTCTACTGTGCATGCGCGGAAACGGGAGCATGGTCGTCCGCCCATGCGCAGAGACACACTAGCACGGACCCCCGACACTCTCCCAGCGGCAGACCCCCAGGTGCGGAAGCATGGATAGAGCCGCCAAGAGGAAGCGGAGCGGACTGGTGTGGAGCATCCCGGTCTCCAGGTAAGTGGCGTGACAACACCATTCAGTAGCACCCACCCAACCTACCATATCTATCCTACCACACCCCTGATTATCTTCACCAACCTACCCTCACTAACTCACATCTTCCTGCCTCACCTATTTCCAGCTCATCCATCTCATCCATGCCTACAATGCTCATCCCTACCCACTAACTCCTGTTTAAATGTTTACTGTATAGGTTTATTTATAAGTATATTCTGAAAAAGATGCTGCAGATTTTAATTACACACCTTCTATGATTGTTTCTATCTAGGCAGCACAGTTTCCTTTAATGACAACATTGTTGCTTACCGGCCATCATATATATTTAAGGACATATTTGAAACTTGTCACAATACTTGTTTTTTGTCCAATATCAAGACAAGTATTGTATCGGAGGAAAGTTACTTGAACAAATAATATTTAAAATATATATGCATTCAATTTAGCTCATCTGTATAAGTGTGGGGTTTTGGATGTATAGGCTATACACCATTTAAATACAGGCAAGAACCACATCATTTGTGTATGTTTAAATTAAATTGAATAAATAATTTTTTCAGAACAGTCTGCTCTTCTCTGAACACATGTATGTGCATGCTTTAAATAATGTTTGTGCAGCTTCCACTGAAAATGCATACATGCATTTTAATGTATACAAGTGCGTGTGTCAATTTAAATACACATGTGTATGCAGCTTTAAATATGTGTGTGTGTACTGCTTTCAGTCCACTCCTATTTGTTTGCCCACAGCTCAACATGTTTGTGCTGGAGATGTAACCTTCTCCAGTAAAATTTTCAATTTTACAGCACCCTTGCCCTGTCACATTACACAGAGGTCTGCTTGTGCATTTCAAGATAAGGGACTGCCGAAATTTAAGACTGTGCATGATTTTCAATGAATATAATGAATTCTCTGTGTTAATTTTGGTTGTACATGTATCTTGTTTATGACTAGACTCTCATCAGCTGCTTATCCCCTGATATCAAATTTGACGAAAGTGTGTCATGACGTATGTTATGGCTTGCATAATTCTACACTGGCTTAACTCTGGATAAAACTATGCTATAAAAAAACTCTTGAAATTCACTGAAAAACCTTTAACTTAATTAAAGTGCAGTTAGGTCACACAGATGTAATAAATGTAACCCTTGTTATTTAGTGGATGTTTGAAGTTATTGCCTGCTTAACTCGGCATGCTCCCATTGATGTTCCCCGTAATTTATTATTATTATTATTATTTTTTATTGGTCAATTGTATTTCAACCTTAAACATTGTTTCCTTAGTCCATTAGCAATTTCATTATTTCAACATTAGGTTTCTCTTTGTCCAGTAGGGACTAGTCCAATAGATTATTCCCTCAGTTCCATTTTGTTACATCGTAACATTGCTCTCAGCTTCATTTATCCAGAGTGGTTAACAATATCTAAAACAGCTCAACCCCCTTGGGATTGTCTCAAGGTCCCGTCTCCTCTTCCTCCTGATTCAGATGCAATGCTTTGACAAATTTTAATGCATCAAGGGTTTTGCCAACCTTTTCCACCATTAGGAGACGTTCCCAAATTTCCTCCTCCGTGTCTTTAGTTATATATCTTGTATAGCTACCCATATAGATTTCTCGTTTCCATTTTAGTACTGGGCACGATAACATTACATGTCTGATCGTTTACAGTTGCTCTATGGATTTACAGAACCTGCAAAATGCTATTGATTTTTCAATTTGCTTTTTTTTCCATTTTACTTCTCTGCAGTGCCAGATGTTGAGTCTGCAGCACAGGAGTGGGTCCTGATAGTGCTTAGATGGGAATTTCAGCAGATATGGAGGTAGCATATTCAAGCCTTTTTTTTTTCCCAAACGATGTTGTAGCATAGATTTATTTTCAATCTTAGATCCTGGGTTTCCTCCCCGTCCTTTTCCCTGATAGTTCTTTTTGCTTTATCCGGGTTGCTCTTTAGGGTGTCTTCCGAGAGGTTTGCCTGGCTCATGCAAGCTTTACATCTTGTTTTCAAATCAAGAAGCATCTTATGTTCCTTTACTGTGGCCTTCTGAACTAAAATTTCAAAAGGCTTAGATGGATTGTCCAGAATGGACTTTCTATAGAATGCTAGAGATTTCCAGAGAGATACCAAAGCCACTGATTGTAACCTAAGCTCTGCTCTTATGAGTTCCACCAGTAGCAAAGCTGGTAAGCGCAGGATCTTACGCCAAAAGTAGGCCTCACACAGGTTCCAGACTTCCCATTTTAGAGCTAGGAGTGCCTCTGCACGATACGTGATGACCGCCATCACCTTCTGCTTAAAAAAGGTTATAATCGGGGTTAGGGAGAATTTCCCATATCTACGGTGTAGGCAAATCCCTTGGTTTGTCAGGGCCACAAGTTTTTCCCGGATCAGAGTATAATGTGCCTGTTCGTTACAATTTTTATTAATCATTGTTCCCAGGTACATTGTGGTTTCCACTTCTTCCAATTTTTCATTTTCCAATACCCATGTCGCCGGTTTTCCTGCGCATTTCCTCCCTATACCAGATTTCATGGTTAGGATCATCGATTTCTTGACGTTGATCTTCATTCTGTTTTCTTTTAGGTATTTATTGAAGGTCTCAATACGTCTTTGTAGACCTATCGGTGTTTGGTCAATCAATACCACGTCATCAGCATACAGCATCCATGGTATCTCCCATCCATTTATTTTGGGCGGGAAGGCACGAATGTTGTCTTGGGCAGTTTTCATATCGGCCATGTATAGCACAAAGAGGAAAGGTGCTAAAGCACAGCCCTGTTTGATACCTCTGTGGGTTTTGATCCTCCTAGATAGCCCTCCATTGCTTGTGATTTGGATCTTAATTGAAGTGCCAGTGTATAGGGCTTTGATGGCTTCTAATAGATCCTTTGGACATCCCCAATTCCTCATTTTTAGCCACAGACGATCTCTATCAATTCCGTCGAAGGCTTGTTCGAGATCAATGAATGCTTAGTCAAGCTTTTTTTTCCCAGCTAGAGTGTTTGCCTTCAACAGATTTATCAGAAATGGATTCAGGGCTGTGCCAACTCTACTAACAAAGACTGTCTGTCTTTCATCTAAGAATCTGGCATGTGAGGCCCATTTTTTGAGATCTCTTAGCAGAAGCGATGCAAAAAGCTTACCAATTGAGTCTAGGAGTGCTATTGGCCTCTAGTTCCTGGGATTTTCTCTGTCCCCCTTCTTGTATATTGGTACAATATAGGCCTCCGTCCACCTAGCTGGAATTTGTTTAGTTTTCATGATCTGTTTAAATTGGGCAAATATTAAGTCCGCCCAATCCTCACCATTTTCTTTCAACAGCTTGTTGGAGATGCTGTCTGCTGCTCTCAAAGTGCTAAGTTTTTTATTAGAATTAGTATGTCTTCTTCATCAAAATCCAGAGCCCAAGGAATGGTGTCCAGATTATCTTTTGTGATACTTTCCTGGGTGTCTCCTTCATAGAGATCAGTATAATGCTGAAACCATTTTTCTTCTGATACTTGATTAATGCCTATAGCCGATAAATTGTGATCCCTGTTGTTGAGTAAATCCCATGTGCCTCTTGCGTTGTTAGTAGATATTGCGGCTAGCATTTTTTTGGCATCCCTTTGCATTCTTATATGTCGAGTTTGTCGCAGCCAGTTTTTATACGTTTGATGGCATTTCCCCAGTAGTTCATCTCTCTCTGTACTGTTGTTCTTTATTATGAGTCTCCGATCAGCTCTATATTATTTTTGCCTAGCCACTAGCTGGTCATCGTATACATGTTTTTTCTTAGTATGTTCCCCGTAATGCTATCTCCCACATAATGCCATTTGTATGTCATTGTGAATCCCTTCTCTTATAATATGTATGTGCTCATGGGCTTTGCAAAAGGAACGCGCAGAGTTAAGCTTGTCATGGCTTCCAACATCCACTGAATTTCAAGCGTTTTGTGGCGTTAAATCTTGTTGGGGAGTATAACCGACGACCCCAATTTACACGGAAGTACAAGCTCTGAAAGTCCTTTTGAAACAAAACAGGGTCATAAAGAAAGCATACACATTCATGAAGAACTCCCTTTATAGGTCCAGTGCACACCAGCAACTGTGCAGGAGTAAGAAATGTCCCTGATGAGAGGTGAGCCATAGGGTGCAGAACAAATATATGAGTATGCACAACCATTCCTAATAAGTATAGCACCATTTAACACTTACCAGAAAACCATTAGGGACACTAACAATGAGAATAAATTAAATTAGGCATTTACATTTATTGACTAAATGACACATGAGAGGGCCTCAGGACAAACTCAACCATCCCTGGTTCCACGTGTTAATATCCCCGCAAAAATATTGCCATACAAAAATATCACCATATTAAGCCATGGAACCTACGGGGGACACACACCCAAACCCCATATTTTTTTTTTTAAAGCGGGGTATACCCCAACAACTCTCAGTCCTAATAATCCCATAAATGATCCCCACTAATAATATCGGCTATGGCCTTACCCCACTACCACATTTATGGCAATATTATTTGTGGGGATAATATTACCTGATACCCCATCCAAGATCCTTAAAAGATCATCATGAAATAGCAGGGAATATCAGCAATGCATTTACAAGGAGCACACACATACTAAGCAGTAACCCCTAATAAAAGGGCTGAATGCCGCTCAGTGATTGGTTAAGACAGGTAGGCAAACACATTCTCAAGCTCTGAATTCGTCATGATCCCTGCTTCCAAGGGGTCAGGACTTGCCCCACGACCTTGGAAGCAGGCCCATGACTCTGATCCCAGGAACCAGCCAGTCCCTATAGGGACCCACTGGACCTTGTCCTGGCGCCAGTGGCGCTAGGCTCATGATGGTGACTGGTCCCGGCACAGGAAGCGCCGGGCTCATATTGGATAAGAGTGCTTGGTGGACCTACCTGTAGCAGACCATGCTGCTTACTTACCAGCTAACTGGTCTCCTGATCCTTCTCTGCCTGGAACTACTTTTTCTGTCTGGGTGGAGCAGGAGCCACTCCCTGGAAGCAGAACACAGGAACTCTTTTAGAAATCTGGAACTCTTTTCTTACCTGGGTGGGGCCATGGAAGGAGACGCCTAAGCACTACAGAAGGCTATTTAAACCACACCCGATTGGTTTCACGTGCTTCGCGTTATTCTGCATCTGCAGCAGGACGCTCACCGTGTCAGCTCCAGGAAACCTCCAGCTCCAGATCCTGTGAATACGAAATAAACTGCTGGAATCCAATCTGCAGTCTTCTTCAGTCTTCTGCAGCTCCTGCAAAACAAGGCACAGGTTAGGTTAAAGTAAAGGCAGTGAATCTACTTACCTAATCCAACGGCAGCATCCAAGGCGCCTTTTTCTGCCTTTCTCTTCCGGCATCCGACATCTGCAAAGAGAGAGAACATCGGTTAGTAATATTCAACTACAAGTTCTGCTTACCTGTGTTACGCCCGTTCCAACTCAGCTCGCGCTGCATTCCGGCACCTGCAAGGCAAGATACATCGGTTAGTAACGTTTAGTTACAAGACTGCTTACCTGTGTTATGCTCGCTTTCAATCTGTTCGCGCTGCACCTC
The DNA here is from genome assembly GCF_040938575.1 of Ambystoma mexicanum. Taxonomy (NCBI): domain Eukaryota; kingdom Metazoa; phylum Chordata; class Amphibia; order Caudata; family Ambystomatidae; genus Ambystoma; species Ambystoma mexicanum. The sequence continues at coordinate 1,592,018,645 of NC_090929.1, read as the reverse complement.
AGCACCTGCAAAGACAAAAGAGACATTACGGAGCATTCTCCAGCGCTAGTGCAGCCTTTCTACTTACGTGCCATTAGAAGGATAATCTTCATCGTCACAGCATCTGAAAAGGGAAAGACATAGACTTTACAGACTTAAGACTTTTGAAAGAGAAGAAAACAAGGCAAAAGGAACTTTAATACTTACAAGGCACGCTCGTGCATTAACGGCGTCTTCGCTCTCAGCAAATCCTCTGCTATCAAGAGGCAGAGCTCGCATCCAGTGAAGAAACTGGATCCAGCGCCCCTGCATAAGACGCAGGATGGAGAGCCCGGCATTTACCTATATAAGGTAAGCGCAATATCAACCCAGTTCCACGGGGAAAGAAAGGGCGAGAGGGGCTAGGAACTTTCCGAACCTTCCAAACACTAATACCTTGGTTTACCCTTGCAGACATCTCTCTCTTCAGCTTAAACTGTCGGTGGGAAGGGGGCCCAGTCCGGGAGCAAAACGAACCCTGCGCCTAACACTGAAGACAGTATCCTCGCCAGATCAAGACCCGCGCCTCCGGGGGAACCAGGTGAGCGTTACAGAACGCGAAGCCTTACCACAAAATTCCCGCCCAGGCGCAATGGAAACTTCAGACACAGACCAGTTGGCCCAATTACTCGGGGAGCTGAGGGCGGAAGTACACGCTGCACGTCAGGAAACAAATGCCCTAAGGAGGGAGTTAGTGGTCTCCAAAGAGCGAACAGACGATTTGGCTAGACAATTGCTGCAAGCCCAAGCTGGACAAACTCCTCTACCAACCCCAAGTGGGGGCCACGCTCCTCCAGCTTCCTCGAATCCGGTACAAATCAATCTACCAGGAAATATACCTTTGGCTCCGCCTGAACGCTTTTCAGGTGATTCAAAAAGGTTTGCTGTGTTCTTCAATCAATGTCGCTTGCACTTTTTGTGCAGACCCGCCGCTTTTGCAACGGACCAGGCTAAAGTGGCCTTCGTGCTCTCTTATCTCAGTGGCAGTGCCGCAGATTGGTCTGTTCCTTTAGTGTCTCAAGATGACCCCATTCTCCATAACTTCCAGGACTTCCAAGCCAGTATGGAGAAACTGTTCGCAAGGCACTATCAGGGACAGGCCTTGGACAATGAACTTCTTTCACTACGACAGGGCAATCAAGATCTTCTGACTTATATTGCATCATTTAACAGACTAGTGGTGGAAACCGGATGGCCGGAGGATAAGAGGATCACACTGTTTTACAGAGGTCTGCGTGGGGAATTAAAAGACGTTCTGGCTCAAGTGGTAAATCCTCCACAAGACTGTTCCGAATATATCGATCTGGTAGTGCAATTGGATCATCGACTACAGAATCGGAAAGCCGATCGATCCAGATTTGAAACCCGACTTTTTTCAAGGCCGCAAAGTTCTACAAAAGGAACTGATTCCGTGGAACCCATGCAAATAAGGGGTGTAAAAGGACCTTTAACCCAAAAGGAGAGGGAAAGGAGGAGACAACTGCAATTATGCCTCTATTGCGAAAACTCAGGGCACTTTCTTCGAGATTGTCCAGTGAAGCCCAAGAAGAAGATAGTAGGGGCGTCTGATAAAGGTACTGAGAATTCTGAGCCGGGAAACGACCTCGCCCGGCAAGTGTAGAGGTCCGCTTGCCGAGCGTTAAAACCAGTTCTTTGACCTCGCATTTCATCATGCCCATGGTCCTCGTGAGTCCTGAACAACCTAATCGTATGCATGCCATTAAAGCATACATTGATAGTGGCGCAATCGGGAATTACTTGGACTGTGAGCTGGCCGCCAGGATGAATCTATCTCTTTGTCCAAAGACGGTGAAAGACGTCATTACCACCGTGGATGGGACGGAAATAGCTTCCGGACCCGTAACTCACACCACCATGGAAGTAACGTTAGTAAGCCAAGATGGGCATCAAGAGAAGATCGTGTTTGATGTGATCAAGGCCCCTCAGTTTCAAGTCATCTTGGGAGTTCCTTGGTTGGAGAAACACAATCCTCAAATTGATTGGCGAGCAAAGACAATCCGGTTTCCAGAATGCGCTTCTACCTGCTACCCTCAGCTCTCCACCAAACTAGCTGCAACTGTTTCTGAGAGTCCGCAACTGCCTCCTGAATACCAGGAATTCCAAGATGTCTTTCGGAAAGACCAAGCTAATTCTTTGCCTCCCCACAGATCATACGACTGTCAGATAGACCTGATTCCCGGATCCACTCCTCCGTGTAGTCGGATTTATGCCCTTACTGAACCTGAAAATCTCCACCTAAGGCAATATTTGGACCAGTACCTGGCTAACGGATTCATCCGTCCTTCGAAGTCCCCGGCCTCCTCAGCTCTGTTCTTCGTGCCAAAAAAGGAGGGAGACTTAAGAACGTGTATAGACTACCGTGCCCTGAACCAGATTACAATTAAGAACAGGTATCCATTGCCATTGATCCAAGAACTACTTGACCAAGTCAAAAACGCATGCATATATACTAAGTTAGACCTCAGAGGAGCCTACCATTTGGTGCGAATAAAGGAGGGCGATGAATGGAAGACAGCCTTTCGTACCAAGTATGGACTGTTCGAGTATCAAGTGATGCCCTTCGGGTTGTGTAACGCACCGGCCGCATTCCAGTTCTTTATGAATGACATGCTCCGTGAACTCATTGATGTGTGTGTAGTTGTATACATTGACGACATTCTGGTTTATTCGTCCTCTGAGGCAGAACGCCGAAAACATGTAACCGCAGTACTGGAGAGGCTCCGCAAACACAAACTTTTTGCAAAATTAGAGAAGTGCGTCTTTCATGTTACTGAGGTCGAATTTCTGGGATTTATTTTGTCACCTAACGGAGTTCACATGGACTCGAGGAAAGTAGATGCAATAATCAAGTGGCCCTCACCATCATCTGTAAAAGGGGTTCAAAGTATGTTGGGCTTCGCCAACTTCTATCGCAGGTTTATTCCAGACTTTTCTCGGGTAGTCCAACCCATTACAGCTCTCCTCAGAAAAAACAAACGTTTTGAATGGTCTACCGAGGCAGAACAAGCCTTTCAGGAGCTTAAGACTAAATTTACCTCCGCCCCGATTTTAAAACATCCCCGCCCGGAACTACCTTACATCGTAGAGACCGATGCCTCCAGCCTTGCTATGGGAGCAGTGCTTTCACAAAGAGATCCAAAAACCAACCAGTTGCACCCCGTGGCGTTTTGGTCTCACAAATTATCAGCCCCAGAAATCAATTACACCATTACCGATAAGGAACTGTTGGCTATTAAGTCCGCCTTTAAGGCCTGGCGGCATTATCTCTTAGGAGCCCGACACACAGTCACTGTCATTACTGACCATCGTAATCTACAGTATCTTAAATCAGCCAAAGCTCAATCCTCCAGACAACTTCGCTGGGCATTATTTTTTGCCGAATTTGATTTTATAATCACCTACCGACCAGGCAATAAGAATGGTAAAGCGGATGCCCTCTCTCGAATCGGAGTAGAGGAACACATGGTTAACCCCGAGCTCGTACCTATTATTCCTGAACAAAGAATCCTGGGTTTGATCAGCATGCAATCCATTGAAGAAATTGAAACCCAGGTTAAACAACTTGTAACTCCAACGGACCTACAAAAATGGCAACTTCGGGGGGAAGACTTCACAGTAAAGGACGACTTATTATACTTCAAGGAACGACTTTATCTACCCTGTACCAGCTTACAAACTCAAGTCATCTCTTGTTATCACGACTCCTTAATGGAAGGACACCCGGGTATGGCCAAGACCTCGGAAAAGGTCAAGCGTCACTTTTGGTGGCCATCTTGGAGAAAAGACATCAGAAACTTTGTCATGTCCTGTGGAGTGTGCGCCCAGAACAAGAGTCCTAAGGAAAAACCAGCAGGCCTCTTACAACCACTTGAAACTCCACCTTATCCCTGGCATACCCTTTCCATGGACTTTATCACCGACTTACCTCCCTGTTCCGGATACAATACAATCCTGGTGATCGTAGACTTATTTTCAAAAATGGCACATTTCATCCCACTAAAGGGGTTACCGTCAGCAGCAATCCTGGCTCGAGAATTTCTTGAAAACATCGTTCGGTTGCACGGCTTTCCTTCAGTTTTAATCTCAGACAGAGGAAGTCAATTCATCTCCCACTTCTGGCGGAGTTGCTGTCGGTTAGCTCAAATTGATGTGAGGCTTTCCACCAATCACCACCCACAAACCGATGGTCAGACCGAAAGGACCAATCAGACTTTAGAACAGTACCTACGCTGCATGCTGCAACAGACAGGAGGAACTTGGAAGGACATCCTTTGGATAGCCGAGTACGCTTACAATAACTCAGTCCACTCTGGAACCGGAGAGACCCCGTTTTTTCTTTTGTATGGTAATCATCCTCGAACCTCTAACCTGGATCCACCTCAGGATCTTGGAACACCAGCAGTGGACCACCTACATTCAACCATCACCCAAGCCTTCAAGGAAGCTACTACCCACCTTCAAAGGGCCAAGGAACAATACAAGAAAGGAGCAGATCAACATCGAAAGGAAGCCCCTCAATACCAAATAGGAGATCAAGTCTGGTTATCCACCAAATATTTACCCCTAAAGGGACCACGCACCTTTAACCCAAGATACCTGGGACCCTACTCTGTTACTGCCATAATAAATCCAGTAGCGGTCAAGTTGGATTTACCCCCTCGCATGAAAATGCACCCAGTCTTCCATGTTTCACTGCTAAAACCTGTTCAACCAGAAACCCGATTGACTAAATCTCCTGAACCTATCCTAGTTGACGGAGAACTTGAGTTTGAAATCAAAAATATCCTGGATTCCAAGATCTCCAAATCAAAACTACACTACCTAATTGACTGGAAAGGCTACGGCCCCCAAGAAAGATCTTGGGAACCTGCAGAACATGTACACGCTCCCCGACTAATCAGGAAATTTCATCGGACATTTCCTAACTATCAGGGCTCCAGGAGTCCAGGCGCAGGAGTGGCACGAACCAACCACCCCCTCCAAGGTCTTGGCGCCTGCAAGCGAAAGCTTACGCAGACGTCCGCAACCCCAGCGGGGAAAGAGGGTTAGGGAACGCTGGTTGGATGGGTACGGGGAAGTAGGAACACCGGATTGAGGTTGCAGGAAATAGTATTGGATAGGACACGGGAAACATAGGGAAAAAATCATTCAAAACCAAATCATGACATTACATACATCCATGCATTGCCACACCCATTTGGGGAGTGACTCCAAATAAACAAAAACAATTGGGCACTTAGCTCTGGGTTGAGTGCTGGCCACCTGCCTGCGCACTCCAGGTCCAGTCGGTATCAGAAGCGATCGATCGCTGCAAAAAGAGCAAGAATTAGGCAATGCTCCCTATAGCTCTGAATTACAGCGACACAGCACCATTTTACTCATGCATGCACATTGTCCTTTTTTCTCAGGACACGAAAGTTAGTGAGTAAGCCACGCGGGGCCCCTGCCGTGTCTTGGTTCCCCCCTGACTCTCACACCAGAATAGGGCTCATAAGGTTGAAGCGTCCTCACGCCTCAACGAGTACTGTTTTGAGCCGGCTATGTTTCCTGGTCCTCAACCCGTGCTTTTAAAAAGAACCGCACATGGTTAAAGACGCTCCGGCATTGTTTTGGGGTTCTGGGCGTGACATGCGGAAGCCGCACGTGGCCTACAATTTAACCGCAAGCGCCGTTAGTTCCCACTGGTATGGGTTAATGTGCAAACGCAAAAGAAATAACGTTGCTTTCAGGATTAAATGTCATCCAGTGCAACTGTGCACAGAACTTAACTTAGCCGTACGCAGGGGGGCTTAAGAGTGTGGGCGTTAACCCCCTGCGCGTGATTCCCCATTAATTCTCTCTCCCACAGCTGGGCATGCATGCATCACTTATCTGAGAGCCTCGAGGGGCCTGGCTGAAAGGTCCGTGGGGCGTGGCCCCTCGCGTAATCCCCTCAGGCTGGAGCTCCGGAAGATGCGACTGCTCGCGATGAAGTTCTGAGCACAAGCCCCGTGCTTGGAGCTTCGCGCATGCGCGCCGGCTCGCCACACCCCATGTGGCTTGCGAAGTGTAGTTCTTGCCGCCGGGTGTGCTGGGAAATGTGGTCCTGGAAGGCTTCTTCCTATGGAAAGGATGAAGAAGCCTTCTGTAGGGCAAAACACTATCCCCTCGCACGCTGGGCAGTCTGTACTGCTGCCTGGCACTTCTGGTACCCTGACAGTACTCCCCCCCCTTCCGAAGGGTTTGAGGATTGGCTTTCCCCGGATAAGCAGTATGAAAGAGTTTCACAAGTTTCGGAGCATGGACATTACAAGCTGGTTCCCAGGAGCGGTCTTCAGGCCCATACCCAACCCACTCTACCAAATAATACACCTGGCCATCCTTTCGCAGTCGTGAGTTCAAGATAGCTTGCACCTCATATTCGGGGTGACCTTGCACCAACACGGGTGGTGGTTTCTTAGTGCGAATAGTGGGTCTAGCTGGTTTGAGTAAAGACACATGAAACGTGGGATGGATTTTCATTTGAGTTGGCAAGGCTAAACGAACAGCCACCGGATTTATCATCTCTGTGATTGTAAAAGGCCCAAGATACCGGGGCTGTAATTTACGAGGACCCTGTAAACGTATATGCTGGGTGGACAACCATACCCGATCCCCCTGGTGGTAAACAGGACTAGGGCGCCTTTTCTTATCCGCATAAGATTTATAGGTCTCTTTGGCTTGTTGTAGGTTGTGCTGTATATCCCCCCATACTTGTTTCACGTGTGCATGCCGTCCTACAAGCGTGGGTAAATCTACTGAAGGGGCTATCGGCGACATGGGCATGGTCCGTGGATGATAACCGTACATGCCGAAAAACGGCGTATACTTTGTTGAGCTGTGCACAGAATTGTTGTAGGCAATCTCGGCCAACCAGACATATTGCACCCAGGAAGTTTCGGCAGTGGTGGCATAACAGCGCAAATATTGCTCTAGACCTTGGTTGACCTTCTCAGTCTGACCATCGGTCTCAGGATGGTACCCAGACGACAGACTGACTTCCATATTGATTAGCTTGCAGAACGCCCGCCAGAATCGGGATGTAAACTGAGGTCCCCTATCTGTAATAACACGAGAGGGAAGACCATGTAGACGTACTACATTATTAAGGAATAACTCAGCTACCTCCCCCGCAGTGGGCACGCCCTTGCAAGGGACAAAGTGACCCATCTTAGTGAGGGAATCTACAATGACTAGGATCGAAGTGTGTTTATCCACTGGTGGTAAATCCACAATTAGATCCATTGTTACGGTGTGCCATGGAGCTGATGGCGTGGGTAAGGGTTGCAGTAATCCTGCCGGTTTTTGATGGCCAGCCTTTTGTCGACTGCATGTGTCACAATCGGATACGTAAACTCGAGTATCTCGCAACATAGTGGGCCACCAAAAATGTCGCGCTACATTTCTTTGGGTTTTTGCTATACCTGGGTGCCCAGCTAGTGTGGAATCATGACACCACTGCATTACCTCAGTCCGCAACTTTGACATGGGCAAATACAAAGCCTTTTCATAATAGGGAAGGCCATTCACAATAGTATGTTTGGGCCCTCTAGTGCTCCATTCTTCTAACTCTGAAGCTGACATATTTTCTAGCACATCCTCAAAGATGTTAGGTCTACCCACCACGCCTATAATCTGGTGTGGGGGTATTATTGGTCGGGTCTCACTCGCTTGCTTCTCCTCAGGCTCGGGATACCGAGACAAGATATCAGCTTTACGATTGTCGGTCCCAGGCCGATACGTAATAAGGAAGTCGTAATCGGCAAAGAACAGAGCCCACCGTAATTGGCGGTGGCTGAGTGTCTTAGCGGTTTTTATAAACTGCAAATTGCGGTGGTCAGTCATGACGGTTATTTTCTGACGGGCCCCTAACAGATAATGCCTCCATTCTGCAAAGGCGGACTTCACTGCCAACAGTTCCCTGTCGGCTATGGTATAGTTTATTTCTGCCGAGAGCAGCTTCCTGGAATGGTAGGCTACTGGGTGTAGAAGGCCAGTTTTAGGATCACGCTGGGAGAGGATTGCTCCCAGAGCATAACTAGACGCGTCTGTTTCTATCACGAATGGTATTGACAGATCTGGATGTCTTAACACTGGTGCAGACGTGAATGCCGACTTGAGTTGTTGAAAGCCACGCTCGGCAGATTCGTCCCAACGAAATGCTCGACCCTTCCGTAATAGCGTAGTTATTGGGGTTACCAGTTCTGAGAAATTTTTAATGAACCGCCGATAGAAATTAGCAAAGCCAAGAAAGGCCTGCACTTCCTTCACGGAAGTGGGTGCTGGCCAATCCAAGATTGCTTGGACCTTTCTTTTGTCCATTTGTACTCCTGACGGGGTCAAAAAGTACCCAAGGAATTCAACCGTGGTGCAGTGAAATTCGCACTTTTCAAGCTTGGCGAACAAGTTGTACTCTCTAAGGCGTTGTAAAATTGCCTTCACATGCTGAACATGCTCTTGCATATTTCGTGAGTAAATTAAGATGTCGTCTATGTACACGACAGCGAACACATCAAGATACTCACGAAGTACTTCGTCAAGGAAGTGTTGGAAGGCTGCAGGGGCGTTACAGAGACCAAACGGCATTATTTGGTATTCGTATAAACCAAATTTTGTTCGAAAAGCCGTTTTCCACTCGTCCCCAGCTCTGACTCGCACCAAGTGGTAAGCCCCTCTTAGATCCAGTTTAGTGTAGACTGTGGCGTCTCGCACCTGATCTAATAGAACTGGTATTAGGGGTAGTGGGTATCGATTTTTTATTGTGATGCTGTTAACCCCGCGATAGTCGATACAAGTTCTTAATTCACCAGACTTTTTGGGGACAAAAAAGAGCGGTGACGAGACTGGCGAGTTGGAGTGCCTAATAAACCCACTGCGTAGGTTATCATCGATGTATTTTTTAAGGTGGGCCGTTTCCGCCTCGGTAAGGGCGTAAATACGGCTACACGGGAGTACTGCCCCGGGTTCCAGATCTATACGGCAATCGAAAGACCTATGTGGTGGTAATGTCTCAGCTGCTTGTTTGTCAAACACGTCCTTGAACCCATGGTATTCTGTGGGCAAACGCTGGAGGTCTTGCATCTCCGTCAGCATTACAATGGGCCGTAGAGGGGAGTCATGATCGTTCCGAGGAACTATACAACCTTTTTGACAATAGTCTGATGAAAAGGTAACTGTGCCTGTTGACCAGGACACCTGTGGGTCATGCCTCCTGAGCCAGGGAAGCCCCAAGATCAGGCGGAACTGTGGCGCAGCTATAAGGTCAAATTGCACCTTCTCGAGATGAGTTCCCGAGCAACGCAGTTCCAGCACTTGGGTTCTATGGGTTATGGGCCCGGAACTTAGGACTGTGCCATCTACTGCACGTACTGCCTCTGGATTTTCCCTTCGGCATACCGGTATGTTTAATTTGGCAGCATAAGCTATGTCTATGAAATTACCAGTTGCTCCTGAGTCCAGAAACAGCGTAACCTGGGTTTCTTGGTCTAGAAAACTCAAGCACCCTTGCAGAGAAATATGTGGTGCGTTACTTGTACTGTTGTTCCTTGGGGCCATTAAAACGTCCTGGCTCGACTGTATGACCCTTACTGTCGAGCTGACGCGTTTCCCTGCACCCTGGGTTTCGAGGGACATTCTCGGACAAAGTGTCCTGAGGTTCCGCAATACATGCAAAGACCCTCCTTTCGTCGGCGATCTCTTTCTTCCTTAACAAGGGGTCCCCGGGCAGCACCGATCTGCATGGGCTCTTCCCCACTCGCTTTCTCGGGTGTTCGAGTAGAGCGTGACTGATCTAGACGGGCGAACGGGCGTAAATCCCCGCGTCGCTTATCTCCCCGTCGCTCTGCCTGACGGTGATCCAACCGCAGAGCTAGATCGATCATAGCTGGGCAGCTAATGGGTTGTGGGTCCACCTGGGCGATTAAGTCCTTTAATTCATCCCGCAAACCCTGGTAAAAAAGAGACATCCTTTTTTCCCTAGGCCAATCAGCCTCAGCCACTAGACGATTGAACTGAGTCACGTACGTGATCAGCTCCCTGTTGCCTTGTCGTAAGGTTAATAGCTCTCGGTCCCTACACAATGCTGCAGCTCTTCGGTCGAATATTTTTTCAAATTCAGCCAAAAACTCGTCCCAATCATATAGGACACCATCATCCCGTTGTATCAACGGATTTGCCCATGCCGCCGCATCACCACTAAGATAAGAAATCACGAAGGCTGTTCGTGCCTGTACAGAGCGAAAGGCGGCAGGCTTAGTGAGGAAATGTAGCCTACATTGTGTAATGAATGTCTGAAACTTATGGGGGTCTCCTGAATACCTCTCCGGAGGGGCCAAGGGAACCACAGATTCAGGAGTGACATGAACCTGCACTGGGGTCGGGGCTGGTATTCCTCCACTGGGCAGGGGGGCCGCCTGAGCACTAAGGCTGCGCACCTGAGCAGCCAAGGTAGCATAATCCTGTCTAGAGGCGGCTAACTCGGCCTGCAAATCCTGTAACACTTTAGTAAGCTCTTCCATAGTGGGGATGGGTCGTGCCACTCGGGCGCCTGCCACACGTGGGCTTGTGCTACTATCAGGGCTCCAGGAGTCCAGGCGCAGGAGTGGCACGAACCAACCACCCCCTCCAAGGTCTTGGCGCCTGCAAGCGAAAGCTTACGCAGACGTCCGCAACCCCAGCGGGGAAAGAGGGTTAGGGAACGCTGGTTGGATGGGTACGGGGAAGTAGGAACACCGGATTGAGGTTGCAGGAAATAGTATTGGATAGGACACGGGAAACATAGGGAAAAAATCATTCAAAACCAAATCATGACATTACATACATCCATGCATTGCCACACCCATTTGGGGAGTGACTCCAAATAAACAAAAACAATTGGGCACTTAGCTCTGGGTTGAGTGCTGGCCACCTGCCTGCGCACTCCAGGTCCAGTCGGTATCAGAAGCGATCGATCGCTGCAAAAAGAGCAAGAATTAGGCAATGCTCCCTATAGCTCTGAATTACAGCGACACAGCACCATTTTACTCATGCATGCACATTGTCCTTTTTTCTCAGGACACGAAAGTTAGTGAGTAAGCCACGCGGGGCCCCTGCCGTGTCTTGGTTCCCCCCTGACTCTCACACCAGAATAGGGCTCATAAGGTTGAAGCGTCCTCACGCCTCAACGAGTACTGTTTTGAGCCGGCTATGTTTCCTGGTCCTCAACCCGTGCTTTTAAAAAGAACCGCACATGGTTAAAGACGCTCCGGCATTGTTTTGGGGTTCTGGGCGTGACATGCGGAAGCCGCACGTGGCCTACAATTTAACCGCAAGCGCCGTTAGTTCCCACTGGTATGGGTTAATGTGCAAACGCAAAAGAAATAACGTTGCTTTCAGGATTAAATGTCATCCAGTGCAACTGTGCACAGAACTTAACTTAGCCGTACGCAGGGGGGCTTAAGAGTGTGGGCGTTAACCCCCTGCGCGTGATTCCCCATTAATTCTCTCTCCCACAGCTGGGCATGCATGCATCACTTATCTGAGAGCCTCGAGGGGCCTGGCTGAAAGGTCCGTGGGGCGTGGCCCCTCGCGTAATCCCCTCAGGCTGGAGCTCCGGAAGATGCGACTGCTCGCGATGAAGTTCTGAGCACAAGCCCCGTGCTTGGAGCTTCGCGCATGCGCGCCGGCTCGCCACACCCCATGTGGCTTGCGAAGTGTAGTTCTTGCCGCCGGGTGTGCTGGGAAATGTGGTCCTGGAAGGCTTCTTCCTATGGAAAGGATGAAGAAGCCTTCTGTAGGGCAAAACACTATCCCCTCGCACGCTGGGCAGTCTGTACTGCTGCCTGGCACTTCTGGTACCCTGACACTAACAAACCAAGACCTCCGGAGAAGTCAACCTTGGGAGGGGCCTTGAGGGGGGGTGCTGTCATGATCCCTGCTTCCAAGGGGTCAGGACTTGCCCCACGACCTTGGAAGAAGGCCCATGACTCTGATCCCAGGAACCAGCCAGTCCCTATAGGGACCCTCTGGACCTTGTCCTGGTGCCAGTGGCGCCAGGCTCATGATGGTGACTGGTCCCGGCACAGGAAGCGCCGGGCTCATATTGGATAAGAGTGCTTGGTGGACCTACCTGTAGCAGACAATGCTGCTTACTTACCAGCTAACTGGTCTCCTGATCCTTCTCTGCCTGGAACTACTTTTTCTGTCTGGGTGGAGCAGGAGCCACTCCCTGGAAGCAGAACACAGGAACTCTTTTAGAAATCTGGAACTCTTTTCTTACCTGGGTGGGGCCGTGGAAGGAGACGCCTAAGCACTACAGAAGGCTATTTAAACCACACCCGATTGGTTTCACGTGCTTCGCGTTATTCTGCATCTGCAGCAGGACGCTCACCGTGTCAGCTCCAGGAAACCTCCAGCTCCAGATCCTGTGAACACGAAATAACCTGCTGGAATCCAATCTGCAGTCTTCTTCAGTCTTCTGCAGCTCCTGCAAAACAAGGCACAGGTTAGGTTAAAGTAAAGGCAGTGAATCTACTTACCTAATCCAACGGCAGCATCCAAGGCGCCTTTTTCTGCCTTTCTCTTCCGGCATCCGACATCTGCAAAGAGAGAGAACATCGGTTAGTAATATTCAACTACAAGTTCTGCTTACCTGTGTTACGCCCATTCCAACTCAGCTCGCGCTGCATTCCGGCACCTGCAAGGCAAGATACATCGGTTAGTAACGCTTAGTTACAAGACTGCTTACCTGTGTTATGCTCGCTTTCAATCTGTTCGCGCTGCACCTCAGCACCTGCAAAGACAAAAGAGACATTACGGAGCATTCTCCAGCGCTAGTGCAGCCTTTCTACTTACGTGCCATTAGAAGGATAATCTTCATCGTCACAGCATCTGAAAAGGGAAAGACATAGACTTTACAGACTTAAGACTTTTGAAAGAGAAGAAAACAAGGCAAAAGGAACTTTAATACTTACAAGGCACGCTCGTGCATTAACGGCGTCTTCGCTCTCAGCAAATCCTCTGCTATCAAGAGGCAGAGCTCGCATCCAGTGAAGCAACTGGATCCAGCGCCCCTGCATAAGACGCAGGATGGAGAGCCCGGCATTTACCTATATAAGGTAAGCGCAATATCAACCCAGTTCCACGGGGAAAGAAAGGGCGAGAGGGGCTAGGAACTTTCCGAACCTTCCAAACACTAATACCTTGGTTTACCCTTGCAGACATCTCTCTCTTCAGCTTAAACTGTCGGTGGGAAGGGGGCCCAGTCCGGGAGCAAAACGAACCCTGCGCCTAACACTGAAGACAGTATCCTCGCCAGATCAAGACCCGCGCCTCCGGGGGAACTAGGTGAGCGTTACAGAATTCTTGGCAGTGAGACAAAAAAGAAATAACAGACCCTTGAGCTAAGAGACAGACATTGCACACGGATTGGTTGAGACGCATCAGCTCAGTCGTGTTCCTAAGCCTGTGTTCAAAATGCATATAACAAATGATGTTCTTACCAGTACATCAAAATGTAACAAAGTAAAGGTTACACTTTGATTGGGATAAAACAATGAGCAGTGAAAAGCATATGCGTTAAGGAAGCATGATCAATGAACAACACTGCCCCTTGTAGGAATAACCGCACTGAAAGAGATCCAGCCACCAAAACAGCAGTCGTATAAAGCACCATTGCTATTAAAATACAATTGATTAAGTTTTGACGGTCTATCAGGGATATTTATAATACACTGGTCAACACAGAAATGAAGTTGTATTATTTTGAATTACACACACATACACATATCATTGCAGAGAAGTGAAGTCCACAGACACCTTAGTCTCCAGTTCATAAGGTCTAAGGCAAAGCTAATAAAGTCATGCTCAGGTCATAAGAAAGGAAGTGTTGAAGGGGAAGCAAGTAGTATTTCCAAAATGAAGTTGCAAAGTAAACTGTCAGTGAACAGTTCATAATGGTGGAAATGGTAAGTTGGTGCCAGCCGATGAAGTCTTTGGGAAAGAATGTAAGTTTTTGTTTTTGTTGCCACACTGTCACACCTCACATAGGGATTGGTTAAAATTCATCAAGTCACTCACCCCATGGATATTCAGCACGGAACAGCCAATCAACAAACTATAAAGAGTAGCATCTAATCAACCTCATGGGAAGGAAGATGATCTCAGTGTCAATTAATTAATAAACTGATGTCTTGGCATGGTCACAAGGGTAGACTAAGCCAATAGGGATAGATTAAACTATAGTGTAAATGACGTTGCCCAATCATAGGCTGGGGAGTTGTGAATAGTCAGTAACACTTGTTGTCACCTCACCTTTGATTCTTACTATAAATACAGCCATTTTATGAATCCATGTTGAATGTCTTTTTGATCATTCCCCAGACCGGGCTGTGTGTAGTATTGGTTAAAACTCATCAAGTCACTCACGCTAAGGATACTCCACATGGAAAAGCCAATCAACAAACTATAAAGAGTAGCATCTAATTAGCATCATGGGAAGGAAGATGATCTCAGTGTCAATTAATTAATAAACTGATGTCTTAGCATGGTCACAAGGGTAGGATATGGCAAGAGGGATAGGTATTTATTAGATTCAACTATAGTGTAAATGACGTTGCCCAATCACAGGCTGGGGATTTGTGAATAGTCAGTAACATTTGTTGTCACTGCACCTCTGATTTTTACTATAAATGCAGCCATTTTATGAGGCCATGTTGAATGTCTTTTTGATAACAACCCCACACGAGCTGTGAGTAGTTAACCTTTGTTTTTCTCGCTTCTTGTATCTTGTGTATTTATTTTTGGCTCAGTGAATTGATTTTTATTTTTCAGTTTTGGGACTTGCCTTACAATCTACTCAACTTAACTGCACCTTAATCAACATTTTTTTCAGTGGATTTCAAGGGTTTTGTTATACCATAGGTTTTTATGGGCCACTAGTCCTGCCTCTGTCCACTGTATATATTCCCACAATATGTTTCTTTTGGACCCACTAGTTGACCACAGCCTTCAGCCGTGGCCACTATACATGTCTTTCAGGCCAACTAGCCATGGCCTTCATCAGTAAGCAGGGTCTTCGGCTGTGCCCGCGGTATATTTTAAAACACTACTGGACCACTAGGTTAAGCTGCTCATGTCCCTCATCCTCTGAATTTGCTGCATTAAATCTGCTCAACTTAACTGCACCTTAACTAAAGTTTTGTCTGTGAATTTCAAGGGTTTTGTTATACCATCATTCTTTTTTGGGCCATGTTAGGAAAGATTTTGTAATTGTAGGTAATTTTCCTTCCATGTGGCAACCCCTAAACTTTTTGCTGTTGTTTTTCACCTTGTTCTCGACTTTGCCAGAGAAGTGCAGCCTTCTGCCGCACTCCTCTGGGCTTTCGCTCCATTCTTACGGGGAAACTGACATGCCCTTAAGACAGTCAGTACCGGGAAACGCTGTTTTCCGTAGTTTCTTTTATCATGTTGCGGCTTTCGTGCAACATGACACAAGAGGGCACTGTAAGCTAAGTTACTGCTCTCTTGGGTCTCTAGCCTTCTACAGGCCCTAGATACTCTTTTAGGATTGTAACTGATCGGTGCAAGTGATTCATGGACGGGAATGGTGGCAGCGATCGTTTCTTGTGTATTGAGCTCCTTTTGGCGTTTTAAGCGCGTTTCTTGCGCTTAGCCCAAAATGGTGGCCTGGCTCCCAAAATGGCCAGACCATGAGGCTCCTTTGTCCTGTCCGCTGACCGTATTGCTCGCTTCAACTTCCCCAGGTCAAGCCGACCCGGGGCCTTCCTTATTTGGGCATGTACTTTCCCGCGAAACACAGATGCTTTCGCGGGCTTCTACATACCTGGTGTGTGCCTCCAGGATGTGGGCTGGGATGTCTGGTCCCAATACACATCCTGGGTGCCAGAGAGTCTAGGGTGGTGTGAATGCCTGGGACCACCGTGGTCCGTGATAGGTCCACGTATGGTGTGAGTGTTGATGAGCGGATCTCCCATTGGGTCCCCTCCGTTTTGGCGCGAAGGGAACCTTGGATAAGAGGGGGCTGGAAACACCACTACCATGTCCATCTCCTAAGTTCTCACGAACTAAGGAATACAGGAGCCAAGTATCCTGCAACCAAGAGGCTGAACCGAGGAATCGCTGGTGACCCGCTGAAGGACTGCTCCTCTGCACTGCTGTCGCCTTGTGAAACCCTTTTCACCTTTGATCGAAGCAGAAGGCCTGTACTGGTACTTCGACCCTTGGAATAGCGGGGACAGCTATTCTCGGCATCTTCACCATCTCCTGCTCGTAAGCCTTCGGAAGCGTCTCTGGGCCATCCAGCAGACTGACCAGCCTACACAGGAGTCTTGCTCTGTAACCGCCGCCAGGTTGTGTAGTATTTCGAGTCCTTGTCACTCTCACACGATTTGTACACTTGGCGTTCCCAGGTCTGAAGTGAGTAGTGTACATTTGGCTCAGATACACACGGCCGCTCCGTTGCCCTGCTGTGGTAACAAACTGTGCGGGTTCACTTCGTTTGGGACATCTTCAACTCAACTCTGCTGCTGCAGACTCAACACGACGACGAGATGTCCCCTGCTCTCCTGAACCTGCCAGCGACTGAAACTGACGCAGAGAAGCCTGGGTCTGCTTGCATCGGGGACCGGTGAGTAGCATAGCTAGGAACTGGTCGCCCTCCTGCAGGAGCCCATAGCTTTTCCCCGCTGTGTCAAAACAGCACGCCTTTCCGTACTCGCGCTCTGCTTCTGCCCACAGTGGAGGCTGCGCTTGAGTCGCGGAACTCTGTTCTTCTTCATTTGTGCACTAAACTGAACTGCCTGATTTCCCTCGAAGAGACTCCCCTTTTGCCCGTTGGCACCAGCGTGTGCAGGTACTTTTGAGCACAAGGCTCCACTCTTCGTAGGGCTTCGGACTTCCTTTTAGTTAGGTGCCTCTGAAGGCGGACTGGGTCTAAGCATTATTTCGCACTGCCTGTTTTCCTTCCCTTTTAGGTGGACTACACATTTCGTGCATCTAACGCTATAGACTTGTTTGTATTTGTATATATATTCTATTGGTATGGTATGTGTTGGTTTACTAGAGTTGTATTGTGATTTCTCGCTACGGTCATTGTTTTAAAGGTCTTGGAATAAATGTTTATATATTTTTAATATATCACCTGTTTGGAGTAGTTTGTAAGTGTCCTTGCTTTGTGTGCTCATTGCAGGCTTTCAGTCACCCTCACCCCTCTTGAGACCTAGGGCCTCATTCCGAGTACGGCGCTAACCAATGGCGCTATGAACTCCTTGGTTGACGCCGTACCCGGACCCGCAGCGCCTTGGTGGATGGCCGAATTACCGCCCCATTCCAAGGTTGGCGGGGCGGTAATTCCCCATTCACCAAGGCTCTTCCCCATTCCCAAATGAGCCCCCATAGGGCTCTATGGGAATGGGGAAGATGCAAATAACGGTGACCGTTCATTACGGTCACCGTTATTGGCTTGGAGGCCCCTTTGCGCCCTCGACTTTAACACCTGCTCAAAGCAGGCGTTAAGGGCGAGGGCGCAAAGGGAACTCGGAGTATGGCAGTAAGGGATCACCGCCACCGGTCTCGTTACCGGTGGCCGCTATCCCTTACCGCCATACTCGGAATGAGGCCCCTAGTCTTGACCGCCGCGATCGCTACCCTGATTGGTCTGGCTTGTCCAGAGGTTACCCTGTTCCAAGTAATTAGGTTGGCCTTCTGAACTTCTGCGCCGCCAGGACAGAGTTCAGAAATCCGTCTTAACAAATTGGTGTACAGCGGTGGGATACGACTGAAGGTATCCAGTTTTGCGCATGAACTAAGGCATTTCAAGTTATTCCTACCAGGACACATAGTGAATTGTTGTAGTATAACTTTAAAAAGGCCATAGTCCTATCTAACAGTATGGAAACAAATACCTTGTTAACTTTAAATGCTTCCAAATCACATCTATGACATCGCACTCGCAGCAGAACTCACAGCAGTCAGGATTCCAGTGAGCATTCAGAGAAACGTCCCAGGAAAGGTCTTGTTAGGTAATGACCTCAGAGCTTTAGGGCTCGTAGGAGACACTGCTGAAAGACCCTACACACGGTCTCAAGCACGGGCAGCATTGGCCAAGACCAATACGCCGCCCCAGCCGAAGGGGAAACCCAAGGCGAAAGGAGTAAACAAGTCAAGACGAGGGAAAGAAAATATTCTCCCGAGCTCGCCTACCACTGCGGTGGAGGAAGTTGGTAAATCGCCCGGGCCTGACGAGGAGGTGGCGATGCCTGAAGTATTTGACCCCAACGACCATCCTGAACTAAAAGACTTGTTAATAGAAGGTGGTCCTGATAGGGACGAATTCAGTAAAGGCCAACGTGAGTGCCCATCTCTGGAAGGCCTAAGGAGACAGGCCTGCTCCCAGCTTGAGGGTGAACCTCCTGGGACGCATAGGATTTATTGGGAAGGTGGACTCCTGTATAGTGAGCCCACAGAGTCTACAGGAGACCATAGGAGGTTGGTGTCAGAGTGTCCGGTGTGCCGTGAATAATGTGAGGATTTCTTGGGACTGCTGCTAGAAATCACTGCTGGAAAACTTATTTTTTTATTTATTTATTTATTTATTTATTTTTTTTTGCTGCCTTGGAACTTTACATTGGAGTCTGCTTTCACTTCGCAGACACAGGAGTCTGCTTTCACTTGCCCTGCCTGCACTGACGCTCCACCTCCCTACGCCTGCTTGCTTCATAAACCGGAAGTCAAGCGAAGCGTAGCGGAGTGTGTCAGAGTGTCCGGTGTCTGGTGGTAGGTGGAGTGTGGAGTGCTACACCCCAGCGCCGTAAAAGATCTTCTAAACTTCAAAACACAAAGGAAGGTAAGCCTTCCTTTTTTTTTTTCTTTTTTTTTTTTCTCTACACGGGTCATCGGGATTAACTGAAGAAGAGCACGGATATAAAATGCTCTTAAGGAGAGACAATGAACAAACTGGAGGGGCTTAGGGCACAGCTGGGGACACAGATATCACCTGTTCCACCCCATCCTGGGCTGCGGAGGCAGAACTACAGTTGGAGGTCCCTTATCCTCTATTAAACGAAAACCCTTGCCCCTTTAACATTCAAGTGAAAATTGGAGCAAGCACAGCTCTATACATAGATAACGGGCTGGGGGCACCTAATACTGAGGAAACACCCAAAGTCACGGGAGCCGCCATGGATGACATCGAAATTGTAGCAGGAAGCCTACAGACGGCCGCTGAGCATTCGGCAAATCAGGTCACACAAAAAAACATAGATAAACCAGTAGAAACCCAAACGCAAAATCTGGTCAGTTCGCCAAATCCAACAACATGGAACGTTTCTACTATTGAGCATTGGGCAAGCCCAAATGAGGCAAGAATAGGTGACAACGCCAGTCTAGGGCCTGCATCCAGTTGGATAGAAAAATCGAACTTACCAACATCGGGGGAGCATCACATACAGAAGATCCTGAAAAGAAAAAACTCAAACTCCGAGGCAGAAGAAGAAAGGCCGTGGATGGAGTCAGCAAAGTCGGAAGGCTGCGAGGGAGCAAACCCAAGGAACCAGCTGAGCCCCCCAGCCAGATATACAGTTAAGAGGACGAAATACCCGACCAACCAAAAGGAAGGTGCCCCCAGAAGCATTATATGGAAACCATTTACTGCAGGACCATTGCCAATAAACCTAACAAAAGGGGGGACCAAAACTCCAACCATCACAAATAGAGGAACCATAGTAACCCCAGTAAACGTAGGACAGACCCTTAGCCTCAGTTTGGCAGCAGGAGCTCCGCCTGTATGAATCAATTAAAGAAAACGACAGGAGTGGAAATATCAGATGCAGTTTTGTTGGAAACGTCAATGGACATGGAGAACGCATTAAGAGATAAGTTTACAGGAATCAAAAATGTTGACAAAGCAAAAGGAACGAGTGCCAAAGTAGCTACTGAAGACAAATTGATGCAAACGTTGCCACCAAACCAAGTGGGAAGCGTAGACCAGGTCATATCAGGCCGAACAATGGAAGACAATTTCCTAATGGTCGCAACTTTGTCAGGTGTCCTAGCACCCTTCATGAAATTGTACGAGGATATCGCGGACACACTAAGAGATCATTCTGAAATACTTGCTATGGTTCACACTAAAACAATATTTGTGGAGGGCTTTATCTCAGCAATCCAAAACAACTTGGACAACAGTACCACCAACGTCACCCAACTGCTACATGACATAATCGAACCTATACTAAAAGAGAGAAAACTAGGGAAGTCAAATCCAAAAAGCAAGGAACCAATAAGGAAAGACTCTGGAATAATGACCACACAAGAGGTCAGCCCAGTCATAGAAAAAGAAAACAAAGCTGGATCCAACGAGCAAGAAAACAAAGGAGAAAGGTCCACGGCAACACCGGTAAACGTAAAAGAGGTCGCAGAAACCCAAAGTGCATCCGTTATGGGACCGCGAGCAGCCCAAAGTGAAGAGAAGGGGGAGGCAAAACAAAACGAAGATGGACCCACCCTGGCCGAGGACTGCACCAGCAATAATCTTTTGAGAGAAAAATCAAAGAGCACATCATCTGATCCAGATATAAGAAACGAGCCAACGAAATCACTAGAGACTGAAGTGGAAAAAAAACCCTAAACAGAAGTGCCAGGGAAGGGCTAAACAATTCTACAGAAACAGTGGAGGCTATCTCTAGTAAAAAATCGACAACAAGGCCTGAAGACCCCACCACTACGGATAAGTGTCGGGAGAAAGGAAAGAAAAAGGGGAACGTGTGTGAGATCTTCAAAACAAGAGACACAAACACAGGAGGGAAAAAATCAGATAACCATAAAAAAACAAAGATCAACGGGCCCGCAGACAACAAATCAGGGGGTCATCACAAGATCACAGGACCCACTAAAAAACAGAAAAATCAACCACAAGTAAAAGCCACAAGCAGTAGCAAAAGCCGGGCATTTATGGAAAATTTGACAATACCAAAAGAACAACCGAATATAATTAACCAGCTAAGAAACAACAAGAAAAAGGTCAGAACAGGACAAAAGACTGAAGGACAAAAGATCTTACAAATTGAAGAAGACGATTGTCCTGAAAATGACCTGCTGGATCTCTCTACATACCCGGTCTCAGATGATGAAGACAAACAGGGAATAAGAGGCTTTGAAGAGGTAAATACAGAGGCAGAAGACTCCTTGAGTGAGGAGCATACAGACTACAGTGAGAGTGATACCTCAACTATAATGTCAATACAGACCGAAAACGAGACACAGAGAGACAACAAAAAAGTTACAGATACTCATACAGAAAAGGATGTATTGAGAAAAAACCGGGATCTAAGTGAAAAAACTCAGAAGAGTGAACGTAGAGGTCGAGAAAGGAACGTGGGGCGGTCTGAGACCCGGAACCATGGAACCAGTCGGGAAAGTGAAACAAGATACAGCAAAAAGCGGACCGAGATGGAGGAAAGAAGAGATCAGCATCAACTAAAAGAGGGGGAAAGAGATCTACAGCATCGACCGTGCAAAACAAGTGCTGGTGACAGTTATAAACAACCGGGGCTTGTCCTAGAACGTATCCTTCATTATGAAGACTGACTAATTCTCAACAGAACCAATGTAATAAGATTACTCCACCATATACCGGCATTAAGACTAATTACAACAGACGACTTGGCGATCGTGGAATTTGTCGAGGAAGATCGCACTGATAAAGTAATTCTGCACACAAGATCAAATCTGATGAGACAACTACTACTGGAAGAAGCCCCGTAATTAAGACCAATGGGTTTTGACTTACAAGAAAGTGACAAAGTCCTAAAAACCCAGGAGAGAGTAAAGAAACACTCGGTAAGACAGATCAACAGAAAAGACAGAGAGACCAGTAGTGTTAAAACAAATAGAACATCAGCAGTGAGAAGGGGCAACCAGAACACACAAAGCTCAAACAATAGAAGTCAACATCAAGGAGAAGAAAATGAAGCGGCAAGGTGGAAATGGTTGAAAAACATGATTGATGACAAAACAAACCCATGTCAGGCCTACTTCTAGCCTTCAAAAACGATCTGGATTGGCAAGTCCTGGAGGAGTCAAACCCAAATTTATTCATCCAGATGGTAGTGTTACAGCTGGACAAAAAAGCCAGTAAAATACTAATATTGATCAACATATACTGGAATCATATACTGGAATCCAGCAAATTTATCAAACGAAAACCTACCAGATAAAATAGCAGAACTAATTGATGAACAAAGAGAAAAATGGACTGATCCAATATTCATATTCATATTGGCAGGAGATCTGCCTGAACAAGGACAACCAACCCGAACACGATACAACAACTGCCTCAGCAAAGGAAAAAAGAGGAACAATGTGGAATCGTATGGTACAATCAAGGGACTGTGTCGTTCTGAATGGAAAGGTGAAGGGGGACCAACCAGCAAAACCTACTTGGAAGGGAACACAATCAGTAGAGATCCTGGATTACATTTGCATTTCAAGCAACTGGTCAGATAACATCCAGACCTTGAAAGTAATCCCAACAGTAGAAAGTGACCACAATCTGTTAAAACTGACGTGCAAAAACATAAGCAATAACAAGATTGGAACCTACAACCAGAAGGTGGTCATAGACCAAAGGGGTATTAAATTAAGGATCAGACCAGAGAAAACAAGAGAACTAAACCATAACCTAAAACAAATGATCTCGACGCTTGAAAACGAACAAAGCCAAAAAAGGATTGACTACACCCCGCTTTTCAGAGCATTTGTTACAGAAAGGAAGCTTGGAAGTAACCATCAAACAATGACTCACCAACATCAGTATGATAGTCGCATACAAGAAAGGAAAAAAGAATTAAGGAGAGATTTAGACGACTAAAAAAGACCAAACATGACAACTGGAGTAAAGAGATACATATGTTAAAACAAAAATACAGAAACTGGTTACACTTACACAAGAAGACATTGCTAAACCAGGACGCAGAAAGAATGTTGGGGAAAATAAGATCTAAAAACACAGCTGAAATTTGGGCAATTATCAACGAAGCGGAGAAGCCTCAAGCAATAAGTCAAATGAACCCAATAAGTGCTTCATCATGGGTTAAGTATTATACACAGCTGCAAGGGGAAATTTACATCGACCCAAAGCGGAAATCAATGACAAACAAAAATGAGGCAGTAATAGATATCAGTATTGAGGAAATAGAAAACATCCTGAAAACATTGAAAGACTCGAGAGCCCCAGGGCCCGACGGGCTCACAAATGTAATACTGAAAAGCAACATAGGTGAATGGGCCAAATTCCTTCAACTTCTATTCAACTACATATTAACAACAGAAAAAATCCCGGATTACTGGCGAAAGGCAGTAGTGGTACTGTTAGGGTTGGCTCTTATACTTGCATGTGTGCTGAGCCAGGACTGATGTCACCATCAGAATGTAGGCTGTGAGTCTGGAGTGTGAGATTAGAATGTTTGGGGTTGAATGGGTTCTAACCCAGGCAGTTTGATTAAGTGAGCCTGGGTGGTGGGAGCCAGTGGGCTCCTGTCCCTTTCCTCTTTATCTCCTAATGACTTGTTGACATCTGATCCTGTAACCTAAGAAGCTAATAAAGTAACCACTATGCGTACCTGGCCTGTGTATCCTGAGTGTCCCTTGGAGTGAACCCTATGACCAAGAGCCGGTCATAACAATTGGCGACGAGGATGGTCCAAGGTATGGTGAAGGAGGACCTTGGAGTGGACACCAAGTGAAGCAAAAGGAGATGCAGGTACCTGTGTGATGTCATGTGAGAGAGGAGAAGAGACTCTGCTGCGGGGGGTGCAGGCAAGAGGACAAGTAAATGAAAGGAGAGAGGGAGAGCCCACTGCCCCCCATAGACTGGTTGCACCCACCACCCAGGGCTGTTTGAGCCAGTCCACCCAGGGCTGGAAGGGACAGCCTGTCAGAGGAGACCCCTGGGAAGAAGGTAGAGTGCCCTCTTTGAGGCCAGGAGTCATTAGAGGCTGTCCAAGAGTCTGGAGAAATGGAAAGCACCCCGGGCTGTTTGAGTCAGCCACCAAGTACTGCTTTAGTCAGCCCCAAGGGCTGTTGCAGGCGACCACCCAGGGGTGTCAGAAGCATCCTGCCCCATGGAGCCTGGGGCAAGGATGGCCTGTTGGAGTCTGCCAGGAACAGGCCCCCTGGTACATGAGGAGACATTGGCAGGGTTGCATGAGGCTGCCCAAGTGTGCCACCATTTCCTGAGTGACTATGCCAGCATTATTTAAAAAGAGGAAAGGGACAGGAGCCCACTGGCTCCCACCACACAGGCTCACTTAATCAAACTGCCTGGGTTAGAACCCATTCAACCCCAAACATTCTAATCTCACACTCCAGACTCACAGCCTACATTCTGATGGTGACATCAATCCTGGCTCAGCACACATGCAAGTATAAGAGCCAACCCTAACACCTCCTTTCCTACAACAAACAAACACACCTCAAACACACACTTAGAGAAAGCAACCCTAACAACCCTAAGTGCCCTGTTTGAGGCCAGGAGTCATTAGAGGCTGTCCAACAGTCCTGGGTGCTTTCCATTTCTCCAGACTCTTGGACAGCCTCTAATGACTCCTGGCCTCAAACAGGGCACTCTCCCTTCTTCTCAGGGGTCTCCTCTGAAAGGCTGTCCCTTCCAGCCCTGGGAATTGATATGACCGGCTCTTGGTCATAGGGTTCACTCCAAGGGACACTCAGGATACTCAGGCCAGGTACGCATGGTGGTTACTTTATTAGGGTTCTTCTGTTACAAGGATCAGATGTCATCATAGTTATTAGGAGATAAAGAGGAAAGGGACAGGAGCCCACTGTCGTAACTGCGTGAGATACTTACTAACAACCCAACAATCTACGCGGGTCACCAAGAAACCACAGTCACACAGGCACACTTAATCACCAATCACTCACCTCATCACACCAATAAAGAAAGGCAACCAGCTGTCACTAAACAACCACCACCAGCCTATCGCTACAAATGTTGGCCAGACAAATGAGCCCTTCAAAACATTTCAAAACACCCCAAAGTGAACACAGCTGCAGATGATACGTTGCCAGGCTTCTGGAATTGATACAGAAGAACTCAAGAACAATCCCAGAAACCACCAAAAAGTTCAAGAAAAGAAGAAACAAGATGCAAGATCATTTGCATCTAAAAACTAAAATGAAAAATCCAAAGAAATCCCTGGACCCTAACAACTCTGTAGGATCACCAAAACAACATCAAATCTTCACACAGCTTTAGGCACTAGTCCCCTGCTAGATGCCTCTCGGCTCTGCAGAGCCACAGCCCAAAACAACATTAAAGCTTCACAAAGCTTCATGCAAACTCCTCAGAGTGACAAATCATCACAACATACACAGCTTCGCAAAGCTTGAGGTACTAGTCTCCTACTAGATACCTCTGGACCCCTCAGAGTCACTAACCAATTTCATCAAAGCTCCAACAAGCTTCTATACTAGCCTACCACTAGTAACATCACTGACACCGCAGGGCCTCAAAACACCAAACACCTCCAACTCCGCAGAGTCCCTTGACCAACCCTGGTCATGTACATCAATTAAAACACATTCCAAAAATCCCAAAAGATTCCAAAACCAAGAACTGGTCATGCACCAACACTAAAACATTCACATACTACTCCAAAACACACATCAGACACAAGATGCTCAAAAATACAGACAACCCCACATAGAATGTTAACTGCTAAGGAGCGCTGCAGTCACTCTAGCAGTCATCATGGGTTGCACATTCATACACGCTCAAACAAAACAGCACACCTACAATGCCTCAAAAATGGTTACTCTAAGCATGTCAATAGGTGATACATTAATACAACGTACATTGCCGGTCAAATTATCGAAAAGTCCACATTGCCTTAAATCAGGCAACTCTAAATGCTGAAATTCCTCAAAGATGTTATACTAAGCATAATAGGATCAACACCCTTTGATTGTCCACCTCAATCAACCACATACGTGCCACTCACACACAACCCCTGTCACAACACAAATGTGGAAACCGACTTTAAATGAGACCTAAACGTCCATGTTGCCAACTGGGGCCAACTCTAAAACCAACCTGCAATGCCTCAAAATGGTTACATCTAAAAAATAAAAAAAATGCATCTCCTATTCTCAGTGCAACATCATTCTCACTAATACTTCTCATGTTAATTCACTACTAATGCACAACAGCACTCTTCAGTCACAACTTGTCACATCGTTGCTCAATCCATTATGACATTTTACTTTTAAATGAAACTCCAAAATGCATCTCCTATTCTCAGTGCAACATCATTCTCACTAATACTTCTCATGTTAATTCACTACTAATGCACAACAGCACTCTTCAGTCACAACTTGTCACATCGTTGTTCAATCCATTATGCCATTTTACTTTTTAAATGAAACTCCAAAATTTCTTCAGCAAGTGTAAACTAATCATCCATAAAAACTACTATCATACCCAAACCCAAACAGTAACAGTTTTCTCATTGCGTGGTCCCCACTTCAGACCAAATCAGCATAGCGTTTATACTCATTAAAACCTTTAGCCTTCCAGGTGCACAATTATGCTTACTTGGCATGGAAATTACACTTCCCCTTTTTAAATAATGCTGGCATAGTCACTCAGGAAATGGTGGCACTCTTGGGCAGCCTCATGCAACCCTGCCAATGTCTCCTCATGGACCAGGGGGCCTGCTCCTGGCAGACTCCAACAGGCCATCCTTGCCCAAGGCTCCATGGGGCAGGATGCTTCTGACACCCGTGGGTGGCCGCCTCCAACACCCCTGGGGGCTGACTAACGCAGTACTGGGTGGCTGACTCAACAGCCCTGAGTGCTTCCCATTTCTCCAGACTCTTGGACAGCCTCTAATGACTCCTTGCCTCAAACAGGGCACTCCCCCTTCTTCCCAGGGGTCTCCCCTGACAGGATGTCCTGATTGGTGATTAAGTGTGCCTGTGTGACTGTGGTTTCTTGGTGACCCAGGTAGATTGTTGGGTTGTTAGTAAGTATCTCACGCAGTTACGACAGTGGGCTCCTGTCCCTTTCCTCTTTATCTCCTAATAACTATGATGACATCTGATCCTTGTAACAGAAGAACCCTAATAAAGTAACCACCATGCGTACCTGGCCTGAGTATCCTGAGTGTCCCTTGGAGTGAACCCTATGACCAAGAGCCGGTCATAACAATTGGCGACGAGAATGTTCCTGTTATGCTTAGTATAACGTTTTGAGGCATTTTAGCATATTAGGTTACCTGTTTAATGGCGACATGGACTTTCAGAAAATGTGACTTGGATGTACTATGTTTCAATGTTCTGATCATCCTAAGACTATGTTTTGCTTGTGTGTGTGTGGTGTGAGATTTGTGATCTTAAAGCACAATAAGAGTGATGTTGGTCATTAATGGTTACCACAATCTTTGAGTCATTTCAGCATTTAGAGTTGCCCATGCTTTGGCAACATGGACTTTTAGGAAATGAGATCTGCAATTTATAATGTGATTATTGATATGTCATTGCAATGCTTACTATAACAATTTTTGAGGCATTGTAGGCGTGATGTTCTGTTTGTGCGTGTATGGATGTGCAACCCATGATGACTGCCAGAGTGACTGCAGCGCTCCTTAGCAGTTAACATTCTATGCCGGGGTTGTCTGTATTTTGAACATCCTGTGTTTGTGTGTGTGCTGTAGCAGTATGTGAATGTTTTAGTGTTGGTGCATGACCAGTGTTGGGTTTTGAAATCTTTTTTATTGTTTTTTGGAATATGTTTTATTTGATGTACATGACCAGGGTTGGTCAGGGGACTCTGCGGAGTTGGAGGTGTTTGGTGTTTTGAGGCCCTGTGGGGTTAGTGATGTTACTAGTGGTAGGCTAGTATAGAAGCTAGTTGGAACTTTGATTAATTGGTTAGTGACTCTGAGGGGTCCAGAGGTACCTAGTAGGAGACTAGTACCATAAGCTTTGCAAAGCTGTGTTTTTGTGATGATTGGTGGCTCTGAGGAGTTCACATGAAACCTAGTGAAGCTTTTATGTTGTTTTGGATTGTGGCTCTGCGGAGCAGTCCAGAGGCATCTAGCAGGGGACTAGTGCCTGAAGCTGTGTGAAGCTTCTATGTTGTTTTTGAAGGTGTCTAGCTCTGCGGAGTTTACTTGAAGCTGTGTGAAGCTTTGATGTTTTTGGTGACCCTGGAGTTGTTAAGGTCCAGGGATTGCTTGGAATTCTGGAGATGCAAGTTACATTGCATTTAATGTTTTCTTTTAACTTTAGGTGACTTTTGGAATTGTTCTTGAGTCCGCTCTTGATTAATTTCAGAAGCCTGGCAACGTTTCATCTGCAGCTGTGTTCACTTTGGGGTGTTTATTTGGGTTTGAAGGGCTCATTTGTCTGGCCAACATTTGTAGCGTTATGCTGGTGGTGGTTGTTTAGTGACAGCTGGTTGCGTTTCTTTATTGGTGTGATGAGGTGAGTGACTGGTGATTAGGTGTGTCTGTGTTGCTTGAATTTTGGAATGGATTTGACAGCGGCATGAGTTGTGACTGTGGTTTCTTGGTGACCCAGGTAGATTGTTGGGTTGTTAGTAAGTATCTTGCGCAGTTATGACAGTACCTGGTTTTTCCCGGTTTTGGGAGTTAGTACTCGGAAGTGGCAGTCCGAGGTTCCTGTGTGGCAGAGAGGAACGGAAGGAGCTTTGTGTTTGGTTGGTCTTGGTAGTGTTGTGGTTTGTTTGCCGAGGTGGGCGGTTAGTGCTCGAAAGTGGCAGTTCGAGGTTCCTTTGTGGCAGGCGGGAACGGAAGGCGATTTGTGATGTTTTGATTGGTTAGGAATGTTAGTTGTGGCGGCTGGGACTGTCATAGGATGTTAGTTACTCCTGTTTGTTCAATCTCTGGGGTTAGCGGAACTCTGCTGAGAGTGAGGTGTGTCTTGCTGTTGTGAAAGTGTGTGTTGTTCTTTATGCAAGAGGAGGAGGTGTTAGGGTTGCTTTCTCTAAGTGTGTGTTTGAGGTGTGTTTGTTTGTTGTAGGAAAGGAGGTGTTAGGGTTGGCTCTTATACTTGCATGTGTGCTGAGCCAGGATTGATGTCACCATCAGAATGTAGGCTGTGAGTCTGGAGTGTGAGATTAGAATGTTTGGGGTTGAATGGGTTCTAACCCAGGCAGTTTGATTAAGTGAGCCTGGGTGGTGGGAGCCAGTGGGCTCCTGTCCCTTTCCTCTTTATCTCCTAATGACTTGTTGACATCTGAACCTGTAACCTAAGAAGCTAATAAAGTAACCACTATGCGTACCTGGCCTGTGTATCCTGAGTGTCCCTTGGAGTGAACCCTATGACCAAGAGCCGGTCATAACAGGTACCCATTTTCAAAAAGGGTCTCAGAACATCAGTAGACAACTACAGACCGATTGCATTACTGGACGTGGTGGGGAAGGTCTTTGCGTCCACACTATTGAAAGCATTAAACCACTGGGTACAGCAAAGTGGACGTCGTGATCCTTGGCAATCGGGTTTTGTGAAGGGGAGAGGCACAGCACTCAACATTTTCCTGATTAACTTATTGAAAGCCAGAACACAAAGGAACAAAAAACAAGGAATCTAGATCGCGTTTGTAGACTTGTCGAAAGCTTTCGACACCATAAAAAGAGCCAAACTATGGAAGAAAATGGAAAACTGGGAATGTCCTCAGTCACTGGTGGAGAACATCAAGGACTTGTACATGGACACAAGCATCAGAGTCAGACTGGATACAGCGGGTACACTAACAGACGAAATTCAGATAAAAATGGGCTTAAAGCAAGGATGCCCGCTGGCACCGGAACTGTACAACCTGTTCACGTCAGATCTGGAAGATTCATTTGAGTCCACCCGCTGCTTTCCACCAAAAATAGCAGGAACGCCAATTGGGGGACTGCTTTACGCAGACGATATCGTCCTGATGGACCAAACCCAAATCGGCTTGCAAAGACAGCTTACATCATTACAGTCATATGTGGACTCAAATTACATGCTTATAATCCCAGAAAAATCAAGAATTCTGAAGTTAGGCCCAGAAGGTAATAAAGCCAGAGGGAAAAAACTAGGATGGTCTCTGAGAAACAAAAAAATCCTGGAAGTCGAAGCATTCACGTACTTAGGAGTCTGTATAGACAACACGAAGAACAATACGCCAAGAATAGCTGGGCTAAAAAGAAAAGCAACCAATCTAGCTGCCCAAGGGAGGATTCTGCGTAAAAGATACTGCAGATTTACCTTATCACCTCTAATAGCCTTTTATAGGATGAAAGTGGTGCCAATACTAACATATGGGATAGAATCACCAATGCCCTTACAAGCTCAAACATGGTCAATCCTGGAGGGTCTGTTTTGGAGGAAAGCTTTACAGCTGCCTAAATCATCCCCAATACAGCAGATAAGAAGAGAGCTGGCTTTGACATCACTCAAAACAATAGTGGTATGGAAAACACTAAGTTTCTATCGGAAATGTCTTGAGGAAAACACTACGGGTGGATTTGGGGTGTTGAAAAAAGCCCTAAAAGATCAATCCGATGTAATCCTAACAGACTGGCAAAAGTCATGTCGAGGGATCCAAGTGAACCTCAGCGAGTCAGAGGATGACTTATGGATTAACCCAGACAAAACTAAAAAGAAACTATACATGGCAGATTGGATCGAAACCCAAGAAGATAACTGTAAATATAAAGGTTACGAAGACTTCTGGGCCCAGCCACGAAAACTGAATCAGATCCCAAGCTATCTGACTTTATTCCCCAATTGGTACTTCCAAGACCTTTTCCTGAGATTCAGATTGAACATTTTACCAACAGGAGAAATATTACAAAGAAGAAAAAGGCTGGACATCAGGGAAAGCTGCAGAATGTGCAAAAAAAAAGGAGAGATAGAATCTCTGAAACACCTCATACTACAGTGTACCGGTTTAAGGAAAGAGCGAGAGCAGTGCTTGGGGGACATTCTTAGAAGCTACACGACAAGGAATGTCGATGAGTGGTGGAGGACTCTTGTAGAAGGAGAAAAAATGAAAACGACATTAGCACTCATAAAATTAGTGATTTTAATACTTAAGAAATCAGAGGAGATCAACAACATAACCCAGGATTAATAAGATGCTACCAGGCACTGCTACTAAGACACTGTATACCAAACGAAGAATCATGATGATGAACGGACATGCTCAGGTTAAAGGTTTCAAATAAGGAAACCACACAATGGAGGTCATTACGACCCAGGCGGTAAGTACACCAACTTTACCACCATGGTGTAAACATAGTTTACTATGTTTACACCATAATGGACGGCGAATTTACCGCCCCATTCCAAGGTGAGTGGGGCGGTAAATCCCCATTTCCCATTTACCCTTCCCCATTCCCATTTTTGCCCCATAGGGCATAATGGGAGTGGGGAAGGCGCTAATTACGGCACCGTAAATTACGGTGCCGTAATTAGCACCAAGGCGGGTTAGCGCCATGGATTTTAACGCCTGCTAAAAGCAGCCGTTAAAATTGGAATCAGGCGTTAAGGGTTAACGACGGCGTTAACCCTTAACGCCTGGGTTGTAATGACCTCCAATCTGTTTAAATAAAAAATAAAAAAAAATATGAGGTGGGTGGTTCCCCTTGCTGTTAGGCCCTTCCTCCTGCAGTTGGCGCATGAAGTGCCCCTTGCTGGTCACCTTGGTATTAAGAGGACCAAGCAAAGGTTATCCATGCACTTCTACTGGCCCAAGATGGGGGTGCAAGTAGAAAGTCACTGCAGGAGTTGTGCCTCCTGCCAGTTATCTGGTAAGGTTGGCTCGACAATCCAAGCTCCATTGGTACCACTCCCAGTTGTGGGAATACAATTTGAAAGGGTAGGGATCGACATCGTTGGTTCCCTTGACCCGAAAACATCCTCAGGCAATAGGTTTATCCTGGTGCTGGTCGACCATGCAACCAGATATCCTGAGGCCATCCCATTGAAAACTGTAACTGCCAAGTCAGTTGCAAAAGCGTTGCTTGGCATATTTACTAGGGTTGGCTTCCCTAAAGAAGTTGTGTCGGATCGTGGCAGCAACTTTATGTCGAAGTATATGCAGGCTATGTGGAAAGAATGTGGGGTCACCTACAAGTTCTCTTCTGCATACCACCCCCAGACCAATGGTCTGGTGGAACGTTTCAACAGAACGTTAAAAAGCATGATTGGGGCTCTGGAAGAACCTCAGAGAAGAAAATGGGATCTTCTTTTACCATGCTTACTGTTTGCCTACCGAGAGGTACCACAGGAGGGTGTTGGCTTCAGCCCCTTCGAACTTCTGTTCGGTCATCCTGTACGGGGACCCTTAGCCATAGTCAAAGAGGGAGAGGTGATGCCCACTCCCCCTGTTACTACCAACGTAGTTGATTATGTGCTAGGGCTCAGAAAACGGATGGTACTTCTGATGTGCTTGGCTAGTGATAAATTGAAGGCAGGACAAGCGCTGGTGAAACATTGGTACGACCAGAAAGCTTCCCTCATCAACTTTACACCTGGTCAGCAAGTCCTGATCATGAATCCCATAAGGCCTCGAATTTTACAGGACAAATGGTCAGGCCCTTACACAGTGGTGGAGCCCCTGGGTGAGGTTAACTATTTAGTGGACCTTGGAAGGCCTGGACAGGCTCCAAAAGTGTTTCACGTAAATAGGCTGAAGGCTTTCGTCCCAAGAGTCGAAATCGCAGCACTGCTACTGGCTTCAGATGTTGAGGAAGAGGAGTCTGAACCTCTCCCCTACCTGTTCCAGAGCGGTCCGTCAGATAGCTCCTTTGAGGGTGTCCGAGTGGCCCCTCACCTGACTTCTGATCAGCAGGCTGAGGTGAAAAGTTTGCTTAGGCAGTTTTCCCCCCTGTTTTCACAGTCGCCTGGTTTGACACCTTGGTGCAAACATAACATAGACACAGGAGACAGTGTACCTACCAAAAGTAGGGGATACAGAATGTCAGACAAAGTATGGTTTTATATTAAAACCGAGGTCAACAAGATGTTAGACCTTGGGGTGATTGAACCCTCTAGTAGTCCTTGGTCCAGCCCTGTGGTTTTGGTTCCAAAGGCAGGCACTTCTGAATTGAGGTTCTGCGTGGATTACAGGGCTCTGAATGCTGTCACCAAGACAGTTGCACACCCCTTGCCTCGAACAGATGACCTGGTGGATACTTTGGGTGCCTCCAAGTACCTCAGCACGTTTGACCTCACTGCTGGCTATTGGCAAATAGCTTTAGCAGAACATGCCAAGGAGAAGACAGCATTTTCTACTCCAGACGGCCTTTACCAATTCAGGGTAATGCCGTTCGGGTTGAAAAATGCACCTGCCACTTTCCAGAGGCTTGTGAATCATGTTTTGAATGGGTTGGACGAATTCTGTCTTGCATATCTGGACGATATAGCAGTTTTCAGTGCAACCTGGGAAGACCATGTGAAACACCTCGGGATTGTGCTCCAGGCTCTTCAGAAAGCACACTTGACCATAAAGGCTAGTAAATGCCAGATTATACAAGGCTCAGTGGTTTACCTTGGACATGAAGTAGGTGGAGAGAGGATACAGCCTCTTCCCAGTAAAGTACAAGCAGTACAAGACTGGCCTACCCCCACTACACAGACCCAAGTGAGAGCCTTCTTAGGACTCACAGGGTATTACAGAAACTTTGTGGCAGACTATGGCACCATAGCTGCCCCTCTGACTGCCCTCACCACTCCGAAGAAACCCAAGAAGGTAACTTGGACCGACGAGTGTGAGAAGGCCTTCAATGGCTTAAAAGACTCCTTGTGCCAGGCCCCTGTCCTCAGGGCCCCTGATTATCAAAGACCTTTTATCGTGCAGACGGACACCTCTGACACTGGGATAGGAGCTGTACTATCACAAGTAGATGAGAAGGGTAAGGAACACCCTATTGGTTTTATTAGTCGCCAGCTTAAGGACAGAGAGCTCAGATGGTCCACGGTAGAGAAAGAATGTTTCTCTGTTGTGTGGGCCCTAAGGAAGCTGAGGCCCTACCTCTATGGGACCCACTTCACTGTGCAAACTGACCATAAGCCCTTAAAGTGGCTAATGAACATGAAGGGGGAGAATCCAAAGTTGCTTAGGTGGTTCATAAGTCTACAAGGCTTCGACTTCACTATTGAGCATAGGCCAGGTGTCCAACAGAGCAATGCTGATGGGTTGTCCAGAATGTTTAACCGACCTGAACAAGAGACTCATCCAGGGGTGGATTAGTTCTCCCTGTCCATAGTTTGGGAGGGGCGAGTGTTAGGAAAGATTTCGTAATTGTAGGTAATTTTCCTTCCATGTGGCAACCCCTAAACTTTTTGCTGTTGTTTTTCACCTTGTTCTCGACTTTGCCAGAGAAGTGCAGCCTTCTGCCGCACTCCTCTGGGCTTTCGCTCCATTCTTATGGGGAAACTGACATGCCCTTAAGACAGTCAGTACCGGGAAACGCTGTTTTCCGTAGCTTCTTTTATCATGTTGCAGCTTTCGTGCAACATGACACAAGAGGGCACTGTAAACTAAGTTACTGCTCTCTTGGGTCTCTAGCCTTCTACAGGCCCTAGATACTCTTTTAGGATTGTAACTGATCGGTGCAAGTGATTCACGGACGGGAATGGTGGCAGCGATCGTTTCTTGTGTATTGAGCTCCTTTTGGCGTTTTAAGCGCGTTTCTCGCGCTTAGCCCAAAATGGTGGCCTGGCTCCCAAAATGGCCAGACCACGAGGCTCCTTTGTCCTGTCCGCTGACCGTCTTGCTCCCTTCACCTTCCCCAGGTCGAGCCGACCCGGGTCCTTCCTTATTTGGGCATGTACTTTCCCGCGAAACACGGATGCTTTCGCAGGCTTCTACATGGCTGTTGTGTGCCTCCTGGTTGTGGGCTGGGATGTCTGGTCCCAATACACATCCTGGGTGCCAGAGAGTCTAGGGTGGTGTGAATGCCTGGGACCACCGTGGTCCGTGATAGGTCCACGTATGGTGTGAGTGTTGATGAGCGGATCTCCCATTGGGTCCCCTCCGTTTTGGCGCGAAGGGAACCGTGGATAAGAGGGGGCTGGAAACACCACTACCATGTCGATCTCCTGAGTTCTCACGAACGAAGGAATACAGGAGCCAAGTATCCTGCAACCAAGAGGCTGAACCGAGGAATCGCTGGTGACCCTCTGAAGGACTGCTCCTCTGCACTGCTGTCGCCTTGTGAAACCCTTTTCACCTTTGATCGAACCAGAAGGCCTGTACTGGTACTTCGACCCTTGGAATAGCGAGGACAGCTATTCTCGGCATCTTCACCATCTCCTGCTCGTAAGCCTTCGGAAGCGTCTCTGGGCCATCCAGCAGACTGACCAGCCTACACAGGAGTCTTGCTCTGTAACCGCCGCCAGGCCGTGTTGTATTTCGAGTCCTTGTCACTCTCACACGATTCGTACACTTGGCGTTCCCAGGTCTGAAGTGAGTAGTGTACATTTGGCTCAGATACACACGGCCGCTCCGTTGCCCTGCTGTGGTAACAAACTGTGCGGGTTCACTTCGTTTGGGACATCTTCAACTCATCTCTGCTGCTGCAGACTCAACACGACAACGAGACGTCCCCTGCTCTCCTGAACCTGCCAGCGACTGAAACTGACGCGGAGAAGCCTGGGTCTGCTTGCATCGGGGACCGATGAGTAGCATAGCTAGGAACTGGTCGCCCTCCTGCAGGAGCCCATAGCTTTTCCCCGCTGTGTCAAAACAGCACGCCTTTCCGTACTCGCGCTCTGCTTCTGCCCACAGTAGATGCTGCGCTTGAGTCGCGGAACTCTGTTCTTCTTCATTTGTGCACTAAACTGAACTGCCTGATTTCCCTCAAAGAGACTCCCCTTTTGCCCGTTGGCACCAGCGTGTGCAGGTACTTTTGAGCACAAGGCTCCCCTCTTTTTAGGGCTCGGACTTCCTTTTAGTTAGGTGCCTCTGAAGGCGGACTGGGTCTAAGCATTATTTCGCACTGCATGTTTTCCTTCCCTTTTAGGTGGACTACACATTTCGTGCATCTAACGCTATAGACTTGTTTGTATTTGTATATATATTGTATTGGTATGGTATGTGTTGGTTTACTAGAGTTGTATTGTGATTTCTCGCTACGGTCATTGTTTTAAAGGCCTTGGAATAAATGTGTATATATTTTTAATATATCACCTGTTTGGAGTAGTTTGTAAGTGTCCTTGCTTTGTGTGCTCATTGCAGGCTTTCAGTCACCCTCACCCCTCTTGAGACCTAGTCTTGACCGCCGCGATTGCTACCCTGATTGGTCTGGCTTGTCCAGAGGTTACCCTGTTCCAAGTAATTAGGTTGGCCTTCTGAACCTCTGCGCCGCCAGGACAGAGTTCAGAAATCCGTCTTAACAGGCCACCATCCCTAGCCTTTGGCTCGGTCTACTGTACTTGTTCCAGCAATGTGTTTCTTTTGGACCTACTAGATTGGCCACAGCCTTTCGCCGTGGACACTATAGATGTCTTTTCAGACCACAATCAGGCCTCTAGTTATGGCCTTCAGCCAAGGACAGTGGACACAGCTTTCGACCATGCCCACTATACATTTTCCCCCAATATGTTTCTTTTGGACCTGCTAGGTGCCACAGGCGAACGACACTATAAAAGTCTTTCGGGACCACTGTATATTTTAAAACACTTCCAGCCCACTTACCATGGTCGTTGGCCCTGGCTAATGAGCACAACCTTTGGTTGTATATTTTAAAACACTACTGGATCACTAGCTATGGCCTTGTACATGGCCGTCTCCAATTTCCTTATTGCACCAATTGGTTCCTTAAAGTAACCCAGTAGCAATATTCTTCGGCCACACTCATTACTCCCACACTTTTGAGTGATGAACTTTCATTCCCGATCGCTTTTTCGCTTATAACTGCGTTTATCCCTCTGAATAACCACAGTTAGGCGAAAAACATTTGAGCTCTATGCTTGGTCCTTAGCCACCCCCAACTCCCTAATGTCACATGGGGGCATCTTTCTCCCTCCCCACCTCTATTCAGATGCCATTGCATTCTTTGTCCTGCTCCAAATAGCATTTTTTCCACTTTTTGTTTTCAGCTAGTCGCATTTTTTCCAGTTACAACTGTGATTATATCGCGTGCTAAACCAAAATAAATTGGCATGTTTTCATTTCTGAAAAGCCGCTCACCTGCACCACGGGAGATATAGAGGGGTAGAGAGAGTGGGGGTAGGATGGGTGGCTGAGGGTAGAGAGAGCGGTGGTAGGGTGGGTGTGTGGTAGTAGAGAGAATGGGGTTGTGTGGGTGGAGGTAGAGTGGGTGGGGGTAGGGTGGGTTGGGGTTGAGAGAGTGGGGGTAGAGTAGGGAGACTGGGGGTAGGATGGGTGTGGATAGAGAGAGTGGGGGTAGGGTGGGTGGTGCTAGAGAGAGTGGAGTACGGTGGGGGTAGACAGATTGGGGGTATGGTTGATGTGTCATACGCAGGGTGTATTAAATTGCATCTGACACTGGTAATTCGGCAATTAACAAATATATAGAGAGATTATTTTTCTGACAAAATATGAATATCTTGAGTTTGACTTATTTGATTTTTGCATTTATTTGTCATGCATTTCTCTGTCTCGGGAGGATAGCTCAGGAGCAATGTGCTCACCTTGAAAGCAAGACGACACGGAGAAACACAGGTTTGATCACCGGGTCCGCGCTTGGAAACATCTGGGTATTAAGTGTGTTATAAATAACCTATCATATCATATCAAAACACAATAGCAGTGATAAGAAGATTGAATTGGAATACATACAGTATTATACAAATATACCATAACTGTAACATTGAATAAACAAACACAGCAATGAAGCAAACTAGCATTAAAACAAACATAGCAATTAACATTGAAACACAGGCAGTATTGAAGCAGAACAATAACTGAAACAAGTGTAACATTGACACAAACTGGCATTGAAAAACACAAAGCTTTGAAACACAGGGATCTTCAAAACTTGTTTTGGCAGAAGTGATGTGATGTGTTAGTGCACCTTATCACTTTCTCCCTAAATGTTGCACCACAATTTACAAGGGGCTTCTGAATGGGCACATCATATAAGTGAAGAAAGGAGACCTAGGCTTAGTAGCCTTTGGTGTGAGCTGCACACCCTCGTTTCCCAGTAGGGGTTATTTAGTTTCTTAAAATTCTTTGAGTAAATAATCACTTGAAGCCTTTTGGTATTTTTTCAAACTGTAAGGTTTTAATCCTTCATTTTGGTTCCTCTCACCAAAATATCATCAATACTTCTTCAAGCAAACATGTGACAAATTGGTCAATGCATTTCGGATGCAAATCCTTCATCAGGGCCTAGTCTGATCCCAATTATTCACTACACATCATACACATTGTGATCACAATTTGCATTACATTGGTCATCATTGTGATGCTGTAAATGCATCGGAGGGACAGGGCCTCCGTATCCTTGTCCTTTACTGTTTTTATCGTGTGTTCTGTCGTGTTTTCCGCACAGGAGTTCATGTGGGACTCCTGGTGGTGCAGCTCTCTCTTCTTTGGTTTGGTGAACAGACCCGTGGGATACCCTTATGGCACCCATGGGTAGGTGTACAACCCTGTGCTGCTAGTTTATGTTTTTGGGCACCTGTGTGTGACCCACAGAGCAGGGTACGGGCTGGGGGCAGCTCCGTGCTGAAATTACTGGTGACCTGAGCGTCCTCCATTTTAGGATGCCGAGGCCCTGTCATTGGAATCTGTAGATTCCTGATGGAGACAAAATGGCCCCCATGGCCTCTTGCCTTCCATCACCTGTTACCCTGATCTTACCGAAGTCCCGGAAAGCCGTGCCTCTGTCCCTTCCCCCTGACTGGTTGTTGGGTGGAAGTTCCGTATATGGTAGTGTGGGGAAGTGCCGACCAGACTGGCTGGAGCCTTCTCAACGACCGTATGTTGTGGGTACGCCTGTGGGTGGGACCTGGGTGAATGGAGTGTGTGACGAATATACATTCTATACTCTGGCTGTCTAGTATCTGGTGGTTGACACAGTGGTTGAGACAGCCCTGCCCGAAACCGGTATGAATGCAGCTTGGAGTGTTGAATGGCTCAGTACTTGTCCCAATACACATAACTTGTTGTGAGTGTCTGGAAAGAAGTAAATGGCCTGAATACCTTGTGTGCCTGATTGGCTGCCTGCCTGCATGAATGCCCGTAGTCGTGATTGGATGCTTGAGTATGACCCAGGGGAATGAATGGGAGATCAACAATATATCTGGGGACCTCTCACTGCTAGGAATCGTGTTCAGAAGCTGAATTCCACTACGACGAGTAACTAGAGTGAAGCTTAACCTTAAGCCCGGCTGGACGAGAAGAATTGCTGTTGCTCTCCTTCGCAATCTGAAAGCTGCTGTGCTTCAAGAACTGACCCAGAGAGGACCTGGTAAGGCGCCCTCTTCCCGAGCTACGATGGACCATCGTGCACAGCCGGTCTTTGCTTAAGCTCCCTGGTAGACAGGCCTTCGACAGGCTGCCGACCCGATACGGGGACTGCTGTGGAACTCCAAGGAGAAGCGCTCGGACTGTTGTCCGCCACTGTCGCCTAAGAACTTCATTGATTCAAGGACGCTCTCGTCCTCATCGTCGCCGCCATATCCTGCTGGAGAAGACCTGACCGTCGACGCGCCGAGGAGCATCCACCGGTGGGTTTCCCGCTACACAAAGACCACAGAGACGCCGGCGACTCGATGCCCTTGCTGGGCCACAGTTCTTCAACTCTTTGTGGTCCAGAACTACCGACACCGAGGTGCCCTGCACGCCTCTTCCTTGCAGGACGTTTACGCTTCCCCATCAACGATCACCGCTAGGAACGACGCGGCCACTTCACCGTCGTAGCTCAGCCTGTTCTCTGTCGGACGTTCGATGACCTGTGACTCCTGCCTGAAAGGGAGGACACTCAAGAAGGGATGTCGATTTCCCCGCCGCAGAACGCTACAACACCAAGGTCCTTTGGGGTTGCAGAACTATTGGGAAGTCTAAGGGCGAACAATATATGGACTGGGCTTGTATCTTTCTTCGACAGGTTGCCCAGGTGGGGGGATCTCCACACAGAGCTGTGTTTAACGGTAGTTGCCAGTATTCTGCCTATTGCTCACCATCTCACTTTCCCTCCTCTCTCTAATGCTGGTTTCCTCTTTATTTTGATCTGTGTGTCATTCTGACCGCATGCCCTTGAATAAGATCTAATAACGTTAGTGGTACCACTTTAGAATTGTAAATATTTACCATTGTTGATTTTCGGAGTACAAAGTGAGTTATCATGATTGTGTATATGACCTTAAATATTAATTATATAAAGACTGTGTTTTAACCAATACAGTGTGTGGACATTCCTTCGTGGGTGCTCGGGGACTACACTGTACTTAAGAACCAGCACGCATCACCTCCCGAGAAGCTCGGCCTTGATTGCTCGACCACAATACCAATAATAGAGAATCTTGGCAGGGGTCTCTGTGCCTCCCCTCTACCATATAGAGAGCAGAAGTGCAGACCCCCCCACCGGTCTTTACAATCATGTTAACGTAACAACACGGTACCCACATTGGAAAAATGCAGAAAGAACATACAACATGTACAAATACAAGTAAAGAAATAAAACACATAGCATTTGTTAATCAATTGCTCGTTTTCATCTCATGTATGTAAAACCCCACTCATTATTGTGATGTTGGTGGTGTTGCACCGCTAGCTCTTAATACATTTCTCTAACTGCTGCAAAGTGCAGTATGTGCGCTGTTCACGCATTAGCCTTATGTTTCCATTGAACACTAGAGCATGCTTTCCTCTACCTCCAGCATCACTTTGTGCTACAACGTGGTTTGCGTGTGTGTGTGTAAAATGTGGTGGCTGCCACTCTTAATCTTTAGTGACTATGTGCTTATATCTCTGCCACCCATGCTGCGTAGTTGTGGTTCTGACCTGAATGCTGGTCAGTCTTTGCTGACAGCGTTTTACTGTGCACTCACAATTTCTCCTGGAATCGAATCGATATAAATCTTCTTTAGTTCTAAGGAAGTAACTGTGTCACGAACAGCGTATCATCTCATAAGGGAATTGCGCTTACCCTCTGAAGCAGATCTGTAGTCTAAGAGAGCACTCGTACCGCAAACTGACTGTGCTGCGGTATTTGTGTATGATTACAAGTAGATTCTGTTGTCTAGGCAATGTTGTCTAACAAGATGGCTGGTCAATAGATCTCCGACAGCCATCTTTGAGTGAGTAATTCTTTAGTGTTACGAAAGCGGCTATATGTTGCTGTATGCCCACATTTGAGTGCTCACAAATAAATAAAGGATGTGTATGTTGTGAGTGTATACCTCACAATCATTGTTTAAAATAGGCGGCGTATCAACGCTTTCTTAATAATGTGTCGCTTATTGGGTAAAATTAGTCTATCAATCAATCTGAGAAATATTACATTGCATTGCTGCAATGTATGTTGTCTTTTAATGATAAGATAACATTTGTCCCAGCAATGAGGTGTATAGCTAAGGCAGTTTGCATTGCTAACAGATTATAGGTGTGTGCCTGGAACAGACACGTAGCGTTCCAAATTGTGAATCAAACTATTTTGATATCTGAACCTTTCTTGAAGTAGGTCTAGTTGCTGAGTGCCACTATGTTTATACACGACCAACCACCAAGTGGTTAAATATAATGCAGTTTTGGCTAGATGTGTGTGGCCATCTAATGCTTGGATGCGGTGTATGCTTTCATGCAGAAAGTACTTGACATAGACTACTTGCATTAGGCAGAATACATATCCTTTGACCTCCTATGGTGTGACCTGACTTCCTCAGATGTTATATGGCTGTTAATGTCTGCATAGACTGTGAAGGTTTCAGTATGGTTACAATCCTGGTTACAATATGCCTCACTGGGTATACCATGTCTCCTATTTGCTGATGCACGGTGAGTAATGAACAGTTTACAATTGGTCATTCAATGTGATATTACCCTCTCCTATCACCACAAGATCCTAGAGAAACACCTCACAGGCTCTGCACACTTCTCCCATGAGGCCACCACCTGGATAACATCCTTCCTCGAGGGCCGAGTCATGAGGGTTTTCTCAGACCAGGCATCAGCCGCTCCATCCCCTATTGGCTGTGTTGTGCCACAAGGCTCATGCCGTCCCCCACACTCTACAACCACTTTGCCTTATAACTGTTCAATGACCCAGAAGACTTTGGCATAACGTTCACCAATTATGCCGATGATACAAAGATTCTTCTCCCTCTTACTGGTGACTATGCACATGACCTCACGGTTCTACAAAATGCATATGCCATCATCCAGGCCTGGATGGCAGCAAATGGCCTCTCTCTCAATGGAGACAAAACTAAAATCCTACTGGTTGGCCCCAAAGAGACCCTAAAAAAACTAGACAAGAACTATAGAGAAAACTGTAGTTACAGTCTCGACTGCTGTAAAAACCCTTGGAGTCTTCCTGGACTCAGCCCTATCTATGGATAGACAAGTCAGCTAGATCTCCTCCTCAGCAGCACGCACAACCAAAATTATCAATGCTGTAAAACCCTATCTCTCATCCAAAAACTGTCTCAACATTGCCAGTGCAAAAGTGCAAAACTAGACTATTGCAATGTCCTCCTACTCAGCCTAACTGCCAAAAACATCAACAGACTACAAATCGCTCAAAACAACGCACTTAGAGCAGCTCTCAGCATTCCCAAGAGAGAGCACATCTCTCAGGCAAGAAAAGACGCCCACTGGCTCCCCATCAGAGAACGCATACTGTTCAAGACACTTACGATAACCCCCAGATGCCTATCCCAATCAGCACCCACCTATCTAGTGGAACAAATACACCAAGTTCAAACACTCAGACCTAAACATGACATATACTCACACCAGCTCACTATTCCTACCTTTAATAGAACCAAAGCTGGTGGCTCCAGTTTCGAAGTACTAGCAGCAAAATCCTGGAACTCGCTTCCACTTGAACTCAGAACAGAAACCTCCCTCATGGCTTTCAGAAAGGCACTGAAAACCAAACTATTCAAGTGAACCGCACCTGCTCCACTGTCTCCCCTGTAACCTTGGAATAAGAGCAGCGTATGTACCTAACTACTGAACCTGTACCTAAGTAATGTAACTATGTAACTATGTTAACCTTCAGCAAAGTGAAAATACTGTAACAGCGCCTCGATGCCCAAGGGCAGTTTGTGCGCTCTATAAATGGAAATAAATAAATAAATAACTGGTGGTGGATGGTGATCATAAAAAACAGTTTAGATCTCGCTCCTCGTTTATTCCTCACTGAACTAATGTGTCCAATCTATCAATCCAGTAGGCCTCTCTCCGTTGTCTCCTCTTTTTTATATTCATTTGTGGCTCGGGATTCTCAATCACCTCTAGAGTCTGGAACTTGAGCTGTGCCACGCTGTGATTCTTCTCATTGAAGTGTATAGCTACGGATGAGTTGGTGTTTCTATTTCTTATGAAAGATTTGTGTTCCTTCATTCGTACCCTTAATTTGCAGCTTGTTTCCCCACCGTAATAAATACCACATGGGCAGCGTATACAGTATATACTGTTTTCTGCATTGCACGTCGCACAACATCTTAGTAAGATCCTTTCGCTTGTGTTTGGATATAATAAAACTCCTTCTTTAATTACATTGTTGCAATTACTGCAATTAAGGCACAGATATGTCCCAGTTTTCTTATGTTTTATGGTGTTCTGTTTCTCGTCTCTGGTATTCATTGGTAGGTCTCTCAGGTTGCTTGTCCTTTGATATGCAAACACAGGTTTGGTAGCAACTAAGTCTTTGGTCCTGTTGTCGTTTGTTAGAATAGACCAATGTTTGTCAATACACCTCTTAATCTGCGAGCTCTGGAATATAAGTGCCCATTCAGTTGGCCTGTTCCACCCTCTTTGCACAGCGGTAAAAATAAGGGTGCTTTTGGGGAATTCTAAAGTGCATACTGAATTCACAAATGGGATGCACCTTAAAATGCATAGAAAAATGTAGCATTACCCTGCATGTTTTTTCAACAGTCATAGGTGCATGAGCAATGCATGAAAAGGTATAATGCACGAAAGTGTTCTTTCTGACACCTTCATGCATTTTTCTTTATGTGGCACAGCTGATTTGAACTACTAGTGTCCCACTAGCATTTATATGGCCCATACAGTGATAGATTTCTTTTTTTTTTTTAAACATTACACAATGATGGAGAAATGCACTCCTAGCACACAAGCGGCTGACGGAAGCCTATCATACACCATTTTTGGGGGAGCTAAATATGCAAGGCAACTAGTCAGCGCACTGCTTGTACAAAGCTTATCTAATACAGCCGCAGATGTTCCAACACGGTGTGCCGAATAATGAAATCAGTGTTCAAGTCTTTGGTGCAACACGGGCTGTTTATTAGGGCAAACCCCACATTGATACAAGTTT
Organism: Ambystoma mexicanum; assembly: GCF_040938575.1. Lineage (NCBI taxonomy): Eukaryota > Metazoa > Chordata > Amphibia > Caudata > Ambystomatidae > Ambystoma > Ambystoma mexicanum. The sequence continues at coordinate 1,591,974,090 of NC_090929.1, read as the reverse complement.
GCACCTGTGACCTTATACTTGATTCACAAAGCCTGAAGCTGGAGAAAATCTGTAGTAGTAAGGGTTAAAAGCATGCATACAACTAACAATTATACCCCAAAGATGGTGCTAAAGGTGCTTCTCATAAAACCTCAGATGTAGTACTGCACACCCAAAATGGCTAGTAGGTATCAGCATGCAGGAGAAGACATGCTTAGTGGTTTTTTGTAAATTAGGCCCTTTTAGCATGGCGCAAAGAGTACTTTTGCAGTGCAAAGTCACTTTGCTCCGCTCTGTGAATTAGGCCCGGTGCAAAGTGTATTTTTGCAGTGCAAAGTGACTTTGCACTGCACTAAACTTTCTGTGAAGTAGGCCCTTTGACTCGCAGCCCCACACAGTTGTACAAATATGGCGTTGCCACAATGAACCTGTGCACACTCAGAGAGCAGCCTGAGTGTGCTGCTGACAGGAGCAGAGGATCACAATTATGTTTGGATGGTGAGTGGATCCTCCTGGTTTTTCAACACAGTTGTAACAAGATGGGTTTCACGGTTTATCCTTGTACCTTTTCCTCCTTCGATCCACAATTATTTTGGGACGTCCTATGCTGCTTGTGACGAGTACTTTTTTGTTGACCAGTTTGTCCTTTTTTTATTCAGACACCTTAATTCATTTTCGTGAAACCAGTATCTAAAATCAAAATTCCAAAGCAACATGGAAGCAGGACCACAGGGATACTAGAGTTTGAAAAATATTATCATTGGAGAGATGTGTCAGTGCTTTAAACGTTCACATGCCTTTAATTAGTTTGATGCATTTTCTAGAATTCTGTAGTGTGATAACCAATACACTTAGCAATAGAAATCAATGCACTTGTGCCAAATTACAGAAACTTTGCCTAGGGGAAAGGGCAAAATTGCCCTAAGGTAAAATTACCCACATGTAAAAAATATATACTTTCAATTCATTTTTTTCATCAGGACATATTCCACCGTATTCCTAGGACTAATAGAAACATTGGCCCTCATTACAACCCCGGCGCTAAACCATGGCACTATAAGCACCATGGTTGGTGCCGGTGTTGTAACGAGTCCGCCATGGTGAAATAGGGAAATACCGCCCCATTCCAAGGTTGGCAGGGCGGTATTTCCCCATTTCACCATGGCCTTTCCCCATTCCCATTTTCGCCCCTTAGGGCTCAATGGGACTGGGGAAGGTGCTAAGTACGGTACCGCAAATTGCGGTACTGTAATTAGCACTGAGGTCCCTTTGCGGCTCCAGCCGTTAAGGTCGGGTCCCGCAAAAGGAACTCGTAATCAGGCGTTAAGGGTTTAACGGCGCCGACACCTTTTACGGTGCCGTTAAACCCTTAACGCCAGGGTCGTAATGACCCCCATTGACTTGGTAGAAAAGTGCATTGAAAGAATACATTTTCTGCGCTAGGACAATTGCAAGCCTAGTGCTGATTGCACTTGCACAGATGCACTGTTCTATGCCACAGTCCTTGATTTTTTGAAGGATTCCCCTATGCCACCTAGTATGAAAAGTGAAAAACCTGGTTGTGACTTTTGAATAAGAATACCTGCCTGATCCCTACCCAGTTCCATACTCATCACTCTTAATGAATCTTGACTACCAGTGTTCGGCAGAAACCAGTCTACTTTTGAAGGAGTCCCACAATTTCAGCTAAACTGCTCCCTCGTCCTGCAGCTTTAGCGGCGAACCCAGACCCAGAGCAAATGTAATTTCATCAGATCTTGGGCTCTCCCTTCTGGATAAACACATGCTCAAATACCACCACCAAATCTATAGAACCAGAGCGGCATTCAGAATTGCGGTACTTCGTGCTCCACCCATCAATCCCAAACCTTTAACATCCTCCTCTTCCTCTATTTCACGGACACCTGCCCCCTCCTGTCTTACAGGGCCAAAAGCAGCAAGGACTCCAGGAGGCAGATTACAGAAACGTTGCACCGGTGCAAGTGCACAGTCACACAGTATTAGCACCAGGTTTGCCCTATTTTCTAAAACACTGGGACACATTAGAAAATCATTGCACCAGGACAAGTGCACTTTGGCATAGTAAAAGCACCAATGCACACATTGCTCTAGTGCGAACAAGATCCATTTTTGATGCATTTCTGAATCAGTGCAAAGTTTGCCCTAGTGCATATTGGAAATAGAGCAACGTGTGCGCTGGTGCTTTTAAAATTCCAAACCGCACTTGTCGTGGCGCAATGTTTTCCCCATGTGTCCCAGTGTTTCAGAAAATAGGGCAAACTTTGCCCTAGTGCTAATGCCGTGCTATTTTGCACTTGCACTGGTGCAAAGTTTCTTTAATCTGGCCCCAAAATGGCAGCAAGATACTATGCAAGACTACTGGGCTTTACTTGCTTTACTTTAATATGTAAATGAGGCAATGAATGTAGTTTTCAGGAATCATTAAGTGTTAGCCGCGAGTTCTGGGTTGGTGAATGCTTTTTAATTTTTAACTATCTTCTTTTTGTCCTTTTAGGTAGGTGGCATACCAGAGCAACTAGGGCAAGACTACATTTAGGGTCTGTAGCCAGGGAGAGCGATGTTATTTCATTTCCCTGAACCCCACTCTCTGGTTTTACTTAGGAGTGTGACGGTCTCTCTTCAAGCGTCAGATACGTTAAATGGTTACAGGGGAGGAGTCCTTACACCGCAGCATTAATTACAGGCATACTATTTAGGGAACAGTGGATAATTAACATTCACTTACATGGGGAAGCATGTAACAATTATGAAATGAGGGGGGATCTAGTGGATACATAACATTTCCAATCAGCACGATCGATGGGCACATCCACCAGTCAGATTGCTCCAAACCCAGCTGAATCGTATGATCCAAGCCCAGGTTCAGAATAACCCAAGCAGTGAAAACACCCGCCGGCCATCTTCCCTCTCACTACCTACTCTCCCCGACTGCCAGACCCCACCTTGTCTCCCACAAGCCCTCACTCACCTGACACAGTGCCAACGCACTGCACCACACCTCACCTCCACCCATGGCTGCTTTTGAAATGGAAGAGGGGCGCCGCAAAGAGTCCTGTCCTCCATTTCCATGACGGTCATGTTAGGTGAGGATGCCGTTCTGTGAAAAAACGGGTCGCGCACTCGCTACGACCCGTTGGTTCACACAAATGATATTGCTGCTCGCACCATGGACTTATAACTTGGGCCCATGGCCCATGGGGGGGTTAGCATCCGGTAAAGCCACCAAAACAGGTGCTTATTGCTATATTAGTGGGAAGCATGTAACAATGTTGACATGGGTGGAGATGGTGGGAGAGGGGTTTAGTGTAAAGGATGATTCTTAGGTGTGATAGTTGATCGGGTGGGCTTAAAGGATGTATTTTATGGGGTGTGATAAAGTTGCTCCTTGTATGGGATGGTCTTGTTTTCCTTTCTGAAATGTATGAGAGCAGGTGGATTTAACAATGTGCACATCAACAATCGGATGTATGTCATTCTGGCATTTTGCTGTTGGGGTGAAAACACTGGCAACAGGGTTCTCTTTTTTCATTTTCAATATGCACAGGCCTGCAGTCCCTTAGCCCTCCCTCCTACCTATGCCCCATCCCATTTACCCTCTCTCCAAGTGTGACCAAGAATGACGCATCTGGCGTTCTAACCTCTGGCAACAGAAATAATTCCCGATGCACATTAAATGATGGCAGAACCAGTGGTTAACCTGCACTTTTCATTTGGTGACCAAGATCAACCCCATGACCTAAGGCACACACAGCAAAACCCACATTCACATTGCTCTCTCAAAGGGATCCTTTGCCAGGCAACACACCTCCTGGCCACTCAATGGCTATTGCATAAAGTTTTCATTCCTGTCAGTCGGCCGGGTGATCACAATCTGAGTGTGAGGTATATACGTATGTGCTGCTGATCAGTAGATCTACAGTGCCCATATACACCACATCACACACAGCTCCGCACGATGTTCTTTGACAATTGCTCTCTTTGGTGCAGACGTCACCTAGTGACATAAATTAAATCCAGTACTATAAGGAAACACAGTGAATCCATATATTGTATACATTTTTTCAATTTCAATTATCCAACAAATGGTCAATACTTATCTCCTGACTAACTGCATCGAAGATCTCAGGTAAATGGGCGGGTTGGTTGGAAGGTTCACCAAGATACATATTTACTACTAGTGTGAAAGCCTGTGTACACGGGCCAAAATGCAGGTGTTCATTGACACAGTAGGAACACTATATATCCTAAGGCAACAGCTCCCTCTAGCGGTGACAACAGGCAAAGCTATGGGAGTGGGCATTGTCTCTATATATCTTAAGGCAACAGCTCCCTCTAGCAGTGACAACAGGCAATGACTGCATCGGACAAACATACATCTGGCCTTTTGTTATATTGTTAGATAGGCCATGTGCACTTTATACATAGGGGTTGTGTCTTTAAACACTTATAATTCATCCCTTGAATATATCTTTGCATAATGTGTAGAGCCCCTACTCCCTCCTTTTCCGTATCAGCCACAATCAGTACTCAATTTGCAAAGTAGTCATTACCAGGGCTCAAATATATTCTAGCATGCCTGTGCCATGCGGGTGCGGCAGCTCACCACCCCCTGTTACCACCAACAACTTCTGCTGCCCCTAATCTCAACATATGTATTGTTTCATCTGCAACTGCCAACGGATATTTGCAGGCAATGTTTGCACCAGCCATGGCAAACATGCAGTTTATAAATGCCTATAAATTAAACATGAAATAACATAACATACTTGTGTCTTGAAAATGACATCAGATGTTTGACTTGCTTGTTGAGAACCTCATTCACATTATCCTGTTCTTCTGATTCTAACCAATTTATCCAAAGAGTGAAAATCCTTTCTTTCTACAGTAAAGCGATGGACAAACGTAGACAAAATCATTACTTAACTTGCTGTTTACCATGGTAACACAATCGTTCTCAATAAGTCAGCACTCAGGACAGACACGCCTCCTTGAGAGTGTTCCTGTCCCTGGTCTTCATTCTGTGTCTACTCGCTGGTGACTGTGCTGCTGTCCTCTCTTCCAAGTGCCACTCTACACTGCTAATGACACTAATCACTATGTGGGTCTGATTGCAGCCATATGCCAGTGTGTCTTTCAGAAACAGTGAGTTATCAGACTGGCACGCACCAGCTTATTTGCAAATTCCATACTGATGGCATACCACAGGGGAAAGGGGCAGTGTTCATCTCAGCAAGGCACTGAATGTGCCCATTGACTGTGTTTGCCTACAGATTCTCAGAAAAGGTAGAGGCATTCTTGCCATGCCCCATACGTTCAATTGACACAGACAATTGCCAGCTGAACTAGTTAGTTTGCTGCACCACCCACCTGAGCCAACCACTCAGTTACAGCAGGGCTGAGAGCAGTGCAAGTGTCATGCAGGTTGACTTGGGCAGTGTGCAGACATGGCCAGCACAATTCCTTAACACCTTTACCTTTGGCTCACTGTTATTTTGAAAATAGTTAACTTGCACAGCAGTGCTGGTGTGCATAAGGTTCATGAATAACGATGGACCTCCATGGGCTGCAGAGGATCATGGCCATGTTGGGATGCAAGTGAAACGTCCTAGTCAGGCGAAGAGAGTTAGACTGCAAAAAATATATTAGCAGGAATCCTAGTATGAGCAGTTCTCATTGGGCGCGGCACTTGTAGTTAGCTTGGACACATATTCAAAACACCATGTAGCCATACAGAAAGAGAAACAATGTATTCATGTTGCAATTGAAGAGGTTAAAGCTAGGGTGATGTATCCTGCATTTAGCGGTAATGACTAGTGTTATGTTTTAGGGATGTGCGGGCAGGTGACTGACATGTGTAGGAGTGTGAGATGGAGCCAGAGAAGAGTTGCGGTAATGCCGAGAACCAGCTCAACGTAGAACTGCGGCTCTGTTCAGTTAGTTCTGAGAAAAGTTCCTCTTCCTTCCCCACCAGAGAGATGTTATGATTTCAAGGTCACAGGTAGCCATGCTGTGTCGATAACAGTTAATTGAGTCCAGCTGCAGAGCTCGGAGGAGCTGGGAAAGGAATGTTTGGTCCACGGAGGAAGGGTAAGGATGTGCCTTTTGAAGGTTTCATTTATGTGAACAGGGCATGGGGTTCTGTGATGTCAAGAGGCCTGGTGAAGTTTTAGAGCACTACTGTTCTCCCCCAAAGAGCGGAAGCGCTGCACTCTAGGGGCGAATAAATACGCAAAATTCAGACATAAGAGTGGTGCCCCGATCACGTCATTCATGAGCACCTGGGTTCCCAAAGAGATAAGTGGGGAGACCTGCTAGGGCTGTACCGTGATTTGGGATGGGTAGAGCAGAGGTGATGCCAATACATGTATCTACAAGGTTAGGGAGCTGTTTGTGCGTGCCACAGTGTATGGTATAATGAGATAGGCCTTTGTATTATCAACGCAGAGTTGACCTCGCTATTCAAACTTTGATCGTGTTCTGACGGAGGGGTACACATCATGTGATGGTCAAGAATATTTTACTTGTTAAATAAATTATTATGGTAAAAATGTACCGGGTAGTTAATCAACTCCTAAGTTTCATAGTGACGATGCAGTAGGTCACGTGTTTAAGGGAATGTGTTTGTATAATGTGTGACCAATAGGCTAATGGACTACAGGGATGATTCAAATTGTCTGTAGATGTTAGCCATTGGGGAGTGTGGGGTCATGTTGTGAACTTTATGCATAGCTCTGTTAATTTGTGCTTTTCCGCTTTAAAAGATGTAACTTTTTTGGGTGGGGTGAGCTCTGTGTTAGTTTGGTTCTGATACTTTTGCATGTAGTAAAATGTTGTTTTCCTTCCAAAGGGGGCACTGATTATTTGTTCTATTTGGGATTGTTTTTTCTTGGTTGGGTTTTGGATCATTCACCCTACACCCATCACACTGTTGAGCTTGTTATGTGACTTTGACTGACCGACTTTTAAAATAAAACAATCCCCAAAACCCCACATCATAATGGGAGACAATAGATGCCAGTGCTCAGAAAGAAGTCCCAGTGTTGAACTATGGCAAACTCCCCCATAAATTAAGCCCTGTGATCACACAGCATTTACCAAAGTGAGTAAAACCTAGTATAGCTGCCTCCCAAACTACAGGCACTGACAATGAATGAAAATATTCCTCACATGACAAATATGGCTAGGTGACCCCAGCAATAAATGCTGTGTGTTATTCAAATATATGCATGACCATGTTAATGGATAAGATTATATATATTGAATATTTTCGCTGGCGCTTCAAGGCATATTAGGTTTATAAAGGACCTTGAAACTCCAAGTACTAAAACAATATCAGTAGTGTGTTTTATTCATTGGTATGAATGGTTCAAACCATATTTCATCAATTAAAATAAAAATAATTTGTGCTTGTTTCATTATATGTGTGTAAGCAGTGGTGGAGCTAGCGTGCGTGTGTGCGTGTGTGTGTGTGTGTGTGTGTGCGTGTGTGCACATTAATTCTAGGGTCTATCTGTGTTTATCCTTGCATCAAGCTTGCAAAAGAAACTTAAGTTTCACAACATTAAATGTCTTATTGAATGTAATATCTTCCAGGGCACTATTATCAATTTTGAAGTACCGTTATTCTAAGCTCTCTCAGTGACTCAATACCCATTATTATATCTGACTTATGAACAACAAGCACAGTCTAATTATTTATGTATGCAGTTCCGCATTCATATCCTGAGGCTACCACCAAAACATTATACTTCAAACTAGTTTATTAACTATTTTATATTAAACAAATGACTCATACAATCATGCAAATCACTATTTTCCATATGCTCGCTATTAAATACATCTCCTTTTCAGTCTATCACATTGTACAAGGACCTCTATTCTAGACACATTTTCTATTTGGCTTGCTGACATTTTTCAAAGAAACACTACTTAAAGGTGCACATGTTAGTGTATAATACTGTTCAGCAGCACTGGTGGGGAAATTACTCGACCCAAGGACTTTGGTTCACAAAAACATTATTCGATACAGCCAAAGTATTGGAAATAATAATGGCATGACAAATGACCATTTGTTTCGGCAGCCACATTCTATGTTCTGTCTTCTTCAGGTGAATAATTTCTACAACCCATTTGCATGAGTGTTCATTCTCATGTTCAATCATTAACATATGTACAATATTCTGAGGAAAATCTTCAGTCATTTTAGACTAGGAAAAGATTCCCCCCTTTAGAAAGAGTCATTGTTGGGCCACATCTAGGATATATAAAAACACATTATCCAATCTTGGCATGGTATGATAATGTGTTTTCAAATACCGCCACCTACAGCTTTCAAAGGCATATTGGCGTTATCATCCATGGGGGATTGGTTGATCTATGACTTTGCACAGTGCCTGTAGGCGGTGCCTCGTCTGTTGTAGACATGGGAGGACAGAGTGGGCTGGGGTTGTGCTGCTGAGGGGAGCAGGACTACATGGTGACATCTGGGTGTTTTGTGTGCCCTCCGGCTTATCCTCTTTTATTTTCACTTGTAACACTCTCTGCCATTCCACCCAGAACACCTAGAACCACTAACACAATGCCATTCATTATACTCTCACACTTTCTTTTATTTACAACAGCCAATACAACTCCTCCCTCCCACCTCATGATTGCAAGTTATTTTAGCTAATATTCACACTCGCCTCCTTCCCTTCATTTCCCCTCTATCGGCCCTTCATTAAATGGCTCTACTGGTTTTTCCTCCTCCTATCCTAGTAATGCAGAATGGTATCTTAGGACACCCGATTCTCCTCTTCTCTCCACATTCCACTCATGGAAGGCAAGGTAATTTTGAAGTCTGACCCTACGCATTTTGCTTCCTCCTGCAGAACGGTATGTTCTGCACTGTCTTCTCTCTCAATTTGCACAAGTTTTTCCAGAGTTAATTGACTTTGTCAATTTTAGTATTTACTCCACAATCAAGGGAGAATGCACGCACACACCACCATCTGAGCCCCACCTGTTTCCATTTGCCATTGTCCTACAACTTTATTAACATCAATTATTCACACCGGCCAGTATGACCTTCAACCAAAGGCCACCTCCTACTCTCTCCGACACATTCATAAAAAAGACAGCACACGCTATTGTAAGTGACTTAAAAAAGATGGTAGAGGTGACTTTATGAGATGTGAGATAGTGCGAAAGATCACCCTTAAGTATTTGGCCAAGATTGACACCATCCAGATGATTCTCCTTCTGAAGGTACTGTATGTCATTCAGTCGCTTCCGTTATGATTTCCTAAAAAGTTGTGGCATAGGATTGAAAGGATTGAAAGGATTATTCAAGACTTTCTGTGGGACAATAAAACATGGATGAAGATTCTGTGGTACATGCTGGTGTGCAGTGATAAGGAAGGTTGTTTTGGATGTCCGGATCCTGGTATCTACCACAAAGGCTTTTTGCTTAAGAAGTCAGCTTATTATTTTGCGACAGAAGGGACACCATCTCCACTCCAGATAAAATAGAAAGGGAAGCGATTTCTCCTTAGGCATTGCATGATATATATTCAATGGGGAAACTGCCAAATACGGACAATAGGTTGCCTCTGATAGGTGGCACTCAGGAAGCTCTCACTTCGCGGTTGATAGACAATAATCAGAATTTCTGGTTGCATTATGATGCATCACTGTGGCACAATCCAGCATTTCAAATTAAAAATAAAACCCTGTGCTGGTGACGTTGGGTCTCGAGAGGGGTGCTGCAGATAGATCTTTTGAAGGACGAGCACATGGTGAGTTTTGTAACACTAAATAATAAGTTTCCCCGAGGGGTGAGAGAACTAGGAAGATATACGGAATTGAAGTCACTTCTATCCCATAGATTGTGCATATTGAATGCCCCATTGGAAGTCAGGCCAGTAACTTCTAAAATACTTGACTCACCACCCCAAATGGTCTCAACATTCCTTACTATGACACCTATGAAACGTATGCATGTTGAGTGTTGGGAAAGGATGCAACAAACTTTGGCAAGTGATTTGAACTGTGCCGTCTCAATCACGGACTGAGATTATGTGCTGAGGGCAGTATTTAAGGCAAAATTGGGCTTGAATCTATGGTTGATTCAACAGAAGGATTTAGGACGGCTGCACTGGACCCCTGTTCGAATGCACAGCTTGGTACTGTTGGAGAATGATGCGTGTGGGGTTGGGGTAGGGAACGTGGTGTGTTGTTACAGACGATAAGGGGTTGCTCTAGAGTTTGGGACTTCTGGGGAATGTACTGGATAGGCTAGATGTGATATTAAATATAGCTTAACCTAGGACTCCCATTTGGGTTATTTTATTGTCGTGTAGAGATGTGAGATTGCTAGAAGACTAAAACAGTGGATCTGCAGAGCTTTAGTTATGGCAAAACAGGTATTGAAACTCTGGAAGACAAGGAAAATGCCACAGGTGGAGGACTGGTTGACAGAATTACAGGTTTTGTCCAGCTATGAAAAGGTTTTGTTTTTAAAGCAGGACCAGGAATATTTATATCTCGAGTTATCGGCGCCCTTTAGTGCATTATATGGATAGTATTGGGACTCTGTGTTGTACTGTGACAAGACATCTGGGAGGGGCTTGGTTGTGTTGTTTGTGTGTGCTTGTCAGTTGTGTGTTTTGTTTTCATTAAGTGTTGAGTTACATTCTTTGGAGATGTTTGATTGTGTTTGTTAATCACCCTGTATACTATTGAAATATCTGTCTAGGTCTGATGCAAAGTGAGTGGTGGCCTCGCCTGATTGCTGATGAATGTAGTTGTGTCCTGGTGCTCCATTGCACATATTTTCATGCACAGAGTCTTTGGAAAAGATAAGGTATTCAGATGAGCTGGTTTCTCTTAATTGTCTCAATTCAAACTTTCGTTTCATTACTCTAAGAACTTTTAACACCAAGCTCTGGCATGCTCTGTAAAGCTCATACATTTTCCACAATTCATAACCTTTTTACGGTACATCAGAGAGCTCTAAGGTGCACCCTTTTGAATGCCAGATCAGTGCTAAGCAGTGCCTCTGACATTTCACATTTCACATTTCATTATTGAACTCAAGCTGGATATCCACTTTATGGTTTATAGTGATATTTTTGAATTACATAATGTCGAATGCAAAAACGTTGAAAAAAAATGGCCGAAAAAAAACATTTAGAATGTCTCTTTCTTTTTCCTTTCTGTTCGAAATGGGGGGGTTCCCCCCAGGCCCCCTTTATTTTAACCCTTTTTTTAAACGAACGAAAGCAACAAAAAAAACCATGTAAATTAAAAAAAACATGTAAATTAAAAAATGGCATATTCAAAAAAAGAAAATTCGGCTAATTTTTTTCAACATTTTTGTCATTCGACATTATGGATTCCACATATTAACTGGACACCCCTCTTTATCACTGAGATGTGGTTGATGGAAGACTCCCAGTCCATCTTTCATGTATAAGTGCCAAAGAACATTCTCATTATACAGGCAAACAGAGTGGATCGTCGAGGGGGTGGAATCACAGTCATTTTCAAGGCCTCATTGTTTTTTTCATATTTTTTCATTCTAACAATTTAAAATGTTCTCTGTTATTATACACCTGGACATGCAAGTAGATGTTTATACACTGTTGATGATTATCTATTGTTGCTTTGAATTAAGCTTTAACATTCTTTGTGATTTTAATAATTGCCATTGTTGTTCCTGTGTCCTAGATTCGGCTAGACAACTTGACCTGCTTTATGGGCAAACCCTTAGACCTTAGACCATCTTCTGCTTACATTGGTGAGTTGATTGTTTGGATTGTATCCTTAACGGATGACTAGAGGTCACATTCATTGTGATCGCCCCTTTTTTTGTAGTAATCACTCTGTCAGATTGTTCGATCTTTCTATCATTAAAACTATTCTTACAAATTAGGACCCCTAGTCCTTAATCAATCATGTAATAACAGGAATGTATTTAAAATATCCCCCGTCTCTTCCGTCATGCAACTTCAAGCCCTTGTGCATTTGGTATCTGGATCAGTGCAAATCTGCAATAAAGATGGTTGTCAATCGTAGAGCTCCACTTGATAATAATGACCTGCAGAAACCTACACATACCTTGTATTTTCCATGGCTTAACATCCTCAAACAGCTCTACCAGAAGGTAGAAAATATACCTGAAGGAAAGTTAGGGACACAGATTTTCAGAAGTATAAGAACGTGATTTTTAAGGCAACAATTTCTTTTTTACATGGTTGGATTTCTAAAGTCATCAACATACCTAATTATTTTTTGTTTTCCAATGTGCCAGTTGAGGAAGTTAATCCCCTGCTACAGTGCCTGAACCCCACTCAGTCAATGTCAAATTTCCTCCCAGTACTTCTTGTCAGCCAGCTAGGCAGTTTTCTGGCAAGTTCAATAACTGGCTTGATCATTTTCACTTTTAGTGTGGTTCCTCTCCTATTGAAATGGTCTTGATCAACCACTTTTTAAAAAGTCCTAATTGGACCCTGCTGTCAAGAGTCGACTACCTCCACATTGCAGGTTTTGCCTGGATGACCAAATTCTTTTATTAAGGTGGGTATCTCACAGCTATTGAATAATGTGGATAAATGCCAAAATCTAGACCTGACGCAGCCTGGTTTTCACCTAAAAGATGGAACCGAAACCACTTTAGTCATTGTGTGAAACGACATTCTAGTGAATACTGATGTGGGATACCTCTCTTTTTTGGTGATGCTGGACTTCACGACCTTTGATGTGTTAACATCTTGATTTCCTATCTCACAGCCACGATCAGGTTTGCAGATCTGTCCCTTAGATGGATTTGCTGCTTTTTGAACAAGAGATCCCAGGCGATTAAAGTGGGACCTTGTGTCTCCAGGTCCATCCCATTTACCTGTGGATTCAGGGATCCCCACTATTGCTGTTGTTGTTTAACAACTATATTCAACCTCTCATGGCCATTTTCACAAGTTTGCCATTATTTACCACCAATAAGCCAATGATTCCAAAGTGCATTTTAGAGCTTCTGAATCATGCGCACGGAGGTGAGAAACTGGATGCTTTTAAATGGCTTTGAGCTGGATCCTTCAAAGATAGAATTAGTACTTCTGGTGTTAAACAATGTGTTCAAAGACCCCATACTCAACCTCCACTTTCTTATCTGCTTTTTGGCCCGTCTACTATATTCTCTGTGAAGAACGTATCTTTGGTTTTCCGATGCAACGTGGTGTCTGTTCAACAAGTGAATGAGATTATGAAGACCACCTTTTTCAGACGTGCGCTTCTTCATTGCATTCCCCCTATCTCCCTTAAGAAGATTGCACTTAGATGGCGGTGGATTTGGTTAATTAGAGGTTTGTTTATGAAAATGTGCATAATGCAGGGATCCCTGATCACTTTCTTGCCAAAAATAATGAGCCAAAATGCATCAAAGTGCAAAATGATCTTCGCACTTGAGAAAGCGACTTTAAGAGGGAGGATGTGGAATTTACCATCAGTATAGCAAAGAATTCTAGAGCAGCTGGGCCAGATGGCTTATATAATTTGACAGTAAAGGGAAATCTATCTCTGTGGGCTGGTTTGTGTTCCTTATTCAGATACATAATATGCAAAACTAAAATTCGTATTTTGTGGCATAGCTCAATATTTAAGAAGGATGAGAGGCTAAACCACATGAATTACCGATTGATCGGTCGCCTTTTTAAATGTAACAGCAAAATATTTGCAGCCCTTGTTCGAAAAGATCTTGCTAGTTGGGCTATGAAGTCTGGTCGAATAAAGTTACAGCAAACTGGCTTTAGATGAAGAATGGATGCCACTTTAAATGGTCTCATAATGTCCCTGACCGCAGTGTGGTTTTCAACATGGTACCACAACTAATTATTTAGAAAAAGCTAAAGAAATGAGGGAATTCTGATGGGACTCCTTAACAATACAATGAGGTTGCACGATGAGTCTGCAATAAGTGAACCACTGAGTAGGAGGTGTACGTTATTAGAGAAATAAAAAATGACAATTGGCCTGAGATAGGGCTGTGTCTTAGCTCCCACACTTTTCAACATATTTGTCTATGATTCGGGCAAATGGCAAGTTAATGTGAATTCTTTCCTGATTAAATTTGGTAGTTACTGACTTTTTCGGCTCTCTTATGCAGACGAAATAATTTTGATGGAAGCCACCCCAATTGCCCTCAGAAATGAGATGCTTTCCAACAGTATGCCATCAATATTAATATAAAAATAGATGTAGCAAAATCAAAAAACCGTGGTATTGTCTCATGAATATAGGTTAGACAAATCATGATGGGTATTAGGAAGTGAAACATTGGACACAGTAACATCTCTATCTTATCTTGGCTTTGATATCGGGGGGTGGGGGGGAAATCTAATGGAACGCATTTTGGGGAGTCCATGAGAAACAGAATAAAATCGGTAAGGGCTCTGATAAAAATCATATCCAGAAAATGTTGCTTACCCTATATTTCACTTCTAAACTTTTACAAAATGATAGTGATGCCTTCAATATCATATGGATTGGAAGTAAGTCACTCTCAGTGTGTGAAGGTTTGGCTACAATTGAGGATCTTATATAAAAGCCGGTATTCAGACTTCCTAATTCTGCCTCAATATCAGAGTTGCAAGTGTTATTTCGTTTGACTTTGCTTGAATCAATTGTTACGTGGAACAGATTATTGTTATTGAGCAACATTTTGTTTCCACCCGAAAATTCAATGTTTGAAGCTACAAATAATATATATATCAATCAATCTGTGCCTGAATTGGTGACATTTGTAAATGACAGTATTTGGATCCAGCATAAGCAAACTTTTTTCCAGTCTGGAAGGAACAATAAATAAACTAAATTATGACAGGGCATTACATTATGGGAAAGTTGCTTTGTGTCGCTCATATAGCGATGTTGCCCCTGCTTGTTGTAAATGAGAGATTCTACTGGGGTTTTAATGCCATGTTACATCATGAAAATAATTCTCGATTCTTGTACGCTTCCGTCTTAATTTTATCCAAACAATGGCAGTAATGGGGCAAATAATAGGGATTATTCAGGAGATTATTCAGGAAAGGCAATTATGCTGCTTCTGTAGCGATGGTACTCCAGAAACTAAAAAGCATCTAGTGGTACACAAGATATGTCCAGTAATTATTTAAGTTTTTTTATGATTACAGATACTAATATTTCTAGAGATGTTTAACCGCAAACATTCTTTGAATGTATCATTATGTAAAGCATTTTTTAAATACAAAATCTGTTGTCAAAAGCAAACAGTTGATAGATACATATATTTTAGATGAATGATCTTTTTGCTTCAGTGAATTCTAATTCTGAATTTTTTATGAATTGTGATTATGAATGTTGATAGGATTGTATTTAATTCACTGTATATTGCTTAGTATGCTATGATCTATCTATATAAAATGCTTAGGTATGTTTCCGTACTAATGTAATTTATCAGTGTTAGGGTGCCCTCTGCTGTCCAAATGCA
This sequence comes from Ambystoma mexicanum, assembly GCF_040938575.1. Lineage (NCBI taxonomy): Eukaryota > Metazoa > Chordata > Amphibia > Caudata > Ambystomatidae > Ambystoma > Ambystoma mexicanum. The sequence goes on along the minus strand of NC_090929.1, from coordinate 1,591,958,603 downwards.
AGGTGCACCCACTTCAACAACAGCTACCATTTCAACAAATAAAATGATCAAGGTTCTACACGGTCACCTTCACTATAAACTATCGCAAACACAGAAGTTACTTCTTTCCGTCCGCACTTCTCTTCACACAGCGCACAGTGGTTCCAGTGTCAATGAACAGTTAATTACTGTCTCTAAAGAGCGAAATGCTGTAGGGCGAATGCCACCTCATGAGCCAAAATTTAAAGTAGGTGCTATAATTATGCTACTACATAATCTTATACCATCACCTGGACTGTGCAATGGAGCATGGTTGACAATTAGGTGTCTACAAAGGCACATAATGGAGGCTCGTGTGATTGATGGGACTTAAATATTGTTGTTGTACCACACATATATCACATTCCATCTGATAGGTTTAGCCTTTTCAATGGCCATTAATAAGACATCCTTCCTGGAAGCAATCAGTGGTAATTCCGATATTTAAGAAGGGGGACAGAGGTGACCCTATGAATTACCAACCAATATTGACCTTTTACGATATGCTAGAGCAGCGTATGTTACACCGGGAACAACCAGTTTATTGCGAAAGGTTTATGTAAACCAAAATGTCAATAATAAAATAAAAAAGTGTCCCTTTTCCTTTCTTTAGACTACCCATCCTCATTCTCCGTTTTTAGGCAAACATTATCACATTAGCTGTGCATCCAACAAAAAAAAACAATTTAAAGTGTTATTGTGACGAAATGGCTTATGCCCCACAGGAATAGAAGGGTGAATAGTGGCTAAAGCACCTACTCAGACCTTACACTGCTACAAGCCAAGAGTGATCCCAAACATAAAGGTAAAACAGGCACAGTTAAAAGATATAGGGCCTCATTACACGGATGGCGGTGAACCTCGTAGTAAGGCGGTAAGGATTTACCGGTACCGGTAAAATACCGGTACCGGTAAACCCTTACCACCATCCGTGTAATGAGGCGCATAAACTCTTTGCCTGTTGTGGTAAAATGGGCTGAGGGAAGGCTACACTCCCCAAAGGGGTCCGAATGTGATTCAGTATCAACCCAAACAGCAGTAGTACAACAATCCAAAATAAAGGGAATGTCCAATCAAGTTTCTATTCTTAATTTAATTAAACACACTATATGCACAAATAACTAAATAAACTAACAATGCACAAAATGCACCCTACGGAAAGAACACATAATGTGTACAGATAGACAGATAATAAGAGATGTAAGGAAAGTAATAACCAAAATGATTGGAAAAAGGATATCATCTTGGAACTCAAAAAGGGTATTAGTGACCTAACCAGTCTATATGTCCCAAAACTGCACCAAGGGGGCATTTAATAGTCAATAGTATCTTCTTGCGGAACTGTGGATAAGTGACGCTCCAGCAGTGCAGTCGAGCTCTTGTATGGGTTCTAAGCTATGACCCTGATGGTTCATTGTGCAGTTTGAGGAGTTGACAGTTCGCAGTGGAGCGTGTTTGACTTGTTCAATCGTAGCTGCAGTTTCGAATTGAGATCCATCAAGGAGCAGCTGATTCAATCCAGACCGGTGGCAGACTCAGCAAGGTAAGACACAGCATTGAGTTAGTACCACGAGTGTAAGACGTTGGGTAGAAGAGTTCAAGGGCCTCAGCTCTGTGCTTGCAGGCGTCGAACAGGTATTGAACTGGGTCAAGCAGAAGTGTGTTGTGGTTCGAAAATGGTGTTCAAAGGAGTGTGAATATAGAGGGCCACCAGGTTCAGTTCTATCGTCCAGGTTACGGCGAAGATGCTGGCAACTGGATGCACAGATGGGTTCGATGTGGAATTTGATGATCGCTGTTTGAAGGTGTCCCCCATGGTCTGGTCGACTTTCTATTGGTTTTGAATGGGTTTGAATCACGGCTCAAAGTCGTTCAACTGGAGAACACAGACTTCCTGTCTGTCTTGGTTCTATGGTTGCTGTGAGGTACCAATCCTGGTTATTGAAGAAAGTGGAGTTTGCCTTCTGACATAACACCCCAAGTGCTTTGTGGTAAAGGAAGAGGAGGGGGCATGAAGGAAAGATATAGAGCTAACCTATATGTACCGCACTGTTCTGACTGAAATGTCCTTGTGTAGATGTGCACCCTGATGTCTGCTGGCTTTAGGGACGTCATTTCACCAAAATGCCTGGGGTAGCGGAAGTGACATCACATGACCCTTGACCCCCTGATGACATCACAGGAAGTGATGTCATTTGACCCCACCGCGAAGTGATATCGCGGGAAGCGATGGAACACGACCTTTCACCCGTTGACAAAACAGGAAGTGGCATCACATAGCATTGTACATTACGAAAAATATGGTTACGATATCACTATAATGTGATGTACATTTCATACAAGAATGGATCGCCATATGTATCGTTAAGATCAGTATGTGTAGACCCATATTACCAAATTACTGTGAATGCAAGCAGATGTCCATGACCAAATGATAATGATGTGTTATTATGTCGCCCTTACGCTTAAGCGCTTTATATAGAAAAATGATACACCCAATATCGGCCAACTTGTGTTGGTACTCATTTATCTACCTGAGAAGGATGAGTTGAGGAGTTTAAGAACCGACTAAATCAGTGACTCACTCCCTGAAGTGTGCCTGAAATAAACCTTTAATGAGTCTAGCAATTACTGTATAGAATTCCAGAAAGGCACGTTATTTGCTATTCCTATTCTTTCTTATTTAGGGTCAGTGCTGAAAGTGTTAGACTTGTGGCACTACTGTTCTTATTTTTCATCTTTTTTATAAGGGGCCTGAACAAGAAAGGCAGCCACTCCAGAACTAAAAGAGCCACATGGTGCTGGCCACAGCCCAGGAGCTTGCATTACAAAAAAAAAGTTGTGACCTCTGGCGACCCCTAAATGACGTCCCTGGCTGGCTTGTGCTCGTAATAACAAAATACATAAATAAATAAATAAATAAATGAGAAACAAGATGGTGGAACCTTCCCCAACTGTAAATAGCTGTGTGTGTCTATTATAACCCTGCACCCTTCCTTCTCAATAAAATCAAAGGCCTTTAGAGATGCAGCACACTGGTGTTAGAACAAGCTTTTGTGAATGTATGTGCCCTTTGATTCCTGCTCCCAGGCCAGCTGTGGAGTGGCTGTCTGTCTGGGGAGGGTGTTAACTGTCCTCAACAAATTAACAAAGAGAAGCAATCACCCAGGCTACAGTCCTGCCAGCAGTGGCAACGTTCAACCTGTCTTGAAAGAATAAACATAATCCCTTCAAAGCTGAGCTGGCTCACAGGGCTGTGTGATATTAAACTGCTGTGGCTGTAATAATTATTAGCAATACAAGCCACCATACCATCCTCAGCTATGGTTTTTATTTAAACATTAATCTGCCACTATGAGGGTAGACTCATAATGATAGGGTGTTGATACAGGGGGTGCATGTCTTAAATGCAGCCATTGAGCTCCAGCAACTTCGCTGTCACTGCTGCTGTCAAATGGGCTCCAGTGACCTATGAACCTGCTCTCTGCCACTGGTACAACAGGTGCTGTATATTAAGATGTTGATGCAGCAGGCACAGGTACACACTATGCTTTTGGCTTGGAGCATATGAAAGGGGAATCTGATTGGCAGATTGCTCTTCCAGAAATGGAATTATCCAAATAATGTTAGTAATTTATTAAAAATCAAAAAATTAGGGCTTCTAAACCCTTTCCCAAATGGCAACAAGTCACAATTACATTCAGTGTTTAAGTGTTTAGAAAGGCTGGCCCGCAGTAGTTACCAGGTAAGGGCCAACCTTATCAGCCAGATAGGCCACTGAGCTCACAGAACTGTTGTCTACCGGCATCCCCACCGCTTGCTACAAGACTAGAGTGGATAGATGGTTCACAGTTCTTAGAGCTCATCTATGATTTATACTGCCATTGCAGCTCCACAGATTTCAGAAAGGTTTGTAAATGCTCCGCTTTTGCTAGTTTTTAAATTATTTTCTTCAGAAAATTGTTTGGTGAAATTATCATCTGCACTTATTTCTGATTGGTTTATTGTTTGTGTGTTTTTAAATTGAAATGAAATAAATAAAATATGCAGTATGCTACCTACTACAAACATGGAATGGTGGAACTACCCTCAAAGAATATGATAATTAAGTATCAAGATTAATCAGGGTTTAGGGTGTTCTAAAATGCATGGGGGAAAAGTTCCTCCAAAATGAGAAATCAGATTTTGCACATTGTTCTAAACACTGCTATTCCCTTTCACTTTGATTTACTGTGCTTGTATATGTCTATGTGAAATTACTGACTACCTTATGGAACAACTGTGTTGCAGCTTAAATCTCAGGCATATTACTTCAGTACAGAATGTGTACATGTTAACATACCATCCCAAATCATTACAGATACCATCAATTTAGAAGTGCATCTACTTGAAAGAAATTGTAATAATTGTAATTCAGCAAAAAAAATTCTAAAACAAAAATGGTCACTTTAAAAACATTTTCCCACTTGGCTTATCCTTTGTAGTTGTATTGGGACTTTTGCTCCCAATACAACTACAAAGGTTGATGGCAGCACCAATGCTTTTGCAGTTCAGGAAGAGACTCAAGACCTTACCCTTCAGTCAACATTTAGGGGCCACCTTGACTCCTTGCACTCCCACATTTCATCCCACCACTATGGCCAGAAATTCCCCTAACACATATGGTAACCACCCACCTTAACTCATATGTTACCCTCAATGACAGGTCTGTTACTTTCTAGAGAGGTTTGTGCTATATAAAACCCCAAATACAACTCCAAATACAAAAATGTGCAAAACTATTCAGGTTTTAGAACTAAGCTACCACAATCAGTACAATGCTTAATATTTGTGTTTATTCCTTGTGAATTGAGAAAATGGGTGTCAATTTTGATCAGAAATGAAATACAATAACGCATTTACAGAGAGTAGATAGTAGATACATTCCCCAGAAGGGTACCTATACAATAGCACAAAGATGACAACATGTGGTGAACAGGTTTATGAGGGTATGATCAAAGTGCAACATAGACCAGGGACAAAACAAATAAAAACACTGCTGATTTACAAAGGTAATATAAACCTTGGGGGACACGTCTTGCAAACTAAATAGGAGTAATGTACAAATATACAATATTGTAAGTAAACTCTTTTAAAAATATCTCTAGTGAGTTTGTAAAATGGACAGTTATTTCTGTGCTTCAATAGAGTGAACATGTCAGGAGGAATGGCAACTCTAAATAACAGCACAGGTGGGATTATAGCAATATCGAAACACGTTCCTATAAAACATATTGAAGGTCTTCTGGGAAGTGCTGTTGCTGCCCATTACGTGTTGTTAAGCTTTTTGAAGTTTGGATGCCGCATTCTATTTAGAAGTGGAGCTCTTGAGATTATATGGGTTTCCACAGCAATCACATCAACCTAACAAGCTCTCCCCAAGAATGGAACTTGAGATCTAAAGATTATACATCAAATTTATAATTAGTACATTTAGGGATTGAGCTTCATTTCCTGACGGGCTGATTCCACCGGAATGGCTAGTAAGGCAGGAGCAATGTCATCTACATATAAGGCGTGCATGACGTTTGAAAGTCTTTACTGCAGCCCGGATCTAAGTTAAAATAGCAAATGTAAAATAAAACATTTTTGTTGCACTTTTTTCGATTTTTAATGCATGGAGAGACACCCTACAGTCCCTCCCTCCACATCCCCCAGGCTTATTTTATTCCCTTACTCAACCCCCATCTATTTATTGTGAAAAAAGTACAATATCAAATAATTCGATGAAAACAACTTCTGCATTTTCATCCTCGTTATGTTGCTATTCATTTTTTCGAAGTGATACCCTGTGGCCCACCCTGCACCAGTAAATACTGTCTTATATGGAACTGTTGTTATCCGGCATTGAAAGGATTTGAAACTCGCTAGGAGGAGAACATTGATGCCCAAACGCCCGCAGTGTGTATCTTACCAGCTCAGGAGGTGTTAAGATGGATTTCTGAACTCTGTCCTGGCGGCGCAGAAGTTCAGAAGGCCAACCTAATTACTTGGAACAGGGTAACCTCTGGACAAGCCAGACCAATCAGGGTAGCGATCGCGGCGGTCAAGACTAGGTCTCAAGAGGGGTGAGGGTGACTGAAAGCCCGCAATGAGCACACAAAGCAAGGACACTTACAAACTACTCCAAACAGGTGTTATATTTAAAATATATACACATTTATTCCAAGGCCTTTGCAATAATGACCGTAGAGAGAAATCACAATAAAACTCTAGTAAACCAACACATACCAAATCAATACAATATATATACAAATACAAATGAGTCTAAAGCGTTAGATGCACGAAATGTGTAGTCCACCTAGAAGGGGAGGAAAACAGGCAGTGCGAAATAATGATTAGACCCAGTCTGCCTTCAGAGGCACCTAACTAAAAGGAAGTCCAAGCCCTATGAAGAGTGGAGCCTTGTGCTCAAAAGTACCTGCACACGCTGGTGCCAACGGGCAAAAAGGGAGTCTCTTCGGGGGAATCAGGCATTTCAGTTCGGTGCACAAATGAAGAAGAACAGAGTTCCGCGACTCAAGCGCAGCCTCCACTGTGGGCAGAAGCAGAGCGCGAGTACGGAAAGGCGTGCTGTTTGACACAGCGGGGAAAAGCTATGGGCTCCTGCAGGAGGGCGACCAGTTTCCTAGCTATGCTACTCACCGGTCCCCGTTGCAAGCAGACCCAGGCTTCTCCGCGTCAGTTTCAGTGCTGGCAGGTTCAGGAGAGCAGGGGACGTCTCGTCGTCGTGTAGATTCTGCAGCAGCAGAGTTGAGTTAAAGATGTCCCAAACGAAGTGAACCCGCACAGTTTGTTACCACAGCAGGGCAACGGAGCGGCCGTGTGTATCTCAGCCAAATGTACACTACTCATTTCAGACCTGGGAATGCCAAGTGTACGAATCGTGTGAGAGTGACAAGGACTCGAAATACAACACAACCTGGCGGCAGTTACAGAGCAAGACTCCTGTGTAGGCTGGTCAGTCTGCTGGATGGCCCAGAGACACTTCCGAAGGCTTACGTGCAGGAGATGGTGAAGATGCCGAGAATAGCTGTCCCCGCTATTCCAAGGGTCGAAGTACCAGTACAGGCCTTCTGGTTCGATCAGAGGTAGAAAGGGTTTCACAAGGCGACAGCAGTGCAGAGGAGCAGTCCTTCAGCGGGTCACCAGCGATTCCTCGGTTCAGCCTCGTGGTTGCAGGATACTTGGCTCCTGTATTCCTTTGTTCATGAGAACTCAGGAGATCGACATGGTAGTGACGTTTCCAGCCCCCTCTTATCCACGGTTCCCTTCGCGCCAAAAACAGAGGGGACCCAATGGGAGATCCGCTCATCAACACTCACACCATACGTGGACCTATCACGGACCACGGTGGTCCCAGGCATTCACACCACCCTAGACTATCTGGCACCCAGGATGTGTATTGGGACCAGACATCCCAGCCCACATCCTGGCGGCACACACAAGGCCTGTAGAAGCCCGCGAAAGCATCTGTGTTTTGCGGGAAAGTACATGCCCAAATAAGGAAGGCCCCGGGTCGGCTCGACCTGGGGAAGGTGAAGGGAGCAAGAAGGTCAGCGGACAGGACAAAGGAGCCTTGTGGTCTGGCCATTTTTGGAGCCAGGCCACCATTTTGGGCCAAGCGCGAGAAACGCGTTTAAAACGCCAAAAGGAGCTCAAAACACAAGAAACGATCGCTGCCACCATTCCCGTCTGTGATTCACTTGCACCGATCAGTTACAATCCAAAAAGAGTATCTAGGGCCTGTAGAAGGCTAGAGACCCAAGAGAGCAGTAACTTATCTTACAGTGCCCTCTTTGTGTCATGTTGCACGAAAGCCGCAACATGATAAAGAAACTACGGAAAACAGCGTTTCCCGGTACTGAAACTGTCTTAAGGGCATGTCAGTTTCCCCGTAAGAATGGAGAGAAAGTCCAGAGGAGTGAGGCAGAAGGCTGCACTTCTCTGGCAAAGTCTAGATCATGGTGAAAACAACAGCAAAAAGTTTAGGGGTTGCCACATGGAAGGAAAATTACCCACAATTACGAAATCTTTCCTAACACTCTCCCCTCCCAGACTATGGACAGGAGGAACTAATCCACCCCTGGATGAGTCTCTTGTTCAGGTCGGTTAAACATTCTGGACAACCCATCAGCATTGCTATGTTGGACACCTGGCCTATGCTCAATAGTGAAGTCGAAGCCTTGTAGACTTATGAACCACCTAAGCAACTTTGGATTCTCTCCCTTCATGTTCATTAGCCACTTTAAGGGCTTATGGTCAGTTTGCACCGTGAAATGGGTCCCATAGAGGTAGGGCCTCAGCTTCCGTAGGGCACACACAACAGAGAAACATTCTTTCTCCACTGCGGACCATCTGAGTTCTCTGTCCTTAAGTTGGCGACTAATAAAACCAATAGGGTGTTCCTTACCCTTCTCATCTACTTGCGATAGTACAGCTTCTATCCCAGTGTCAGAGGCGTCCGTCTACACAATAAAAAGGTCTTTGATAATCAGGGGCCCTGAGGACAGGGGCCTGGCACAAGGAGTCTTTTAAGCCATTGAAGGCCTTCTCACACTCGTCAGTCCAAGTTACCTTCTTGGGTTTCTTCGGAGTGGTGAGGGCAGTCAGAGGGGCAGCTATGGTGCCATAGTCTGCCACGAAGTTGCGGTAATACCCCGTGCGTCCTAAGAAGGCTCTCACTTGGGTCTGTGTAGTGGGGGTAGGCCAGTCTTATACTGCTTGTACTTTACTGGGAAGAGGCTGTATCCTCCCTCCACCTACTTCATGTCCAAGGTAAACCACTGAGCCTTGTCCAATCTGGCATTTACTAGCCTTTATGGTCACGTGTGCTTTCTGAAGAGCCTGGAGCACAATCCCGAGGTGTTTCACATGGTCTTCACAGGTGGCACTGAAAACTGCTATATCGTCCAGATATGCAAGACGGAATTCGTCCAACCCATTCAACACATTATTCAAAGCCTCTGGAAAGTGGCAGGTGCATTTTTCAACCCGAACGGCATTACCCTGAATTGGTAAAGGCCGTCTGGAGTAGAAAACGCTGTCTTCTCCTTGGCATGTACTGCTAAAGCTATTTGCCAATAGCCAGCAGTGAGGTCAAACGTGCTGAGGTACTTGGAGGCACCCAAAGTATTCACCAGCTCATCTGTTCGAGGCAAGGGGTGTGCATCTGTCTTGGTGACAGCATTTAGAGCCCTGTAATCCATGCAGAACCTCAATTCAGAAGTGCCTGCCTTTGGAACCAAAACCACAGGGCTGGACCAAGGACTACTAGAGGGTTCAATCACCCCAGGGTCTAACATCTTGTTGACCTCGGTCTTAATATAAGACCGTACTTTGTCCGACATCCTGTATCCCCTACTTTTGGTAGGTAGACTGTCTCCTGTGTCTATGTTATGTTTGCACCAAGGTGTCGAACCAGGCGACTGTGAAAACAGGGGGGAAAACTGCCTAAGCAACTTTTCACCTCAGCCTGCTGATCAGAAGTCAGGTGAGGGGCCACTCGGACACCCTCAAAGGAGCTATCTGAAGGACCGCTTTGGAACAGGTCGGGGAGAGGTTCAGACTCCTCTTCCTCAGCATCTGAAGCCAGTAGCAGTGCTGCGATTTCGCCTCTTGGGACGAAAGCCTTCAGCCTATTTAGGTGAAACACTTTTGGAGCCTGTCCAGGCCTTCCAAGGTCCACTAAATAGTTAACCTCACCCAGGGGCTCCACCACTGTGTAAGGGCCTTACCATTTGTCCTGTAAAGCTCGAGGCCTTATGGGATTCATGATCAGGACTTGCTGACCAGGTGTAAAGTTGATGAGGGAAGCTTTCTGGTCGTACCAATGTTTCACCAGTGCTTGTCCTGCCTTCAATTTATCACTAGCCAAGCCCATCAGAAGTACCATCCGTTTTCTGAGCCCCAGCACATAATCTACTACGTTGGTAGTAATAGGGGAAGTGGGCATCTCCCATCCCTCTTTGACTATGGCTAAGGGTCCCCGTACAGGATGACCGAACAGAAGTTCGAAGGGGCTGAAGCCAACACCCTCCTGTGGTACCTCTCGGTAGGCAAACAGTAAGCATGGTAAAAGAAGATCCCATTTTCTTCTCTGAGGTTCTTCCAGAGCCCCAATCATGCTCTTTAACGTTCTGTTGAAACGTTCCACCAGACCATTGGTCTGGGGGTGGTATGCAGAAGAGAACTTGTAGGTGACCCCACATTCTTTCCACATAGCCTGCATATACTTCGACATAAAGTTGCTGCCACGATCCGACACAACTTCTTTAGGGAAGCCAACCCTAGTAAATATGCCAAGTAACGCTTTTGCAACTGACTTGGCAGTTACAGTTTTCAATGGGATGGCCTCAGGATATCTGGTTGCATGGTCGACCAGCACCAGGATAAACCTATTTCCTGAGGATGTTTGCGGGTCAAGGGGACCAACGATGTCGATCCCTACACTTTCGAATGGTATTCCCACAACTGGGAGTGGTACCAATGGAGCTTGGATTGTTGAGCCAACCTTACCAGATAACTGGCAGGAGGCACAACTCCTGCAGTGACTTTCTACTTGCACCCCCATCTTGGGCCAGTAGAAGTGCGTGGATAACCTTTGCTTGGTCCTCTTAATACCAAGGTGACCAGCAAGGGGCACTTCATGCGCCAACTGCAGGAGGAAGGGTCTTACAGCAAGGGGAACCACCAACCTCCTATGGTCTCCTTCTGTAGACTCTGTGGGCTCACTATACAGGAGTCCATCTTCCCAATAAATCCGATGCATCCCAGGAGGTTCACCCTCAAGCTGGGAGCAGGCCTGTCCCCTTAGGCCTTCCAGAGATGGGCACTCACGTTGGCCTTTACTGAATTCTTCCCTATCAGGACCACCTTCTACTAACAAGTCTTTTAGTTCAGGATGGTCGTTGGGGTCAAATACTTCAGGCATCACCACCTCCTCGTCAGGCCCGGGCGATTGACCAACTTCCTCCATCGCAGTGGTAGGCGAGCTCGGGGGAATGTTCTCTTTCCCTCGTCTTGACTTGTTTTCTCCTTTCGCCTTGGGTTTCCCCTTCGGCTGGGGCGGCGTATTGGTCTTGGCCAATGCTGCCCGTGCTTGAGACCGTGTGTAGGGTCTGTCGGCAGTGTCTCCTACGAGCCCTAAAGCTCTGAGATCATTACCTGACAAGACCTTTCCTGGGACGTTTCTCTGAATGCTCACTGGAATTCTGACTGCTGTACCATTTAAAGTAAGATTTACAGGTATTACTGGGAACATACGGAGTGGGCCGTCAGCCAACTTAGTGGGCATCAGAGTAGCTCTGGCAACTTCCTCTGAGTCTACCAAGGTAGAATCCACTACAGTTCAACTGCACCCACTATCCCTAAGAGCTGGAGTATCTACTCCATTGATCAGCACACTGTCTTTAAAGTAGTGCTTGGTGTTATCTGGAATCCTAGCATAAGCCTCTGCGACTTTAGGCTCCCAGGAACCCAGGGAAACTAAAACTACCTCAGCTTCTATCCCGCTGGGAAATGAATCTGAGGAGAAGGATGCTCCTGTAATCTCTTCTTCCTCGTAGGAGGAGAAGGCCAGATTAGTGGAGTGGACCCCCAAAGGTTTAACCTTACACCGGAGATCCCCCTTCACGTGGTCAGTTGCTCCACAAGCAAAACAAGATCCATTGGGTCTGCTTACATAGGGAGGCTTATTGTAACCAGAGTTCTGTTTCGGAGGCTGGCCTCCACTACCCTGTGAGTTCTCTTGTGTCTTACCCTTATTTTTATTTTGTGGCCCTTTTGAGAAGAAGATTTATCAGATTCTCCACCCTCCTTATCTTTGGACTTTTTCCCTTCCTCCTGCTTACCAGGATGAGTTTTGTCCTTATGGGACACTCGATGTGACACCCATAAGTCTGCTGCAATGGCCAGCTTCTTAGGATCTATCTCCTTCGAATCGGCCAAATGCTGCTTAAGCTCCGGGGAAGAAGATGCAAAAATGTGTTCCAGCATGTCAAGATTTATCATGCCTTCAAAGGTAGAAACCTTATAACCTTCGTCCCAGCCAGTCAAGTTTTTTAAGGATTCGGTTACATAAGATACCCAAGTACCACCTTCTTTTTTCTTGTACTCTCGGAATCGTTTTAAATATTGGTCCGGAGTCTTTCCAAACTTAAAATGAGAGTTTGCTTTAACATTGCGAAATCAGCTCGCTCAGCCTTTGACATTTCCATGATGGCACTACAGCCAGAATGGGGCAGTCTGCTGAGTAACCAGGCAATCTTATCAGCATTGTCAACTTGTTGAACTTCACATGCATACTCAAACGCATTCAGCCAGTCCATAATGTCATTCCTTTCCTCATACACACTGAGCAGATCTTTCAGAAACCGTGGATGAGAGGAGGCCCCAGACCCATGTCCAGGACCCTTGGATCCATTTGCAACCTGAAGCTTGGCCAGTTCCAAGAGGTGATCCCTGTCTTTCTGTTTTTCTGCCTCCGATTTGTAGTTTGGCTATGCTGAACTCAAGCTCCTTCTGCCTAAACCGCAGCTCTTGCCTCTTGAATTCAAGCATAGCCTCCCCATCAACACTGGCAGAGGAAACATTAGACATCTCATCCTCCCTTTCCTCGTGGTCGCGGTGGATCAGTGCAGCGGCAGAACCGTCGGTTCTACCAGTGAGAGCAGCCCCACCTCCTTCCGCACTGTTCTCAGAAGTTATAGCGTCAAGCTGCGCTTCTTGCCACGCCACAATTCTTTGGATCATATCCAATTTGGTGCCTTGAGAGGAAACACCTCTCTCCGCACAAATCTTTTTCAATGTTTCTGATTTGGAAGCATTTAAAGTTAACAAGGTATTTGTTTCCATACTGTTAGATAGGACTATGGCCTTTTTAAAGTTATACTATAACAATTCACTACGTGTCCTGGTGGGAATAACTTGAAAAACCTTAATTTGTGCGCATCACTGGATACCTCCAGTCGTATCCCACCGCTGTACACCAATTTGTTAAGATGGATTTCTGAACACTGTCCTGGCGGCGCAGAAGTTCAGAAGGCCAACCTAATTACTTGGAACAGGGTAACCTCTGGACAAGCCAGACCAATCAGGGTAGCGATCGCGGCGGTCAAGACTAGGTCTCAAGAGGGGTGAGGGTGACTGAAAGCCCGCAATGAGCACACAAAGCAAGGACACTTACAAACTACTCCAAACAGGTGTTATATTAAAAATATATACACATTTATTCCAAGGCCTTTGCAATAATGACCGTAGCGAGAAATCACAATAAAACTCTAGTAAACCAACACATACCAAATCAATACAATATATATACAAATTCAAACGAGTCTAAAGCGTTAGATGCACGAAATGTGTAGTCCACCTAGAAGGGGAGAAAACAGGCAGTGCGAAATAATGATTAGACCTAGTCCGCCTTCAGAGGCACCTAACTAAAAGGAAGTCCAAGCCCTACGAAGAGTGGAGCCTTGTGCTCAAAAGTACCTGCACACGCTGGTGCCAACGGGCAAAAAGGGGAGTCTCTTCGGGGGAATCAGGCAGTTCAGTTCGGTGCACAAATGAAGAAGAACAGAGTTCTGCGACTCAAGCGCAGCCTCCTCTGTGGGCAGAAGCGGTGCCTCGTCTGTTGTAGACATGGGAGGACAGAGTGGGCTGGGGTTGTGCTGCTGAGGGGAGCAGGACTGCATGGTGACATCTGGGTGTTTTGTGTGCCCTCCGGCTTATCCTCTTTTATTTTCACTTGTAACACTCTCTGCCATTCCACCCAGAACACCTAGAACCACTAACACAATGCCATTCATTATACTCTCACACTTTCTTTTATTTACAACAGCCAATACAACTCTTCCCTCCCACCTCATGATTGCAAGTTATTTTAGCTAATATTCACACTCGCCTCCTTCCCTTCATTTCCCCTCTATCGGCCCTTCATTAAATGGCTCTACTGGTTTTTCCTCCTCCTATCCTAGTAATGCAGAATGGTATCTTAGGACACCCAATTCTCCTCTTCTCTCCACATTCCACTCACGGAAGCCAGGGTAATTTTGAAGTCTGACCCTACGCATTTTGCTTCCTCCTGCAGAACGGTATGTTCTGCACTGTCTTCTCTCTCAATTTGCACAAGTTTTTCCAGAGTTAATTGACTTTGTCAATTTTAGTATTTACTCCACAATCAAGGGAGAATGCACGCACACACCACCATCTGAGCCCCACCTGTTTCCATTTGCCATTGTCCTACAACTTTATTAACATCAATTATTCACACCGGCCAGTATGACCTTCAACCAAAGGCCACCTCCTACTCTCTCCGACACATTCATAAAAAAGACAGCACACGCTATTGTAAGTGACTTAAAAAAGATGGTAGAGGTGACTTTATGAGATGTGAGAAAGTGCGAAAGATCACCCTTAAGTATTTGGGCCAAGATTGACACCATCCAGATGATTCTCCTTCTGAAGGTACTGTATGTCATTCAGTCGCTTCCGTTATGATTTCCTAAAAGGTTGTGGCATAGGATTGAAAGGATCATTCAAGACTTTCTGTGGGACAATAAAACATGGATGAAGATTCTGTGGTACATGCTGGTGTGCAGTGATAAGGAAGGTTGTTTTGGATGTCCGGATCCTGGTATCTACCACAAAGGCTTTTTGCTTAAGAAGTCAGCTTATTATTTTGCGACAGAAGGGACACCATCTCCACTCCAGATAAAACAGAAAGGGAAGCGATTTCTCCTTATGCATTGCATGATATATATTCAATGGGGAAACTGCCAAATACGGACAATAGGTTGCCTCTGATAGGTGGTACTCAGGAAGCTCTCACTTCGCGGTTGATAGACAATAATCAGAATTTCTGGTTGCATTATGATGCATCACTGTGGCACAATCCAGCATTTCAAATTAAAAATAAAACCCTGTGCTGGTGACGTTGGGTCTCGAGAGGGGTGCTGCAGATAGATCTTTTGAAGGACGGGCACATGGTGAGTTTTGTAACACTAAATAATAAGTTTCCCCTAAGGGTGAGAGAACTAGGAAGATATACGGAATTGAAGTCACTTCTATCCCATAGATTGTGCATATTGAATGCCCCATTGGAAGTCAGGCCAGTAACTTCTAAAATACTTGACTCACCACCCCAAATGGTCTCAACATTCCGTACTTTGATACCTATGAAACGTATGCATGTTGAGTGTTGGGAAAGGATGCAACAAACTTTGGCAAGTGATTTGAACTGTGCCGTCTCAATCACGGACTGAGATTATGTGCTGAGGGCAGTATTTAAGGCAAAATTGGGCTTGAATCTATGGTTGATTCAACAGAAGGATTTAGGACGGCTGCACTGGACCCCTGTTCGAATGCACAGCTTGGTACTGTTGGAGAATGATGCGTGTGGGGTTGGGGTAGGGAACGTGGTGTGTTGTTACAGACGATAAGGGGTTGCTCTAGAGTTTGGGACTTCTGGGGAATGTACTGGATAGGCTAGATGTGATATTAAATATAGCTTAACCTAGGACTCCCATTTGGGTTATTTTATTGTCATGTAGAGATGTGA
This sequence comes from Ambystoma mexicanum, assembly GCF_040938575.1. NCBI lineage: Eukaryota > Metazoa > Chordata > Amphibia > Caudata > Ambystomatidae > Ambystoma > Ambystoma mexicanum. The sequence goes on along the minus strand of NC_090929.1, from coordinate 1,591,942,990 downwards.
GATTGCTAGAAGACTAAAACAGTGGATCTGCAGAGCTTTAGTTATGGCAAAACAGGTATTGAAACTCTGGAAGACAAGGAAAATGCCACGGGTGGAAGACTGGTTTTGTCCAGCTAAGAAAAGGTTTTGTTTTTAAAGCAGGACCAGGAATATTTATATGTCGAGTTATCGCCGCCCTTTAGTGCATTATATGGATAGTATTGAGACTCTGTGTTGTGCTGTGACAAGAAATCTGGGAGGGGCTTGGTTGTGTTGTTTGTGTGTGCTTTTCAGTTGTGTGTTTTGTTTTCATTAAGTGTTGAGTTACATTCTTTGGAGAAGTTTGATTGTGTTTGTTAATCACCCTGTTATACTATTGAAATATCTGTCTAGGTCTGATGCAAAGTGAGTGGTGGCCTCGCTTGACAAGGAGATGTGAATCACACATATTTGCCATATTGCTGAGGAATGTAGTTGTGTCCTGGTGCTCCATTGCACATATTCTCATGCACAGAGTCTTTGGAAAAGATAAGGTATTCAGATGAGCTGGTTTCTCTTAATTGTCTCAATTCAAACTTTCGTTTCATTACTCTAAGAACTTTTAACACCAAGCCCTGGCATGCTCTGTAAAGCTCATACATTTTCCACAATTCATAACCTTTTTACGGTACATCAGAGAGCTCTAAGGTGCACCCTTTTGAATGCCAGATCAGTGCTAAGCAGTGCCTCTGACATTTCACATTTCACATTTCATTATTGAACTCAAGCTGGATATCCACTTTATGGTTTATAGTGATATTTTTGAATTACATAATGTCGAATGCAAAAACGTTGAAATAAAATGGACGAAAAAAACCATTTAGAATGTCTTTTTCTTTTTCTTTTCTGTTCGAAATGGGGGTGTTCCCCCCAAACCCCCTTTATTTTAACCCTTTTTTTAAACGCACAAAAGCAAAAAAAAAAACATGTAAATTAAAAAAAAACGTAAATTAAAAAATGGCATATTTAAAAAAAGAAAATTCGGCAAATTTTTTTCAACGTTTTTTTGTCATTCGACATTATGGATTCCACATATTAACTGGACACCCCTCTTTATCACTGAGATGTGGTTGATGGAAGACTCCCAGTCCATCTTTCATGTATAAGAGCCAAAGAACATTCTCATTATACAGGCAAACAGAGTGGATCGTCGAGGGGGTGGAATCACAGTCATTTTCAAGGCCTCATTGTTTTTTTCATATTTTTTCATTCTAACAATTTAAAATGTTCTCTGTTATTATCCACCTGGACATGCAAGTAGATGTTTATACACTGTTGATGATTATCTATTGTTGCTTTGAATTAAGCTTTAACATTCTTTGTGATTTTAATAATTGCCATTGTTGTTCCTGTGTCCTAGATTCGGCTAGACAACTTGACCTGCTTTATGGGCAAACCCTTAGACCTTAGACCATCTTCTGCCTTACATTGGTGAGTTGATTGTTTGGATTGTATCCTTAACGGATGACTAGAGGTCACATTCATTGTGATCGCCCCTTTTTTTGTAGTAATCACTCTGTCAGATTGTTCGATCTTTCTATCATTAAAACTATTCTTACAAATTAGGACCCCTAGTCCTTAATCAATCATGTAATAACAGGAATGTATTTAAAATATCCCCCGTCTCTTCCGTCATGCAACTTCAAGCCCTTGGGCATTTGGTATCTGGATCAGTGCAAATCTGCAATAAAGATGGTTGTCAATCGTAGAGCTCCACTTGATATTAATGACCTGCAGAAACCTACACATACCTTGTATTTTCCATGGCTTAACATCCTCAAACAGCTCTACCAGAAGGTAGAAAATATACCTGAAGGAAAGTTAGGGACACAGATTTTCAGAAGTATAAGAACGTGATTTTTAAGGCAACAATTTCTTTTTTTCATGGTTGGATTTCTAAAGTCATCAACACACCTAATTATTTTTTGTTTTCCAATGTGCCAGTTGAGGAAGTTAATCCCCTGCTTCAGTGCCTGAACCCCACTCAGTCAATGTCAAATTTCCTCCCAGTACTTCTTGTCAGCCAGCTAGGCAGTTTTCTGGTAAGTTCAATAACTGGCTTGATCATTTTCACTTTTAGTGTGGTTCCTCTCCTATTGAAATGGTCTTGATCAACCGACTTTTTAAAAAATCCTAATTGGACCCTGCTGTCAAGAGTCGACTACCTCCACATTGCAGGATTTACCTGGATGACCAAATTCTTTTATTAAGGTGGGTACCTCACAGCTATTGAATAATGTGGATAAATGCCAAAATCTAGACCTGACGCAGCCTGGTTTTCACCTAAAAGATGGAACCGAAACCACTTTAGTCATTGTGTGAAACAACATTCTAGTGAATACTGATACCTGTGGGATACCTCTCTTTTTTGGTGATGCTGGACTTCACGACCTTTGATGTGTTAACATCTTGATTTCCTATCTCACAGCCACGATCAGGTTTGCAGATCTGTCCCTTAGATGGATTTGCTGCTTTTTGAACAAGAGATCCCAGGCGATTAAAGTGGGACCTTGTGTCTCCAGGTCCATCCCATTTACCTGTGGCTTCAGGGATCCCCACTATTGCTGTTGTTGTTTAACAACTATATTCAACCTCTCATGGCCATTTTCACAAGTTTGCCATTAATTACCACCAATAAGCCAATGATTCCAAAGTGCATTTTAGAGCTTCTGAATCATGCGCACGGAGGTGAGAAACTGGATGCTTTTAAATGGCTTTCAGCTGGATCCTTCAAAGATAGAATTAGTACTTCTGGTGTTAAACAATGTGTTCAAAGACCCCATACTCAACCTCCACTTTCTCATCTGCTTTTTGGCCCGTCTACTATATTCTTTGTGAAGAACGTATCTTTGGTTTTCCGATGCAACGTGGTGTCTGTTCAACAAGTGAATGAGATTATGAAGACCACCTTTTTCAGACGTGCGCTTCTTCATTGCATTCCCCCTATCTCCCTTAAGAAGATTGCACTTACGTGGCAGTGGATTTGGTTAATTAGAGGTTTGTTTATGAAAATGTGAATAATGCAGGGATCCCTGATCACTTTCTTGCCAAAAATAATGAGCCAAAATGCATCAAAGTGCAAAATGATCTTCGCACTTGAGAAAGCGACTTTAAGAGGGAGGATGTGGAATTTACCATCAGTAAAGCAAAGAATTCTAGAGCAGCTGGGCCAGATGGCTTATCTAATTTGACAGTAAAGGGAAATCTATCTCTGTGGGCTGGTTTGTGTTCCTTATTCAGATAAATAATATGCAAAAATAAAATTCGTACTTTGTGGCATACCTCAATATTTAAGAAGGATGAGAGGCTAAACCACATGATTTACCGATTGATCGGTCGCCTTTTTAAATGTAACAGCAAAATATTTGCAGACCTTGTTCGAAAAGATCTTGCTAGTTGGGCTATGAACTCTGGTCGAATAAAGTTACAGCAAACTGGCTTTAGATGAAGAATGGATGCCACTTTAAATGGTCTCATAATGTCCCTTATATTTTTAAAAGCTACAAAAAAAAAAGCGAATGTGCCAGTTTATTTGGCCAGCCTTGACCGCAGTGTGGTTTTCAACATGGTTCCACAACTAATTATTTAGAAAAAGCTAAAGAAATGAGGGAATTCTGATGGGACTCCTTAACAATACAATGAGGTTGCACGATGAGTCTGCAATAAGTGAACCATTGAGTAGGAGGTGTATGTTATTAGAGAAATAAAAAATGACAATTGGCCTGAGATAGGGCTGTGTCTTAGCTCCCACACTTTTCCACATATTTGTCTATGATTTGGGCAAATGGCAAGTTAATGTGAATTCTTTCCTGATTAAATTTGGTAGTTACTGACTTTTTCGGCTCTCTTATGAAGATGAAATAATTTTGATGGAAGCCACCCCAATTGCCCTCAGAAATGAGATGCTTTCCAACAGTATGCCATCAATATTAATATAAAAATAGATGTAGCAAAATCAAAAAACCGTGGTATTGTCTCATGAATATAGGTTAGACAAATCATGATGGGTATTAGGAAGTGAAACATTGGACACAGTAACATCTTTATCTTATCTTGGCTTTGACATGGGGGGGGGGAATCTAATGGAACGCATTTTGGGGAGTCCATGAGAAACCGAATAAAATCGGTAAGGGCTCTGATAAAAATCATATCCAGAAAATGTTGCTTACCCTATATTTCACTTCTAAACTTTTACAAAATGATAGTGATGCCTTCAATACCATATGGATTGGAAGTAAGTCACTCTCCATGTGTGAAGGTTTGGCTACAATTGAGGATCTTATATAAAAGCCGGTATTCGGACTTCCTAATTCTGCCTCAATATCAGAGTTGCAAGTGTTATTTCGTTTGACTTTGCTTGAATCACTTGTTACGTGGAAAAGATTATTGTTATTGAGCAACATTTTGTTTCCACCCGAAAATTCAATGTTTGAAGCTACAAATAATATATATATCAATCAATCTGTGCCTGAATTGGTGACATTTGTAAATGACAGTATTTGGATCCAGCATAAGCAAACTTTTTTCCAGTCTGGAAGGAACAATAAATAAACTAAATTATGACAGGGCATTACATTATGGGAAAGTTGCTTTGTGTCGCTCATAAAGCAATGTTGCCCCTGCTTGTTGTAAATGAGAGATTCTACCGGGGTTTTAATGCCATGTTACATCATGAAAATAATTCTCGATTCTTGTACGCTTCCGTCTTAATTTTATCCAAACAATGGCAGTAATGGGGCAAATAATAGGGATTATTCAGGAGATTATTCAGGAAAGGCAATTATGCTGCTTCTGTAGCGATGGTACTCCCGAAACTAAAAAGCATCTAGTGGTACACAAGATATATCCAGTAATTATTTAAGTTTTTTTTATGATTACAGATACTAATATTTCTAGAGATGTTTAACCGCAAACATTCTTTGAATGTATCATTATGTAAAGCATTTTTTAAATACAAAATCTGTTGTCAAAAGCAAACAGTTGATACATACATATATTTTAGATGAATGATCTTTTTGCTTCAGTGAATTCTAATTCTGAATTTTTTATGAATTGTGATTATGAATGTTGATAGGATTGTATTTAATTCACTGTATATTGCTTAGTATGCTATGATCTCTCTATATAAAATGCTTAGGTATGTTTCCGTACTGATGTAATTTATCAGTGTTAGGGTGCCCTCTGCTGTCCAAATGCAAGGTGCACCCACTTCAACAACAGCTACCATTTCAACAAACAGAATGAGCAAGGTTCTACACGGTCACCTTCACTATAAACTATCGCAAACACAGAAGTTACTTCTTTCCGTCCGCACTTCTCTTCACACAGCGCACAGTGGTTCCAGTGTCAATGAACAGTTAATTACTGTCTCTAAAGAGCGAAATGCTGTAGGGCAAATGCCACCTCATGAGCCAAAATTTAAAGTAGGTGCTATAATTATGCTACTACATAATCTTATGCCATCACCTGGACTGTGCAATGGAGCATGGTTGACAATTATGTGTCTACAAAGGCACATAATGGAGGCTCGTGTGATTGATGGGACTTAAATATTGTTGTTGTACCACACATATATCACATTCCATCTGATGGCATTTCAATGGCCATTAATAAGACATCCTTCCTGGAAGCAATCAGGGGTAATTCCGATATTTAAGAAGGGGGACAGAGGTGACCCTATGAATTACCAACCAATATTGACCTTTTACGATATGCTAGAGCAGCGTATGTTACACCGGGAACAACCAGTTTATTGCAAAAGGTTTATGTAAACCAAAATGTCAATAATAAAATAAAAAAGTGTCCCTTTTCCTTTCTTTAGACTACCCATCCTCCATCTCCGTTTTTAGGCAAACATTATCACATTAGCTGTGCATCCAACAAAAAAAAACAATTTAAAGTGTTATTGTGACGAAATGGCTTATGCCCCACAGGAATACAAGGGTGAATAGTGGCTAAAGCACCTACTCAGACCTTATACTGCTACAAGCCAACGAGTGATCCCAAACATAAAGGTAAAACAGGCACAGTTAAAAGATATAGGGCCTCATTACACGGATGGCGGTGAACCATGGCGCTATTAGCGCCATGGTTCATGCCGGTAAAATACCGGCACCGCCTTGGTGGAAAGTGGAATTACCGCCCTATTCCAAGGTTGGCAGGGCGGTAATTCCCCATTGCCCTTCCCCATTCCCATTTTTGCCCAATAGGGCTCTATGGGAATGGGGAAGGCGCTAATTACGGTACCGCAAATTGCGGTACCGTAATTAGCTCCACTGGTCCCTTTGCAGGTTGGTTTTTTAAATTCCCCAACCCTCAAAGGGACCTCGTAGTAAGGCAGTAAGGATTTACCGGTACCGGTAAAATACCGGTACCGGTAAACCCTTACCGTCATCCGTGTAATGAGGCGCATAAACTCTTTGCCTGTTGTGGTAAAATGGGCTGAGGGAAGGCTACACTCCCCAGAGGGGTCCGAATGTGATTCAGTGTCAACCCAAACAGCAGTAGTACAACAATCCAAAATAAAGGGAATGTCCAATCAAGTTTCTATTCTTAATTTAATTAAACACACTATATGCACAAATAACTAAATAAACTAACAATGCACAAAATGCACCCTATGGAAAGAACACATAATGTGTACAGATAGACAGATAATAAGAGATGTAAGGAAAGTAATAACCAAAATGATTGGAAAAAGGATATCATCTTGGAACTCAAAAAGGGTATTAGTGACCTAACCAGTCTCTATGTCCCAAAACTGCACCAAGGGGGCATTTAATAGTCAATAGTATCTTCTTGCGGAACTGTGGATAAGTGACGCTCCAGCAGTTCAGTCGAGCTCTTGTATGGGTTCTGAGCTGTGACCCTGATGGTTCATTGTGCAGTTTGAGGAGTTGACAGTTCGCAGTGGAGCGTGTTTGATTTGTTCAATCGTAGCTGCAGTTTCAAATTGAGATCCATCAAGGAGCAGCTGATTCAATCCAGACCGGTGGCAGACTCAGCAAGGTAAGACACAGCATTGAGTTAGTACCACGAGTGTAAGACGTTGGGTAAAAGAGTTCAAGGGCCTCAGCTCTGTGCTTGCAGGCGGCAAACAGGTATTGAACTGGGTCAAGCAGAAGTGTGTTGTGGTTCGAAAATGGTGTTCAAAGGAGTGTGAATATAGAGGGCCACCAGGTTCAGTTCTATCTTCCAGGTTACGGCGAAGATGCTGGCAACTGGATGCACAGATGGGTTCAATGTGGAATTTGATGATCGCTGTTTGAAGGTGTCCCCCATGGTCTGGTCGACTTTCTATTGGTTTTGAATGGGTTTGAATCACGGCTCAAAGTCGTTCAACTGGAGAACACAGACTTCCTGTCTGTCTTGGTTCTATGGTTGCTGTGAGGTACCAATCCTGGTTATTGAAGAAAGTGGAGTTTGCCTTCTGACATAACACCCCAAGTGCTTTGTGGTAAAGGAAGAGGAGGGGGCATGAAGGAAAGATTTAGAGCTAACCTATATGTACTGCACTGTTCTGACTGAAATGTCCTTGTGTAGATGTGCACCCTGATGTCTGCTGGCTTTAGGGACGTCATTTCACCAAAATGCCTGGGGTAGCGGAAGCGACATCACATGACCCTTGACCCCCTGATGACATCACAGGAAGTGATGTCATTTGACCCCACCGCGAAGTGATATCGCGGGAAGCGATGGAACACGACCTTTCACCCGTTGACAAAACAGGAAGTGGCATCACATAGCATTGTGCATTACGAAAAATATGGTTACGATATCACTATAATGTGATGTAGATTTCATACAAGAATGGATCGCCATATGTATCGTTAAGACCAGTATGTGTAGGCCCATATTACCAAATTACTGTGAATGCAAGCAGATGTCCATGACCAAATGATAATGATGTGTTATTATGTCGCCCTTACGCTTAAGCGCTTTATATAGAAAAATGATACACCCAATATCGGCCAACTTGTGTTGGTACTCATTTATCTACCTCAGAAGGATGAGTTGAGGAGTTTAAGAACAGACTAAATCAGTGACTCGAAATAAACCTTTAATGAGTCTAGCAATTACTGTATAGAATTCCAGAAAGGCACGTTATTTGGTATTCCTATTCTTTCTTATTTAGGGTCAGTGCTGAAAGTGTTAGACTTGTGGCACTACTGTTCTTATTTTTCATCTTTTTTATAAGGGGCCTGAACAAGAAAGCCAGCCACTCCAGAACTAAAAGAGCCACATGGTGCTGGCCACAGCCCAGGAGCTTGCATTACAAAAAAAAGTTGTGACCTCTGGCGACCCCTAAATGACTTCCCTGGCTGGCTTGTGCTTGTAATAACAAAATACATAAATAAATAAATAAATAAATAAATAAACAAACAAACAAACAAACACATAAATAAGAGAGAAACAAGATGGTGGAACCTTCCCCAACTGTAAATAGCTTTGTGTGTCTATTATAACCCTGCACCCTTCCTTCTCAATAAAGGCCTTTAGAGATGCAGCACACTGGTGTTAGAACAAGCTTTTGTGAATGTATGTGCCCTTTGATTCCTGCTCCCAGGCCAGCTGTGGAGTGGCTGTCTGTCTGGGGAGGGTGTTAACTGTCCTCAACAAATTAACAAAGAGAAGCAATCACCCAGGCTACAGTCCTGCCAGCAGTGGCAAGGTTCAGCCTGTCTTGAAAGAATAAACATAATCCCTTCAAAGCTGAGCTGGCTCACAGGGCTGTGTGATATTAAACTGCTGTGGCTGTAATAATTATTAGCAATACAAGCCACCATACCATACTCAGGTATGGCTTTTATTTAAACATTAATCTGCCACTATGTGGGTAGACTCATAATGATAGGGTGTTGATACAGGGGGTGCATGTCTCAAATGCAGCCCGTGAGCTCCAGCAACTTCGCTGTCACTGCTGCTGTCAAATGGGCTCCAGTGACCTATGAACCTGCTCTCTGCCACTGGTACAACAGATGCTGTATATTAAGATGTTGATGCAGCAGGCACAGGTACACACTATGCTTTTGGCTTGGAGCATATGAAAGGGGAATCTGATTGGCAGATTACTCTTCCAGAAATGGAATTATCCAAATAATGTTAGTAATTTATTAAAAATCAAAAAGTTAACGCTTCTAAACCCTTTCCCAAATGGCAACAAGTCACAGTTACATTCAGTGTTTAAGTGTTTAGAAAGGCTGGCCCGCAGTAGTTACCAGGTAAGGGCCAACCTTATCAGCCAGATAGGCCACTGAGCTCACAGAACTGTTGTCTACCGGCATCCCCACCGCTTGCTACAAGACTAGAGTGGATAGATGGTTCACAGTTCTTAGAGCTCATCTATGATTTATACTGCCATTGCAGCTCCACAGATTTCAGAAAGGTTTGTAAATGCTCTGCTTTTGCTAGTTTTTAAATTATTTTCTTCAGAAAATTGTTTGGTGAAATTATCATCTGCACTTATTTCTGATTGGTTTATTGTTTGTGTGTTTTTAAATTGAAATGAAATAAATAAAATATGCAGTATGCTACCTACTACAAACATGGAATGGTGGAACTACCCTCAAAGAATATGATAATTAAGTATCAAGATTAATCAGGGTTTAGGGTGTTCTAAAATGCATGGGGGAAAAGTTCCTCCAAAATGAGAAATCAGATTTTGCACATTGTTCTTAACACTGCGATTCCCTTTCACTTTGATTTACTGTGCTTGTATATGTCTATGTGCAATTACTGACTACCTTATGGAACAACTGTGTTGCATCTTAAATCTCAGGCATATTACTTCAGTACAGAATGTGTACATGTTAACATACCATCCCAAATCATTACAGATACCATCAATTTAGAAGTGCATCTACTTGAAAGAAATTGTAATAATTGTAATTCATCAAAAAAAAAAATTCTTAAACAAAAATGGTCACTTTAAAAACATTTTCCCACTTGGCTTATCCTTTGTAGTTGTATTGGGACTTTTGCTCCTGTAAAGGTTGATGGCAGCACCAATGCTTTTGCAGTTCAGGAAGAGACTCAAGACCTTACCCTTCAGTCAACATTTAGGTGCCACCTTGACTCCTTGCACTCCCACATTTCATCCCACCACTATGGCCCGAAATTTCCCTAACGCATATGGTAACCACCCACATTAACTCATATGTTACCCTCAATGACAGGTCTGTTACTTTCTAGAGAGGTTTGTGCTATATAAAACCCCAAATACAACTCCAAATACAAAAATGTGCAAAACTATTCAGGTTTTAGAACTAATCTACCACAATCAGTACAATGCTTAATATTTGTGTTTATTCCTTGTGAATTGAGAAAATTGATGTCAATTTTGATCAGAAATGAAATACAATAACACATTTACAGAGAGTAGATACATTCTCCAGAAGGGTACCTATACAATAGCACAAAGATGACAACATGTGGTGAACAGGTTTATGAGGGTATGATCAAAGTGCAACATAGACCAGGGACAAAACAAATAAAAACACTGCTGACTTACAAAGGTAATATAAACCTTGGGGGACACGTCTTGCAAACTAAATAGGAGTAATGTACAAATATACAATATTGTAAGTAAACTCTTTTAAAAATATCTCTAGTGAGTTTGTAAAATGGACAGTTATTTCTGTGCTTCAATAGAGTGAACATGTCAGGAGGAATGGCAACTCTAAATAACAGCACAGGTGGGATTATAGCAATATCGAAACACGTTCCTATAAAACATATTGAAGGTCTTCTGGGAAGTGCTGTTGCTGCCCATTACGTGTTGTTAAGCTTTTTGAAGTTTGGATGCCGCATTCTATTTAGAAGTGGAGCTCTTGAGATTATATGGGTTTCCACAGCAATCACATCAACCTAACAAGCTCTCCCCAAGAATGGAACTTGAGATCTAAAGATTATACATCTAATTTATAATTAGTACATTTAGGGATTGAGCTTCATTTCCTGACGGGCTGATTCCACCGGAATGGCTAGTAAGGCAGGAGCAATGTCATCTACATATAAGGCGTGCATGACGTTTGAAAGTCTTTACTGCAGCCCGGATCTAAGTTAAAATAGCAAATAAAAAATAAAACATTTTTGTTGCACTTTTTTCGATTTTTAATGCATGGAGAGACACCCTACAGTCCCTCCCTCCACATCCCCCAGGCTTATTTTATTCCCTTACCCAACCCCCATCTATTTATTGTGAAAAAAGTACAATATCAAATAATTCGATGAAAACAACCTCTGCATTTTCATCCTCGTTATGTTGCTATTCATTTTTTCGAAGTGATACCCTGTGGCCCACCCTGCACCAGTAAATACTGTCTTATATGGAACTGTTGTTATCCGGCATTGAAAGGATTTGAAACTCGCTAGGAGGAGAACATTGATGCCCAAACGCCAGCAGTGTGTATCTTACCAGCTCAGGAGGTGTTAAGACGGATTTCTGAACTCTGTCCTGGCGGCGCAGAAGTTCAGAAGGCCAACCTAATTACTTGGAACAGGGAAACCTCTGGACAAGCCAGACCAATCAGGGTAGCGATCGCGGCGGTCAAGACTAGGTCTCAAGAGGGGTGAGGGTGACTGAAAGCCCGCAATGAGCACACAAAGCAAGGACACTTACAAACTACTCCAAACAGGTGTTATATTAAAAATATATACACATTTATTCCAAGGCCTTTGCAATAATGACCATAGAGAGAAATCACAATAAAACTCTAGTAAACCAACACATACCAAATCAATACAATATATATACAAATACAAACGAGTCTAAAGCGTTAGATGCCCGAAATGTGTAGTCCACCTAGAAGGGGAGGAAAACAGGCAGTGCGAAATAATGATTAGACCCAGTCCGCCTTCAGAGGCACCTAACTAAAAGGAAGTCCAAGCCCTACGAAGAGTGGAGCCTTGTGCTCAAAAGTACCTGCACACACTGGTGCCAACGGGCAAAAAGGGGAGTCTCTTCGGGGTAATCAGGCAGTTCAGTTCGGTGCACAAATGAAGAAGAACAGAGTTCTGCGACTCAAGCGCAGCCTCCACTGTGGGCAGAAGCAGAGCGCGAGTACGGAAAGGCGTGCTGTTTGACACAGCAGGGAAAAGTTATGGGCTCCTGCAGGAGGGCGACCAGTTTCCTAGCTATGCTACTCACCGGTCCCCGATGCAAGCAGACCCAGGCTTCTCCGCGTCAGTTTCAGTGCTGGCAGGTTCAGGAGAGCAGGAGACGTCTCGTCGTCGTGTAGATTCTGCAGCAAGCAGCAGAATTGAGTTAAAGAAGTCCCAAACGAAGTGAACCCGCACAGTTTGTTACCACAGCAGGGCAACGGAGCGGCCGTGTGTATCTCAGCCAAATGTACACTACTCACTTCAGACCTGAGAATGCCAAGTGTACGAATCGTGTGAGAGTGACAAGGACTTGAAATACAACACAACCTGGCAGCGGTTACAGAGCAAGACTCCTGTGGAGGCTGGTCAGTCTGCTGGATGGCCCAGAGACACTTCCTAAGGCTTACGTGCAGGAGATGGTGAAGATGCCGAGAATAGCTGTCCCCGCTGTTCCAAGGTTCGAAGTACCATTACAGGCCTTCTGGTTCGATCAGAGGTAGAAAGGGTTTCACAAGGCGACAGCAGTGCAGAGGAGCAGTCCTTCAGCGGGTCACCAGCGATTCCTCGGTTCAGCCTCGTGGTTGCAGGATACTTGGCTCCTGTATTCCTTTGTTCGTGAGAACTCAGGAGATCGACATGGTAGTGGCGTTTCCAGCCCCCTCTTATCCACGGTTCCCTTCGCGCCAAAAACGGAGGGGACCCAATGGGAGATCCGCTCATCAACACTCACACCATACGTGGACCTATCACGGACCACGGTGGTCCCAGGCATTCACACCACCCTAGACTCTCTGGCACCCAGGATGTGTATTGGGACCAGACATCCCAGCCCACATCCTGGAGGCACACACAAGGCCTGTGGAAGCCCGCGAAAGCATCTGTGTTTCGCGGGAAAGTACATGCCTAAATAAGGAAGGCCCCGGGTCGGCTCGACCTGGGGAAGGTGAAGGGAGCAAGACGGTCAGCGGACAGGACAAAGGAGCCTCGTGGTCTGGCCATTTTGGGAGCCAGGCCACTATTTTGGGCCAAGCGCGAGAAACAGGCTTAAAACGCCAAAAGGAGCTCAAAACACAAGAAACGATCGCTGCCACCATTCCCGTCCGTGATTCACTTGCAACGATCAGTTACAATCCAAAAAGCGTATCTATGGCCTGTAGAAGGCTAGAGACCCAAGAGAGCAGTAACTTAGCTTACAGTGCCCTCTTGTGTCATGTTGCACGAAAGCCGCAACATGATAAAGAAACTACGGAAAACAGCGTTTCCCGGTACTGACTGTCTTAAGGGCATGTCAGTTTCCCCGTTAGAATGGAGCGAAAGCCCAGAGGAGTGCGGCAGAAGGCTGCACTTCTCTGGAAAAGTCTAGATCATGGTGAAAACAACAGCAAAAAGTTTAGGGGTTGCCACATGGAAGGAAAATTACCCACAATTACGAAATCAATCTTTCCTAAAAGGAGGTTAGCAGGGAAGTGTAGCCATTGCATCCTTGGTACTTCTGCTAGGACTATCATCATGTGCTGGTACTGTTCCAATTTGTGTTAAGAAGCTCTTCTGAGTCGGTACTTTGCAAAATCTATGGCCGTCCTAGTGGTCAATTCAAAGTAAAGCCACCTTTATGAAAACTGCTTGTACTCTCCCAGTAACATTATATAAGATGGGGTAAATGTTATGGGTCTATTCCAAATATTTTATTTTTTTATTTTTTTATTTTATGGTTAAGTCAAACTCAACCTTTAATAGTGGTTACATCAGAAATATAAAACAATCAATCAACATTAATTACTATACATATAAAATAGCATAAAAGAATCAGCATTTTACAATGTTAAAACAAAGAAGGAAAGAAGAAATAATTACATGTGTTAAAAGTTCATTCAGTTAAAAGAAAACTCCTCTAAATTCAGTGCTTTGATAAAAGATGCAATTCCAGTAATGATTGACGTTGATCTACCCGCCAGGCATCTATTCCAAAATTCACCCAAATCCAAATCTTTCAATTGGATAGTCCATTTACACAGATAAAGAGTTTGTTGAGGAGTTAAGGCAGAACAATTCATCACTCAATGCTTAGAAGTTTCAACATGGTTTTAAGACCCACAGAACCTGTGAGCTACCATATCTCCATCCGGTTGTATTTCAACATAATTTCTTTGGAGTTTCCAACGAAAGCATACAAAAGTGGTTTGGGTCAACCTATCTGGGTATATACTAAGGAAATGAGCCAAAGCGCCCCTTCTCTTATGCTCCTTACTCAAATTGACCCATGAAGGATAAGAGTGTAATTTATTGATTGTCGACATCCACTCGTATTGACATGGTAGAGATTTGATCCTCTGGGATATTCTACCAAATTCTGAGCAGAACAACAAAGTTTGACAAGAAAGGAAAGGCTCAAAGCTTTCAAGGCCTCCAATGTAGGACAGGACCTTTCCTCATAAAATGCTTTGAAGCCTACGTATAGACTGCCCACCACCAGAATTAAGATTTTCCTCATTAGGGACAGAATTTTCCAGTTTGCACGTGCTGCAAGGGAGACATGAACCAGATTGTAACAAATAGCTACTACAGGGAAACACATGGGTAGATTTAAGGTATGTTTCCAAATCCTTCCCTTAAATACCGTAAATTGTTCTAAAATGGCAAATGGGTGGGTCTCAATTACGCAGAGAAGTTTGGGAATTAGTTTTGCTTCATAGTATCTAACCACAGGTTTTAGTGAGAATCTATCAAATTTCCTATCTATCATTTTAATCTGGTTTATCTGTTTCCCTACAATTTCATTTAACCATGAGATACTACTCTGCAATGAAGATCTCCCAAATACTGGGAAGCCTAAGTAGATCAATGCATCAACAAATGTAATTTAAGAGTCACCCATACTCCATTTCAAAGGGCATTATTTTTTTGTTCTATTCGAAAATCTAATTACTTTCGATTTCGCTGGGTTTACTTTGAGGGAATGTTTTCCCATATAATCAACAAATGAATTAATTAGTCATTGCAGACCGACTTAAGTTGTCCACATATGCAAGCCATTGAAAATGGAGATGGAGCAATGTGGGTGAAATTATTGAAGCATCAGCTAGCGCATCCATTAGGTCGGCCAGGAAAAGGTTAAAAATGCAACGGGCTAAAACACAACCCTGCCTGACCCCCCCCCCCAAGATGTAGCTTCCCTCGTACACTTATTCCAGTATTAGAGTGTAGTCGGATAAGTAGATTAAGGAGACCAACGGGTATTCCCAGGAGGCAAGTTTCTTCCACATTAGCCACGATCCAAAGTGTCAAAAGCCACTGTAACATCAATAGAGGCTCCATAAACAGCCTCATATTTACCACTCCATGCAAGCTGCTGAATTGTATTAATTATTAGACCATTGAGAGTTGTCCCCATTTGTTTCCTAAAACCAATTTGCCACTTAGAGATTCTCCCAGTATCCGAAGCCCATATTTCGAAATTATGTAAGACAATTGAGGTGAAAATGTTGCTATCAGCGTCTAAAAGGGCAATGGGACAATAGCTAGTTGTATTGGATCTGTCGCCTTTTTTAAATATGGGAATTATATGGGCCCTGGATCACGATAAGGAAAAACTCCTCAAGTAAGATTATTAGCAAACAGTATAGATTGGTACTCTTGTTCAGAGAGGAATTGCCATAGCATTTCGGTGCTGGACTGCCCATGTGGGCGGGACAAAGACTGATATGCAAATGGATATTTCCCATCTGTGAAAGGTACAGTGAGCAAAAAGCGTGTGCTGCAAACTCTCATCTCAGAACAGGTTATCATGCCATGTTCTTTCTGGAGAGGAGTGCTTGCTACCTTTTTTGAAACAGGATAGATAGCGTGGCAGCCCAAGTATCCTTATCTGACTTCAGGCCTGGTTAGTCAGTCCATTAGGACCTGGATCCCTAGAATAGCCAATAGAGATTAGTATTCTAAAAATTACATCTTTAACAAAGTCTATCAAAGTCCATCAGCAAGATCGACTCGGGGTCCCACTCGGGAATCGCCATCGCCACA
The DNA here is from genome assembly GCF_040938575.1 of Ambystoma mexicanum. Lineage (NCBI taxonomy): Eukaryota > Metazoa > Chordata > Amphibia > Caudata > Ambystomatidae > Ambystoma > Ambystoma mexicanum. The sequence goes on along the minus strand of NC_090929.1, from coordinate 1,591,926,850 downwards.
CAATTCTGCTCTCTGGCGTTTTAATACGTTTATTCGAAATGCATAACGCATTCCGACTCTGAGACTGCATTAATTTGGACTAAAGATTGGGGGGCTTCATTGCTGTTAATTAATTGCCAGAAGGCAGAGGTGTTCTTATTTCTTAAGCATAGGAACATTGCTTCTCCATCCCATTGTAGTCTATTTGCCTTTGTTTGTCTGAGCCAATTCCGATGTGGCCTGCAAATTTCTGATTAACTCATATATTACGGACTGAAGCCCTATCCATACTTTTTAATTGGGCTATCTTGCAGCAGCGTTCCCTTTTCCTTTTACCACATCAATATTATATACATGTTTGTGGCTCGCCTTGTGAGCAGTTTCACCTCCACAAGAGAGAACCCCACTTGTTTTTAAACTATAGCCTAGAAAATTACCAAATTCATTAGGAATGAGGGTATTGCATTTCCAGGATAGGTCCGCCCAGTGCACGTAGGAGGCAAGAATGCAATTCACCCACTTCACTTACCCAGGGTTCCAGAGCACTTGAGTGACAGATGCCCTAACAGATCTTGCGCACATATTTTTCGAGGATTACTCACAGCAGTATTCACCAACGTAATATAGGCAGCTGAAAATCAGGTTCCAAAATGGCGTGATCACTAAAAGAAGTAAAAATAGCAGCAAATGTTGTGCAAACGGAACCTAACCAATGGTCCACAAAAATGTAGTCAAGTGAGGCCGATACAGTCCCATTCATTCATGTGGAAAGAGGAGTGGCTTTATGAAAAAGCACTTTGTTCAATGACCATATCCCAAAATCACCCAAGATTCCAGAAGATTTATTATGCAACCTAACTGAAGTTTAGCGCCTAAGTTGGGTTTTGAAAAGAGGTGCCTTCACGATAGAGTCATAGACAAATCTGGAGTTATTAAATTCCACAATGGCTCGTTCCACAAGACCATGTACCACAAAGTCGACTCTTTTATATCAGCAGAACTGATGCCACACAAGAGACTTCTGTAAATAGTTGCAAGAACGTAGTACGTCTCAATATAATTACCTTGTACTCTCAGAGAATACGCTCAAGTAGGATGGTCTGGGAAGATCGCGGCTCTCAGAAGAGAGCTTCTCAGACATTTTGAACTGACTAGATGGTTTCACCCCCGCATAGTAATGCAGAGCCTTCGGAAACCTATCTAGTCATTCTGTGGATTGCGTGTCCCTATGCTCCTTTATGCGGTCTGCATTGAGGCTCTCTCCTGAGTTAGATTAGCATCATTCATTTGCTCTTTATAGACCTCCTTTATTTGCGAAGGAGGAGGAGATGACTGGAAAGGGACTTTCCCCTGACAGACAGCAGAACCATTCAAACCCCCAGTATTCAAATCCTAAAATGGATATGGAACCCCCATGAGATGTACACTTGGATTTGTGCCAAGATCTATCTGAGCACTTCCAATCTTACAGGGCATGTTGTTATTCACTTAACTTTGACTGGAATCAGAAGAATCAGAAGAAGGAATGGCAGGCCTTTGGTCCAACTGGGGGAGTTCAACTTTTTTACCAGGACCAGCTCACATCTCAGAGTCAACTGAGGTATGAATATTAGTCGGTATGCCCTGCCCCCTAGGTGTACTACCCAGTGCATGGGCCTTAGTTTTTGTGATGGGCACTGTGCACTTTGCACTTTGATCTGAGAGCAGATTTCTAACGAGGGGCTGCTTAAAAATTGTTGTTAGAAACTGCTTAATATGATTTTGTTTTTTGCTTTTAAAAGTAACAGTCCTATTAGTAGTCCCCCCAGTAAGGACTTTATGGTCAGCCAAGAATTCTTGTTTTACTCGTTTAGCTGCTATAGAGGTAACTATAGTAGGGAGACCACTCATCTCTTTGTTAATAATAGGTTGAGTTATAATATGATTGGAAGGCTGAATACGAGGTGGAACAAGTTCAGACACAAATATTACATCATCATCACAATCTCTTGCTGCCCCCTGGTTTGAAAACACTTGTAGTTTCCTCAGGCACCGAAATCGTGGTGGAGGTAGTCTGCTCCATAGATGACTTTGATAAGGGTATGGGAGTACAAGGACGGGACACTGAAGACACACATTCAGAGGTTCCCTTATTTGCGGCTTTGTACATGGCAGCTAAATGATCTATTTTACCAAGTGCCTCATTTAAAAGCAGTGCATTATTAATGACATCACTTTTCATTCCTTCATATAGTTTCACCATGATGCATAAGACTTGATTGATTTCAATCATAGTTTCATCTGACAGGACCTTTCAGCGTAGGTTGGTCCCAGAGGTATATAGCAATGGTCCACGCAAAGCTTCAAAAGTAGGCGGAATGCACAAAAAAACAAACAGGTTGAATATTGACTTTTTGGATTCATTGTAATCGGAAGAGACATCATGGGTTGTAAAATTGAACAAATTAGTGGACTCAAACAGAGATATTTGAGCGTATCGTTCAGAAAAAGGAAGAGAATTCAACTGTTCTTTATGCTGTGCCACCTTAGGCATTTCCGGCACTGTAGATAAAGTTTTTAATTGTTCATTTGATTTCAAATTTGAGTCTTTAGGAAAAGAAGTAGTAATTAAAGTGCTTCCAAGTCTTTGGTTTTGTTAGGACCTTTAGGGGTGCTTTGTGGAAATTATCGCAATTTAGAGCGTTTTGTACTGAGACACAAAAGTCTTTTATGGGATGGAGGGAGAGGGAGACTAGCTGCCTTCAGCATTTCCTCGTCAGTTATATACAAAACGGGGTGAATCACGGTCACCGCAGGTTTCCCACTTCGCAAATGCATTCAGAAGGGGAGGGACAAAAATGATCACACAGCTCCAAGGCACCTTGCCCGCAGTCGCCGTATTCAAAAGTCACGTTTTACGCTCAAAGTGCAGTTGAATGGAAATATCGATTCCAAGCAGGTTAGATATAGGAAGGGGAGAGCTCCCAGAACCAAGGTGGGTTCAAACTCCCGAACTCTGAGATCGTTTACCAAAGGATGCCCTCGGGTTGTAATAAAACTGCTCACGAGAAACAGATTGCACCAAGATTTTACACGGCTCCAAGGCACCTGGCCAGCAGTCGCCATTCAAGAATAAACAGTCACTATTAGAAATCAAGAGGTCACATACAACAGAACTTTTCAATGTCAATAGATCCTGGATCAAAGCTGCAAAGCCTCACAGTCTCCAGGCAGCTTACTTGGTGGGTCCAACCATCAGAAAACATTTCTTTATAACCACTGTATTAGCTTCCAACGTAGGAGTGGGTGTCTCCCCACTCACCCGCTCGCCTGCAGACTGCAGACTGGAACACTTGCGACCACACTTCTGGTCGGTAATATTAAAGACCTCACAAGTCTGCAATAGAGCTGCCCAGTGCCACTGAGCCTGTATTCCAGAGAATAGGAAGTTGGACATTATAATTATGTTGCAGATTAATCAAGTCGTTTTTAACTGGAACCAGACAAGTTCAGATAATTTGGGCAGAAATATTTAGTATAACTGAGGGCCTCCAGGAAAGTATCAGGGATAAGCAGCGTCTTCCTGTTGCACTCCCATGCCTTGTATTAAGATGATATGTCCACAGTGTCAGGGCAAGAATAAATACAGCACTGCAAGGTAGCATATCCCGGCAGGCAAACTCTGCCCTGGCAGTCCCCTGCTGAACACTGCAGAGCACTTTTACTTCCACTTCCGGGTGTTCAAAGTCAGCGCTTTCAGAGTCAGTAGAGCTTGTATGCAATATGCAATATGCGAGACGGCGCTTTACAAAACGTACTCTGACTCCCACTCTGCTCAGCTCCGCTCGCTCTTAGCTCTTGCAGCTCCTCTCACAGTTCCACTTGGCTGAGAAAAATGGCTCGAGGAAAGGACCGAAGAACGTGACACACAGCAGGGCAATCAGTGTGTGAAAGGACAGAATTAATCCCTGGCATAATATTTCAAATATTAGAAAGCAATTCTGCTGTGAAATGTGTGTATTGTTCTGCTATTAAAAGAAAAGTGTTCTTTCTGAGAAGCTCAGGTGTACTCTGATTTGAAAAAGTAGGATATAGCTGCCGATGGAGTGGCTTTAAAAGTAAAGCAGCAGTGCTGAGGAGTTTTGGCACCACTGGGAAATAAAAGTGTGGTGGCCTTGTTAAGAAAGGTAGATAGGGAGGATATGGGAGGATAGCTTAGGGGCAACATGCTCGCCCTGGAAGCAAGACGACACAGAGCACCACAGTTCCGATCCCCGGGTCCGCGCTTAGAAACCTCTGGGTATTAGGCACGTTATAAAAAAACGTTCATATCATCTATCATATCATGAACATAAACATTGCAGCATCCTCAAGGAGACTGTCCACTAATAATACAGAGCCCATGCTGAAAAGAAAGTTACAGTTCCGGTTAAAATATTGCACCCCTGCTCATATGGGCTGGTGGCACTCACCCTATACCACTAAGACACAACGCACAAGCTCAAGTTAAAAGGGTGGTTCAAACTGCATGTCTATCCAATCAGTGTCCTCTCTGCTGTTATTGTATTTATTTACTTATACCGCGCCATTGCCTGCAGGCATCAGGGCACCAACACTAACGCAAGCCAGTGAAATTACGGTATGGCAGGACTCATAACAAAAAACATGATAGAGCGCTGCCTAACTAAGCTATTCTAGCTATAACTGGTTTCACTTAAAGAGTTGAGTTTCTTTCCGAAGGCAGTATATTTTGACTTTAGTCTTAGTTGAAGCGGTCGGTTGTTTCATTTGGTTGCAGCCTTTATAGGGAAGGCTTTACCCAAGCTATTTGATCGCTTATGAGGTCCAGCAATGATCTGGCCCAGTGCTTCGGATCTCAGGCTCGCCCCGATACATAGCAGGTGATATTTTCCTTAAGATATGCTGGGGCTTTCCCATGCAGACATCTATAAACTAGGCTCATAGCCTTAAACAGGATCCTGTCTTCCACAGATAGCCAATTCAAATCTCTTTGGTCTTTACTAATGTGTTCTTTCCTAGTTTTCGTTTTCACTATTATAACTGCTTTGTTCTGGATCACTTGGCATTTTGCTATGCACCATTTATTCACCCCTAATAGTAAAGCATTGCCGTAGTCCAGCTGAGACAATATGGTAGCTCTGGTGATAATTGCACAGTTTTCCACACTCAAGTAGGGTTGCATTGTTCAAAGTAGCCGAAGGTAGTATGAACATTTCTTACTCACGTACATAACTAGTGCTTCTGCACTCGTTGAGACGTCCATAAACGTCCCTAGTGTCTTCACTTTGTCTAAAACCTGTTTGGAGGAGTCTTTGATGTAAAATGACTCATATTGGGGAGCCAACTTGGCCCGAGCTTGATGAGAGCCAAAGACCATCAGCTCTGTTTTAATGTTGAGGCACATCCAATTGTCGTCCATCCAGGTTTCAATTGTTTTATACCAACATGCCATGCACTCTTTCTTCGACACAACCCATCTTTTAAAACTACAGAAAACATAGCCATAATGCCTCCAAGTGGGTTAAAGTTGCACCATGCAGGTCCTGTTACCATAGAATGGTCATTACTAACACACACATTATTTGAAGCAAATGCGTTTAGAAACCGTACTCCATCTGGGTGTTACCTAGAAAACTGGCATAGCCTCCCAGTCCTTTCACCCTTGCATGGACCGCAATAAGAGAGCTAATTGATTTGAGCAATGACATGTCTTGACTTTGCAGACAGTCAAATAGAGTAGAAATGACAGCACGTCACTTGATTCGGTTCCTTCACGCGTGGTGAAGAGCTGTCTTTGAACACAGAAAATGATGCAAGAGTCACTTTAAAAGCATCATCATTGTTTGCTATCCAGCTCAACTCTCTCTGTCCTTCTCACCTCTCCCTACTCTGCCTTCTCTCATAGTCCAACACCAATCCGCCACTTTCCAGCAGTGTGCCGCATGTGTCTTCACTGTAAAGGGGAGAAAACACTGGCCTATCTTGCCAATATCTGAGAATGAGCTTCATTGCCACTATAGGGTGGGGATTTGCTGTCAGCACAGATTACTTCTTCGCAGAAAAGGCAGAAGAAGCATTGCAGGAGTTTGCTACGTCATCTGCTGTGCTTTTGCCAGATCCCGGCATCCTTCTGCAGGCCTCTCTGCTGAGATCCAGGCATCCTTCTGGGAATCCTGCCTGTCCTTGCTGTGCGGGAGAGCCTGCGTCCTTGCGCCAGGTGAGGTGCGCACCGCAGTGCCTGCCCGAGGAAAGCAGATGTCCCTCCCCCCGAGCAGTCACCTCGTCCTTTGGCGGCCCAGGAGCCATGCCAACAACACACCCAGGGCCCACATGCAGCCCTAGAGGAGGCCTGGCTCCATCTCAGAGCGTTGGCCCGCTTGCCCCACACCATGCGGGTGGACCGACAAAGGCATATGCCTGAGGAAAAAAAAAGAGAACTGAGGTCCAGGGAGGCCCGAGAGGACATGACACAGGGAATGAGAACACTGCTCCAACTGCCAGACCGCCCACACAGATAGGCCTGACACCAGCATGAGGTAATAAAGACAGCACCCCCCAGCAGCATTGAGAGAGCCAATGGAAAAATGTCTCGCAACAGGGAATCGGTTCCCTGCCATGAGCCCTACTAGGCACAGGAGACCAATGCACCGGCCACCATGGTGGATCCAGCAGGGGAGCAGGAAGCAGCACAATAGAACACTGGCAACAGCATTCCTAAGGAAGCCGTGCCCATTCAGCCTGCAACCACAGCAGGACAGAGGCCCCAGATAGACCACGTGGGTCGAGTATTTTGTTGGTGTTATCAAGGCAGCAGGAGAGGAACATATCTGCAATGGTTCACCATTACCACTGAACCGCTTAGGCGACTGCTAAGGAAAGATAAGCCGTTCAACTGGTCGCAAAACTGCCAGAAAGCATTTGACACCATCAAGTCCAAACTAACAAACGCAATACACCTAGCCTATTTCAATCCACCCTGGCAGACAGAACTGGTGGTGGACGCCAGCCTGGTCAGTGTAGGGGCCATCCTGGCACAACAGGAGAGACCAGATGCACCCACAAGCTGCATGGCGGCAAGCAGGACCCTGTCCCAGATGTAGAGGCCATACTCGCAGACGGAAAAGGAGAAAATGCCTGCAGTGTGGGCCTGTGAATACTTACAGCACTTCATGATTGGAAAGAGATTCACCCTTGTAACGGACCTGTCACTATTCGGCAATTCGAAAACCGAGATGCTGCTGAGAATGGAAAGGTGGGGCATCCGCCTACAAGAATAATATTATGTTATCATGCACAGACCAGGGAGAGACAGCAACCCCGCTGACTACATCTCATGGCACCGGATGATAGAAGACCGACCACTGAGGGAAGGAGACGTGTACTACCTATGCTCCATCACAGAAGAGGCCTTACTGCCTGCTCTCACCATTGAGGACCTGGCCAGAGCAACACAAGCCGACCCACCCACCAGATGGGGCAAATAACTCACAATCTCCAACAAATGGAGAGACTACAAAAGATTGGCACATCTGTTAAAGTATATTTCACATAATACCGCCTAGAAACAAACATTGCCCTAAGCGCATTCACATCGCATTGAAAATTGTATTTGAATGAACCTGAATAAAGCTGACTACGCCGCCATTTTGATTAACTCCTGCTTTCTGTCTCATGTTAAACGTTGTGTTTTGGCTCCAGCAGCGAAAAATGAACTTTGTACAGTGTCAACGTGGATAAACATGTTGAGGCTGCTGAAAGTGGATTGTTTGTTCTGCACTAAGAAAACTTGGAGCTAAAGTAGAGTTGAACTGAACAGTAATTTAGATGTTGTCTGTATCAATAGCGTCATCCTCGTTCAAACAGTGGAACAGATGTTGAATAGCTGAAACCATTTGCCTTTGCAAACATCTGTGTGTTCATTCCTTGAAACTGGATTAACTTTAAGCTTGAAAACAAAACCATTGTATCGTATGTGCAAAAAAACATGTCTAGTGTTTGAGGAAAACATTGAACAATGTATAGTTGTTAAAACCTGTATTAGTTATGTTAACTGGCTACAAACCCTAGTGAATGTGTAACACGAAGAGGGGCGGGACGATGTGTCTGGGATTATGAGAAAATGTACAAATACTGATGTTTTTGAGATGTCCAGCACTCTCTCCCCTCACAGTGTCTGCGGGCACACACTGCGAGGCGTTTGGAGCCAGATAGCTATCCTACCAATAAACTGTACATATACTTTTTAACTTGTGACTGGCGTATTTCATTTTTGGTGGTGTTAAGCCTCGATATTTCTTTTGATCTTTCACATCATCAAAAGGGAGTGAACATACAGGAACTGGAGCGTATGGCAAGGATTAGCACGCAACTTGCTGTGTCAGAACAAGGCATACTGTTGAGAGGCTGCTGCACTGTGTTTCCATCATCTCTGCGAAGGGGGCTGGTGATGCTGGTGGACAAAGGACACAGGGGAGTAGAAGCAACCAAGAAATTGCTTCAACAGACGGCGTGGTTTCCGCTCATGGACGCAATGTTGGAGGAAGTAGCCAAAAGCTGCCTGCCATGTCAGTGCACAACTGGAAGTGAGCCTCCACTCCCCATGTAACCAATCCCTGAGAAGGTATGGCAAGCAGTTTCAATGGGCTTCTACAGGCCACTCGAGTCAGGGGACTGCCTTCTGGTAATAGTAGACGAGTTATCCAGATTTCCCATCGTCAAGCACACATTGTCCACAGCGTTCACCCAGGTAATCAGGGTCATAGACAAGGCTTCAGCGAGTGGGGCATTCCCGCCACAGTCAAGATGGACGATGGGCCATTCAGGATTTCTACCGATTCCCATGGGATTCACCCATCAGAGGATAACCTCATTATGGCCACGAGCCAACGGCATGGCATAACGTTTTATGTTGTACATAAAAAGAACCATCCAGAAGGCGACCATTGAGGGCATGTCGATCCAGCAAGCCCTGTGCCACATGCTATGACACTACAGAAACACACCACACTTGATGACAGGAGTACCACCTGAAGACCTAATGAGAACATACCAAGTCAAGACACGCTTGCCCCACGGGACCCAAGGACCTCAGAGACAACCCAAAGACCAAGACCTTCTAGAGGACAAGGTGAGAGAGAGAGAGATGCGAGAGCCAAGGAGGCACCCAATGAAAGAACTGACAGGGCCCGGAAAATGAGGGTCGAGGAATTCAAGGATGGCGAAGAAGTGCTTTTTAAGCAGAAAATATAGAGGAAGAGGGATGCAAAGTATCACAGCACACCTCTTAGAGTGACTGACATGAAGGGGACCATGGTGACATCTGCCAACACCCATAGGGCGGTCATCAGGAATGCATCCTTCTTTAAGGAGTGCTCCAGTGTGGAGTGCTTATTGTGTGAGTGGAATCTGTGCTCTTTTGTGTCTTTCTCCGGGAGCATTCTTACCTTTGACCAGAAATAAAACTCATTTTATTTTTATTTTGTGCTGTTACTTTAACATCATTTGATCTCCATGCAGTAAGGACTGCACCTGAATTTGTAATTTTATTTTAGCCACTGTTGTGCTCTGACTACCTAGATTCGACTTTGCCACTACTGGCTTCTCAGGCACTATTCCTGTGCACAGCACATATTGTTTCCTGCACTGCCTGCTACTCGCTTTCCAGCCTTGAGCAGCAGGCGATCCCAGTAGTTTGCAGGAACTGCAATTCCCGGCAAACCGGACCCCTAAAAACATGTTGGCGGTGCGTTAGCGCTGGCACGTTTCAACAGGCCGGTTGTCGCTGATTAGTGTCTGGTTACAACGGGCTGTGTCTGTAGTTCGTAATACTGGACCTTCGGTTCTCCTTCATCAAGTTTGAACAATTCGCAAGTGTCATTGCGCCTTCCATTATGCAAGATCTACATGTGGCATTAAATAAGCCTTGCTCACGGGGTTGTATGTGTCCACCTCATGTTTCTGATCATCAGCATAATAACACAGCTAGTCTGGCTAAACCGATTTGCCCAGAGGCTCTGCAAACCTGTACCATACGAAGCACCACACCGTATGGCCTGAGGCACACCCCAGAGGAAGTCTCTCAATTACATCGATAAAGGCTACCAAAATACCTGTGTGTGACTCTTTTCTTCAGATTTCTCTTCTTAATTCACGTTCACTTAAACAACATGGAATTGAAATAAAAGACTTACTCATTAAATCTTGTCCTGATTTTCTGGTAATTACTGGGTCTTGGCTGAATGAGGCGATCCCCTTCGAAGCTACTCTAGCTATTCCACCCAATTATCACTTTTATCAGGCAGACCGTGGAGCTCGTTGAGTGGGAGTAGCCTTATTGTTTAAATGCCAATTACCTTGTCATATCCTTCCGCATGAGTCCCAGGATGACTGTGAGAGTCTAATAGCAGAACTAAAACTCACAGACCATGTCTCACTGACCTTATTTATCATTTATAGACCCCCGAAAGTACTACCCCTCTTTGAAGAACAGCTGGTGAATCTCTTGAACACAATCACAAAGGCCAACTCCCCGCTCATCGTACTGGGCGACTTCAACTATTGGGCTGATATGCCTTCCAATAGTGCCACTCTTTCCTTGTTGGCTACCCTCAACACTATAGGGTTCTCACAGTGGGTGAAAGAAGCCACCCATAATGGGGGGCATATACTTGACTGAGTCCTATCCCACCATCTTCTGGTCTCCAACCTGGCCGTGTACCCTTGTGTCTGGTCCGACCATCACCTGTTGTCATTCCATGTCCCTGTTCCTGCTACTCCACCCAGACTTGACACAAATCCAAGACCTGTAATAATAACTTGAAACTGGAAGAACATCACTCCCCTCAAGCTGTCAGCCATGCTTAGATTAAAGCTGGCCACTCTTGATGATTACAATAAGGCCTCCGATCTAGCCTTGCATCTTATAGATACCCTATTAACTCCTTAGCCACAGTCACAAGTAGGCACACAAAGCCCGAAACACACAAAAAGAACTGGTTCAGTGATACTATTCTCAGCCTTAGGCATCAGAACAGATCATCCGAGCAAGACTGGTGTAAAAATCCTACGCCTGCCACGGTGACTTCTTATAAACTCTCAGTCAAAGAGTTCAAGGCTGCCATCATTCAGGCCAAATCTTCCATCTATTACACCAGGATTATGCAGGCCAAATCTAGCGCCAAGGAGCTGTTTTTGATTCTCAGGGAATTTAAGGGGAAGCCTGGCTCCCTTGTGGTCCCAATAAAGGATGCCAAGAAGTGCAAGGACATCTATAATTCCTTTGTTGCCAAAGTGGCCTATCATCAATGATCCAATGATGATATTAGAAATGTCCTCAATACCGGGGAGGACACCACGACTGGGTATCCCCACTCTAGCCTATCATCTGTCTCTGACAGACATGTTTTTTCATTTTTCTCCCACCACTGAGAGTGAAATATCTTTGATCATTGCTGACCTGAAACCCACCTCATGCCAAGGTGGCGTCTGCCCTTCAAAACTATTGATAGGCTGCGCTAAATCCTGAGTCCTTGAGTAACACAATTGGTCAATCTCTCTTTCGCCGAGGGGTCTGTCCCACTTGCCCTCAAGGAGGCGTGGGACACCCCCCTCTTGAAGAAGGAGAACCTTAACCTTATGTCCACTAAGAACTATTGTCCCAATCACCAATGTGCTTTTTCTCCCTAAGATTCTGGACTGGGTGGCATACCTTCATTCCCAGAAGTATTTTGAGGAAAATAACATTCTTGGAGTGCAGCACTCAGGTTTCAGAGCCAGACATGGCATTGAGATCGCCATGCTGGATCTTAAGGTAAGCCTGTCTGAAATTGTTTACCAAGGCCAGCCTGCCCTCCTGATGCTTCTCGACTTGTCTGCCGCATTCGGTCTGGTAGATCACGCTTGTCTGGTGGGCTTCCCTGGGTTAGCCGTACAATGACCTTTCGTTGCAGCTGATGGATCATGCTCTGCACCTGCACTCATTGTTTGTGACGTCCCTCAGGGATCGATCGTGTACCTTTCCATCTCTATTCATTATTTATATTCTTCCACTCCTGAGACTTGTTGATGGCCTGGGTGTCCTCTATACCAAATATGCAGATGACACACAAGTTGTCATGAAGCTCTCGGGTATGCATGCACAGGATTCCGTGGCCATCAGTGCCATCCATTCTGCCATTCAGGCTTGGGTGGCAGCTAATTCCTTGGCTCTTAATTGATGATAAAACAGAGCTTTTGATGGTGGCCTCTGGCCCTAGACTCAAAAAACTGTCCTCTGAGTATAAATGTTTCACCATTGCCAACAGCATGCTTCCAGTGGCTAAGAAGGTGAAGCCACTGGGTGTCACATTAGAGGCAGAGCTGACGATTAGCCCCTACATTGGCCAGATTCGGGCGGCATGTGGTTTCATTAACCAACTACTTCACCTCATCCGTTGTTTTTTTTCGAAAAATAATGCCTCTCTCTTGGCCTCTGCTCTCGTAAATTCCTGCCCAGAATACTGTAATAGTCTTCTGGGTGGCTCTTCTTTAACCAACATATCCGCCCTGCAAGTTATCCAAAATGGTGCAGTACGAGAGACTTTCAGCCTAGCCAGGCACCGCCCACACAACGACTGCAAGGAGAGAACTGCATTGGCTGCCCGTAAAACATTGCATCACGCACAAGATTCTCACTCTGACCCGTAATTGTCTGAGTAATGGGGCTCCCAAGTACCTCATTGCCCGCTTGAAGGTATATTAGCCCTCTCATCCAGACTTAAACAGGCCCCATTCAAGCTTACCAAATTTGTAGGAACAAGTTTTGATATTTAAGGGCCAGCTTGTTGGAATGTCCTCCCCCTGGATCTCAGAAATATCGAAACAACCTCGAGTTCAAGAAGAAGCTAAAGACCCACCTCTTGAACTCCCCTTCTGATTAAGCCCAAGCTCACCACACGGTTCTGACGCCTCTCTGTTGACCTTCCTTGCTTCGTTTCTTCTGCGCTCTTAGGACTGAGGGCATGTATCGCTCTACAAAATTTAAAATAAATAAATAAAAATAATGTGCCGGATGGAGCCCCCAGTGGGGAGAGCGACCCAGGCCAAGAAACAAGGATGTTAGAGGAAGGAGAAAGAGAGGGTGCGGGAGACGTCCCCATACCAGCAGAAAGGAGAGAAGAGACCGAAGCAGAGGGGCGACCTAGACAGATTATCAAAAGGCCCTGCAGACTCATCGAAGAGGTGTAACACGAACGTAAGGAGATATGTCAGGGGGAGGTTCTGCGACAGAAGTTTCTGCTCCCTTAAGGGCTAAGGAGGCAAGACTGTAGGAGGAGGAAGAGGAGGGGCCTCAGGCAGGAAGAGGCGGCAGTAAGAATAAAGTACATGGTTGAAGTAAGACAGTCATACGTGGTCTTTGTTCTGACATCCGTATACCTAACACTATAACACCACACAAGGAGAGTTAAAGTGAGTTGGCCCTTTCATAAGGTCACAGACCCTCCCCAGAGACTGAAGGACCTCTCAATAAGATTCAACTTTTCTGGTCTGGCAATTAGAAACACCTGCTACCGAACCCATGTGTGGGTTGGTTCACTGAGTTGGGCTGACAGCGAGTTTGCAAGCTCTGATGGATCCAGCGATTCCAAGTGATGGGTTTCTATTCAGTGTGTGTGATGGACAAGGAAAAGGGTCGCCCAGCCTTAGTATAGACAATAGGTCAAACTCGATCAAATCTCGAGAAATGTTTGATCCAGTCAAACTCATCCATGTTCTAAAAAGTTCATATTTTGCTCAACCCGGGTTGCCCTTGCTTGCATCCAATCAATGGCACTTTGGATCCACACACATGCTGAGTGAATTGTTGTTTACCGGCTAAGCAGCTGACATCTTCCGAATTTGCTTTTGCACAAGATAAGCACACGTTTAGAGATCTGAATGCAACCTCAGTAACAGGTTTGAATCTTATCTGGTCCGACTCAGCCCTTTATCCTTCTGTGGTTGATAAATGTTACATTGGACTGGGTATTAGCCTAATATAACAGCTGCAAAACTTGTGAAGGATATACATGTGATGTTTTTATGGTTACTCTTCTTAAAGTCAGCAGAAGTATCCTGGCTTCTGTGTAGGAGAACATGTTAATTAAAAATCTATGTTTATGCTGCCTGGGAGAAGGCAATTGTTGTCTTGGGTTTAGGTGAAAGCAACAATGTTTTCACTCACCAAGTTCACTATCTAATGTAAGTGCACGGACATAAACATGTAGTAATACAGATATGCCGCTTCTAAGGTGCCTCCGGGCCTGATTTTGGGGACGGACTCGTAGGCTACAGGGAGCAATGTATCTACACTCTTAGGGATTTGTAACAACATATTCTTTGTTTTAGGTCTTTTTTTTTTTGGAACATTTTATAAGTGTACACATTGCATCAGCACAAAATCAATTGACCACCTCAGCAAGATAACAACCCAAATAACTCATTTACGCCTGCCCCCTTTCCACAGGAAAGTTAGGTCCAGCTAGGGTTCGAGTCCTAAATAAAAGAAAAAGTGGGGGCACTGTGATGCAAACATTGGGAAGTGACGTCACAAGAACATGGGAGACATTTACTGGTATCTTGCTACAGACTTCATCTGGTCTTGTGGCCAAACTGGTCGTCCTCTCAAAAAGCTGGGCGGACGCCGTGCACCCGTGTGGTTCCCCCGTCTTGAGCCTTGGGTCCAGCAGAGAAAGATACAATAGTCTGTCAGAAAAATATCAAAATCAATTCCACAAACTTCAGGATGGAAGTGATTCTCGTATCTATAATTTGCAATCACATGGAGACAGTTGAGTGAACCTCAAGTCATGGCCATTTGAAGCTAGGGAGGGATTTGCAGACAGCACCGACACACATATAGAGTAAAGGACCCAGCAGCCCTGTAAGGCACGTAAAGTCTATTTTGTTATTCTTTATAGTCTAAAAAGAGGCTGCATAAGGTAATGCTGGCATAACAGCTCCTGGAACACAGAGGCATGAACGAGCAATAACGGGAGGGAGGATTGGGGGGGGGGCGTTTGGGGGTGCTGTGGGATTTGTCTAAGGCAGAGTGTCTGATTATTGTTTCTTCTCAGGAAAAATAAAACGGTATTGGAGGCAGTGGCGTGTCCAGACTCTTTTGACTGGGGTGGTCCAAGTGGGGCACTGACTAATGCAGGGGTGGCATGAAGTAGGAGCGCACACACACACACATAATGATCATAGTTTAGGGTAATGGGGTGGCAAATCAGATTCCAGGAGTAGCACGTGCCACCCAGGCCACTCCCTGGATAAACCACTGATTGGAGGAATGATGGTCCTGCACATTCCTTGCAGGTCTAAGAGGGAAAACACTTGCAATAGTGAGCTATTTCTGTAATGTGCCAATGGCAAAGCAAATTAGCATCATATATTATAATCAAGATGCCGTCCACCAGAGGTCACTGTTTGAATGTTTGTACAGTTGGGGGTGGTGCTGAAGGGGCTATATGCTCGGGTCTTTTGGTTGTAGCCCTGGATAAAAGTTCAGGGGCTACAACCAAAAGGCTAGCTAGCCCGGATCCTGACAGTCCTGACATTAGTGTAGCCCCAGATCTTTTCCAGACTTAGCAACACTCCTGGATGAGAGTCCTCTATATTATGGCAACCTATGTTGCCCTTGAAACATTAGAGATATAGTAAGCGTGTGTCAATTAAACCTGTAAAGTAGGTTTGAATCCCCCCTTTGAAATTGCACAAGACCTAATTAGGATCATCACAAAATAACATACTTTCGGTGCACAAAAGCAAATGTTGAGACAACGGGCCTACCTGCACACTAGTAAAAAAATTGGAGGCACAACACAAAGAATATTTCTTTGCATTGAGACAGTTTTAAATGTACTTTTGCACATGATCAAAATTGATCGAACATTTGTTTAAAGCAAACACTATCAGAAAGAGACCGCAAACACTGTACCCAATTCAAGACCTCAGATCTCAAACTCGGACCAATTAGGTCGTCGCGAATATTTGGGCACAATATGGTCAGACCGGATGCAATGTGTAGGCCTCAGAGCACCAAATGGCACCTAATGTTTGTATACACTCCGAAGTGGTGGTTGTCAGGGCAACACAGAAAGATGTTCGTTCTGTCCCCACATACACAGTCTACAGGTCCTATCCAAACATTTAGAGGATGAACCTTAATGTCTGAAAGGGATTATCCTCTGGATTTGCATTGCTTTGGGCACATCTAATCTTGTAGCATGTACAGAAGGGAAAAAAACAGAGCCACAGCTGTAATGTATTTAAACAAATATCACTTCGAAGCTTGTGCATTGACCCGTGACCACATCTGAATTAACAGAGTTTAAAGAATAACAAGGAGAAGCACGCTGAGGTCACTCATGAGATTGTGATTCTGTATTGCTGAAGTTGCTGCTACATCAGCAACACACCCTTTTTAGGTCTGTTTAGAGACTGATTAATATCTCAGCCAGATCCCCTGGAGTAGTAGGTTATGATAGGTTATTTATAACGCACTTAATACCCAGAGGTTTCTAAGCACAGACCCGGAGAACGACCTGTGTTGCTCCATGTCGTCTTGCTTCCAAGGCGAGCACGTTGTCCTTGAGCTATCCTCCCGAGACTGAGTACGCAGGTTGGCCCTGGTGTTAATCACCTTCTCCATGATACAGGGAGCTGCTGCAGTTGGTGAAGTGTAGCCTTATACCCCCTGTCTGCTCCAAATGCCTGCACACTTTCTTTTCTAGGGATTGTAAATTGACACATTTTGCTAATTGAATTAATAGACATAGAAAGAAAACTATGTTAATGATATTATGGGTAACTCTTTAAAAACATCTATTAAATCATTTCAAAGTTAGACAGGTACCCACCAAATAGTGGAGCTTGTTTTTCTTTTTTTAAAAGACCTGCCCAGTTTTTATTAGAAACCTACACTTTTCTCTATTTAAAAGAGTTAAGGCCCATTTTGTTGTTATGGCTTCGTAACTTCGTTTTCAGACTCAACCATAAATCTGTGTTTGCAGTCCTTTTTATGTTTATGTTATTGAGGCATGTATAGAGGTATGCAAGTACTCTGAATAAAACCTCGACAAAGCAGGATAGACTTAAGCTTTATAGACCTGTGGGCTGTACCAGGAGTTATGGGCCCTATAGAATGAGTTGAAGGCCTGAGCACACGAGGTTTACAGATCCATAGCTTCAAGCATGAAAACAGTGAACTGGGTCACTCAGCCCTTTATGATGAGTTGCAATAACCTTGAGATGGATGGGGATGCAGATTTTATTCATACATCAAAATGAGTCAGGTAGTTTGGCAAAAGGGGAGGCCGTTTTTATTAACAAGTATAAAAAACAGGGAGCACAATGAACATCAGCAGTCGTTCAATCCTCTTACTCAACTCATGTTAGCAGAAACTGAGGTTATATTACATAAAATCATCATCATTGACATTGACCTGTGTCACTACCTACGTGGCAAACTACAAAAAACCTATCAGGGAAAGTGATAGGCTCTAACTAAATAGCTAAGTATATGTTCCATATGAGTATAGAACCGTGAAAGAAAGTGACAGGGTGCTTAACTTCAGGTGGGGCAACAAAGCCCTCCCCTCAAAATGGCCACTATGAATGTCACTAAATGCACAACGTTCCATTGGCTACACTAACTATAGGACCCTTGATTACATGGTCCTCTACAATTGGTAGACTTCTAACCCCCATCAGTACTTTTCCACTCATGTTTAGCAGCACACAGGCTGAACATCCAGGTGTTAGTGAGCTCATCTTGAAACTAACTTCCCACCAATTATTATATCAATCCATCATCACCTCAATGGTCCAGTGTCAATTAGTGCTTTGAAGTTTGGCCTTGAGTATGTACTGTGCTCTGAGAATTTTAAGGAGTGTGAGCACAGTCTGCCCTTGTGCTTATGTGTGACCACCTCGTCCTTCCAATGTCTTCCTTCCCACGTGACTGGACACCATGAAATGGAGCTTTTTGTGTATTTAATATTATTTTTTAATAGTACTCTGACGTATTTTGTTTTGCTCAAGCCTCCTGAACAGGAGCCTCTTGTTCCTTCACACAATTTGTATCCAATGTCAGCCAATTCCTGTTTGATAAGACTTTTGGCTTCCTGGCTCATTCAACTCCTTCTGCTGAGATTCATTTGTAATTAAAATTGCTTTTAACTGCGACACACTGAAGTGAGGCCTTCTTTGCCCATCTTTATTTTCAGTGCTGCTTTATGGAAACATCCATCTTTTATTTATTTCAGAGGTATATATATATCTGTCTATATTGGCGCTTGCCGCAAACTATTTACTATAAAGCTCGAGGCTAGATTTCAAGATTACTTTGCTGCTTGCGTTTCAATTGTGTCTGTACACGTGTAAAATGACTCGATATCTTCATCTGTTTCTGCGGCATAAGCTTCTTCACCCTGAGCCCAAGATGTCACTTATAATAATAATAATAATAATAATAATGATCCTTGTTGATTTCTTGATGGTGTATAGAAAATCTGCATTCTCTGATCTCTGCATCTCTTCTTTGTGCATCATCTCTTTCTGTCTGACGTCACCATTCATCCTTGCCTTTCATCTGCGCTGCTTCTTCGGGAATCTCATTCAAATGGCCATCATATTGTCTTGCATGCAGGTACGGTTTTCTCAATGGGTACCCTGCCTCCCAGACTCTCTTATGTATTGGTAACCTTATGGGTACTGCACACGCTCTGCTCTTTACTGATTCAATTGTTCCGCATATGTCACATACTTTGGTTCCCATTCTATAGGTAATAAGGACGGGGCAGTTGGAGGGGGAGTATTTGGCTCCCCCTCTACACTTCCCCCTCTGGGCGATTTATCACACTCTCTCTAATCCTTCTTCACCTCTAGACATCCTGGTATGAAGAACTGCTTCTGTGGGATCCATATCTTTATGACTCCTTTCAGACATTCTGCTGATTTTACATGCTCATCCTTGTTCCATGTCATGAGCATGCACTGCGAACTTGACTGCAATAGATCCATCGGCCCACATATTATTTATGGTTCTTTGGGAACAGGAACTTTGTTCCCTCAGGTGCATGGATACTGGCCTTCAAAAAGTCTCTGATCTCTTCATCTGTCAGATCCTTGGGCTTCCATCCTGGTTCAACATCAATCATAATCTTCATCCCTATGGTTTTCTTGGCTGTCTTCCTGCACTGTGAGATTATTACCTTGATCACACAAAATCCAAGCAATACCAACACGATCAGGGCTCCAAGAAATTTGAACATATCGGCCATCCATTGAGGAACCCAAGAGAAGAGTGATCCAAACCAGCTGTCAATCAGCAATGTCTTCTAATTTGACTAACATCTGGCCATGGAGTTTTATCAGCATGTCTATGGCCTCTGTCAAGCTTTCATTCTCGTCATCATGAGAAGGTATGAATGTGCAACATGATTCTCCAATTTTTGCCCAAACACCTCCATCCATAGCTGTGATCATTTGCAAGACATATGTTTTCTGGAGAGTCATTAGTGTTATGGCTCTCATCTCTTCTCCGATTGCTTTGAATCCCTTTATGGTACTGTTGATTGTCTGCAGCAATTCCCATCTGGTCATCTGAAGCCACTTGGTATTTGCTCCAACGTCGATTCTTGGCATGAAGATCAAGGTGAACACTGAAGAAGTTTGGCTGAATAGTCTGTGTTCATATGGGATAGAGTCAAAAGCTTCTTTTGATTTGGCTGAAAAGTAGTTCTCTGTCTTCATCCTCTTTATCAGCTCCACAGATCTCTTCTTCCTCAGGTGAGTATCTGCTTTTGGGAAACTGTCAAGATTCAGATCACTTTTTGGAATCACTAATGCTGGAACATGGACATCCACCAATGTGTATATTGTCATGATGCCTACCCCCGGGCATCAGGACCAAGCCCATCAGCTCTGGGAGCAGGCATCCAGATTCTTATTAAAACCCCAACAGCCCCGGCTGAGGGCTGTTTGGGTTCAGTCCTGGTGCCTTAGGTGCCAGGCTCATCATAGAAATCAGTCCTGGCGCCATAGGCGCCAGGCTCATAGACTTTACTTACCTGATGCAGACCATGCTGCGAGTGAGTCCAAGACAACGTGTGGCCTGGATGGGACAATTTTATTACAGGGACTATTTTTTACTCCGGCGTGGTTCTGGGGAACTTCTTACCTGGAACTACTTTGGAGGCTATTTAAACCACGCCCGAACAGCTGCAGACACTTCACGTTATTCTGCATCCAGCAGCGTAACGCTCACTGTGCCTGCAGTCAGCATCCAGTCTTCTGCCACGCCCGCCTAGAATCTGGAGCTCCTAAAACAAAGACGAAACAAAAGGACAAGGTTAGAAAACAAACCATTTTCGAATTCCTCACCTGATTCCGGATTCATCTCGCCTCCGGACCTGGAAAGAACATCATTTCAGTACGTGCCGCATCTCCAGCTGCAGCGCCGCACCATACTCACCAGTCCTCGCAGCATCTTTCGATTTGGCGCTGCCTCCATCATTTGTTCGCCGAACTCCGGCACCTGGGGGACAAAAGAAAACAACAAGGTGAGCTGAGAAAACCAACAAATATAACTCTGATCACCATAGACTTAGCTGATTTACCACCGGAGGCATTATTCTATAACTCTCCACATCTTCATGTGCCGCATCTGCAAAGAGAGAGGAAACAACACGTTAAACACGTGCAACATTTACCGGACAGCGTAGGGTAATACAGACTCTTACCTGAGCTCCACCAGCTACCACGAGAGCATCTTCTCACAAACTCAGCTGCAAGACAAGGAAGGAAGGGGGGAACAAGAGTAAACATTGGACATATTGAACTCTATGAACTTGATACTTACTGGTCCTCGCCAGAAACCTCAGAGTCAATACTCTCCGGAACTCTCCCACGCCTTCAAACCAGTGAAGTAACTGGCATCAACACGCCACTGCAATCCATGCATGATGGACAGCTCATTTTTCAAGAGTTTAAGGTGAGATTTCTGAGAGGGCACTTCGGAGGTGATTAGTGGGGAGGACTTTGGGGGGGTGCCATCACTTGAATCCACGGGTGGCTAAATCCATCTCTCCACTTGCAGGAGAATACTTCTACGGGTCAAGCAGACAAGATTAGGAGGGCCAGTCCAGTCAGTCATCTCTGCACTACGCATCACGTTGTTGGAGACCGCAGCCATCCGGGTCTGACCGACGCCCCTGTGGGAGCCAGGTGAGCATAACACATATTCCTCCCCAGTCTTTAGGTAGCCTTATGTAGGCCTTGGATCCAAAAGCCCAATAATGATCCATGATTACTGCTGTTCCATGCACCATCCCTGATGTATCAAAGATACAATCATACTTCTGATTTTCTCCAAATTTTCTTGGTACCATTCCCTGTGAAGCACAACTTTTAGCTCGCCAAAGGCACTATTTGCAGGGGTCCTCCTCTGTCTTCGACCCATGTCAATAGTTTAGAAAGTCCTGGCCACAATGGTTTGCATACCTCTTGTACATTCAAAATAGTGGATTCAGGACGATTAGTTACCATCCAGACTCTGCAGATCAGCACTCCTTTTTTCCATCCATCTGATGATAATACTGATCCACAGATGTGCATCTGACCTCTGTTCTTCCATATTCGAATATCGTCTGAAGATTTTCCTGTGGTCTCCAATTTTGTATTCACTTCCCTTCTGATTTCAGCTCCTTTACTCCAGGTTTTTCATATCTAATCACGATACTCCTTGTTTTTGCATTGTTTCTTGTCTTTATATCTTGGATATAATCGTCTTCATCTGGATCTGTCTCTTCAGTTGCCCACTTGAGAGAAGCACTGCTTCCTATAAACTGACCTCTGGTCTTGCAAAGTGCTATGTGAGAAAGACAATGTGCGATGTGCACATTTATTTCAACAGCTAAGAAAATCTTCGACTTCCCCATGCTGTATGGCAGGAGCGCACATACAAACCATTCCTCCTTTGAAGTCTCACTGAGACTTGGTTCACTGCCAGCTCTGCCACCAGCTTCGACACACTCCTACCTGACGGCTACAAGATCCTCTCCGTGCCCAGGCCCAACCGTTCAGGGGGTGGTGTTGCCCTTATCTTCCCTGAGTGGATTCCTGCCACTGTCACTCCTATGCAGACCTACTCCTCTTTTGAATGTCTTGTCTGCCGACTCTCTCTCTCTCCTTGCCATTCCCTTACCGTGGCTACTATCTATCGGCCACCTGGTCAAATTTCCTCCTTCCTCTCTGAGTGGGCTGACCTCTCCTCCTCACTCCTGTCCGCAACCACCCAACTCCTCTTTCTCGGTGACTTCAACATCCACCTCGATGCCTCCTGTCCCCTCACTGGTCTCTTTCGCGAACTCTGCAACTCTCTCTCACTCTCTATTCTCCCGTCTGGGCCTACTCACTCTGCAGGGCACACTCTTGATGCTCTGATCTCTTCTGACCTTCCCCTCTCCCTCCCTCTCTCCACTCCTCTCTCCTGGAGCGATCACTTTCTCCTATCCTCCCACCTCTCCCTCCCTACCCCACAGGCAAAGCCACCCTCTTCACTGCCACCCACCTTCTCGGTCATTCGACCCACGAAGCGCGTGTCAGTTGAGGCTTTCGCTGCTACCTTCTCGCCCCCTCCTCCCCCCTCGGCTGACTCCCACCCTGACACAGCCCTCTCCATGCTCTATTCCTCTATATCTGATACTCTCGATATCCTTGCCCCCGTCATGAGAATTCGCCTGAAGCCCAAAGCCAAATGTAACTCCTGGTATGTCTCGGATCTCGTCACCCTAAAACGCAAGTGCAGGGTGGCAGAGAGGAAATGGCGTGCTTCATGTTCATCCTCTGACAAACTGGCCTGCCGCCTGCTCCAAAGGCAATACCGGCTCTCCGTTCTCACCAAGAAGAGAGCCCTTATCCAAGCCCGCATCTCTGAGGCATCTAACAACTCGGCCGAACTCTTTAAAATCTGCAAGGAGCTGGCCAACCCTGCTGCAGTCTCTACCTCTCCTGTCCCCTCCCAGGCCCTCTGCACTGCACTGGCCTCGCACTTCATCTCAAAAACTCAGGACATCCTGTCCTCGCTCTCCTCCTCTCTCCTCCCTCCCTCTCTTCCCGGCTCTTCCTCTTGCTCTCTTGCAGCCGCCCCTCCGCCCTCCTTCTCTGCTTTTCCACCTTTTTCTGCTGATGAGGTTTCCAGACAAGTCCGATCTATGAAAGCCTCGTCTAAACAGGTTCACCCCTGTTCCTCCAAAACCATCAAGGACCACATCGACTCCCTGGCTCCTGCCCTGGCTGACTTTTGCAACCACTCATTCGCCTCTGGAGTCTTCCCATCCCCCCTCAAGCACTCCCTTGTGCACCCCCTCCTCAAGAAACCCTCTTCCGACCCCTCCTGCCCGGCCAACTATCGCCCAATCTCCATTACTCCCTTCCTGGGCAAGCTCCTGGAGAAACTGGCCATCTCCCAGCTTAACCTCCATGCTGAATCTGTTGGTAATCTTCATGACCATCAATCCGGCTTCAGAGCGACCAGAAGCACGGAAACTGCTCTCCTGAACATCCGTGAGGACCTGCTCCTGAACCTCGATTCCAACACTCCCTGTGTTCTCATTCTGCTCGATCTCTCCTCTGCCTTTGACACTGTCAACCATGCCATCCTGCTCAACCGTCTCCGTGATAACCTGGGTATCACTGGTCAGGCTCTGGCATGGCTGACCTCTTTCCTTTCCGGTCGACCCTCCCAGGTCCAAATGGGCTCCTTCCTCTCTGACATCTTTTTCTCCACCTGTGGTGTCCCCCAGGGATCCAACCTCTCTCCCTGGCTTTTCAACCAGTATCTGGCACTCCTTGCCCACCGCATCGCCGCTCTCTGCCCCCACTTCCAGTGCTATGCGGACGATACCCAGCTCATTTTCAGGCTACCCTCGGCCTCCTCCTCTCCTTCCCTCATCTCTGACTGTCTGTCTGCTATCCAGGAATGGTGTGCCGCCAATGACCTCTGCCTTAACGCCAGTAAGACTGAGATTCTACTCATCGGCGCACCCACTCCCTCCTTCCCTGCAGCTCTCTGGCCGGCCTCCCTTGGCCCCCTTCCGGCCCCTACCTGCAAGGCTAAAAACCTCGGGGTCATCTTCGACTCCACACTCTCCTTCTCTCCTCATATATCTGACGTCTCTAAGAAGTCACACTACCAGCTGCACCTCCTCAGAGGTATTCTTCCCTTCCTCTCCTTCCCCCAGAAGCTCACTGTCTCCCGAGCCCTGGTTCTCTCAAGGCTGGACTACTGCAACAGCCTCTATCTTAATCTGACTGCCTCCACTCTCCGCCCTCTGCAACTTATCCAGAACAGAACTGCGAGACTTGTCCTTGGCCTCAAGCCCAGGGACCGTATCTCTCCAGGACTGAAATCTCTTCACTGGCTCCCAGTGGCTGCGAGGATTAAGTTCAAAACCCTCTGCATTGTCCACAAGGCCTTCTGGGGCCTGGGGCCTAAATACCTTCAACTCTCTCTTCCTAAATATCTTCCTTCACGAGCCCTTCGCTCATCCGTCTCCAACTCCCTCATGGTCAGCCGCTTCTCTAAGCAACGAGCTGGGGGTAGATCTCTCTCCGCAGCAGGGGCCTCCCTCTGGAACAGCCTTCCTGCCTCCCTGAAACTTGAGGAGAACCATCTCCGGTTCCGGAAGCACCTCAAAACCTTCCTCTTCGCTTCTGCCTTCTCTCTCCCTCTCCCCTGCTAAACCTTCTTAACTCCCCACTGAATTCTGCACTAAACCTGCATCTGGGCCACTCTCAGCGACCTCGGTCCAGGGCCCAGCCACTCTCCACTTGCACTGCCTCCCTGGCTCCCCCTGCACTGTGGGACTGTCACTGTATCCCTACAGCCCCCTTCCCAGCACTTCCCAGCACTTGCTCTGCACTTACCTCGCACTTGCCACCAGCTGGCCCTTTTTATTTATCATTTATTATTTATTTTTTATTACGCTACTTACCTTGTACTGCACTTTCCCCCCACCTCCTCCCCCTGCACTTTCTCCTTTTCCCCTTACCTCTGCACTTGCGCGATCTGAATGACACCTGGCCTAGTAGGATCGTTTGTCTGTCTTCCCCTTGTTTCCCTCCCTCCCTGCCTCGTCGCGCCTTGAAACACTTGTGTATAGGCGCGTTACAAATACCATATCATATCATATCATAAGTTCTTCTCCAGACTTCCTTCATGTGTTGGTACCATATGTTATTTCCCAGGTTGCTGTGCTATCCAGGTAATCATTTAATTCATAATTATTTTCCTGTGTGCTTATTTTGGATCTCATTCTGTTCATATAAGCTTCCATAATCATATCATGAAGTATGCCCATGTAGCTTCTCCTCACTGAATTACTCACAGGAACATCCGTCCGGGTTCCCTGGGAAAGGAAAAGTTCTCAATTCTTCTTTCAATTTGTCAAACCCCTCTTCCATCTCCCCATTCCACACGATTTTTCCCTGCATTGCTTGGGCTTTCTTTAAAGCCTGTAATATGGGCCTTATATATGAACTGTAGTCAAAGACCCATGCTCTGACGTAGTTACATAAACCCAAAAATCTCTGCATGTGTTTTATCGTATGTGGCTTGGCTGTTTTGAAAATAGCTCTTTCAGGAGTAACCTTTTTTCCCTTCATGCGAAATCAATTGGCCTTTGTACAACACTTCTTGTTTACATTATTGTAACTTTTACTTGTCAACCTTATGAAGAGGGAAAATCGAGACCAAATCCATGCCCCCGCACCCCAAGCGCATACATAAAAGAACAACAGGAAGAACAAGGAGCGCACTTATCATTTGAACCAGGCCCCAGCGCACCCATGGGTGACAAATATGCTGAAACACACCCACTTCACCAACAGTGCAACTTCCATGCTACATTAGAATCAATGCTGCAATATCAGAATCTACAAACACAAAAATCCCTGTTTAAAGGCTTGCAAATGCCTATATGAATTAACATGGTCTAAATGCACAGTGTAAAGCTATGTTTCAGGAAAATTACAGCTAAGTTCATTTCACTCACTGAACACTGGCTGCGGGAGCCTTATCAACACTCCTCGCAAAACATTCGAACTGCCAAGGCCGCAAGTTCAAGATAAAATTGCTTTCTGCAGACAGACATTTTTTAATTATCCACAAATGCGAATAAATCACGGCAACCCAGTGTGCTTTTTTTTCTTTCTGGGAAAGAAAGACATTTTCTCAAGGACACGCACAACATTGAAACATAACTTGTAACAAGCCAGAGCCCAGGTGCGAACTGCTTGTTCAGCTAAAAGTTATGGGAACAAAGTCACATTGCAACAAGATTAGAATTAGGTAATGGGGGCTGGCACAGCTAAATCAACCCACTGACGCAAGAGGTTAATATCCAATTATCAGGCTCTCTGTAAGGGCTACATAGGTGACCTACCACTTTGCAGCCAATAACAGGAGGAGATAGGTTTCTGGGAGCTGATCCAATTCTGTGAGGTCAGCCTGCAGTGTGATTATAAAACTTACTTGCAAGACAGCTCCGGGGGAGACGGCGCCTGAACTCGCGATGCAAGATGCTCTGTGCTTTTCTTTGGCTTTTTTCTTTTTTCTTTGCCTAGAAATAAATGCAATTTGAAAACATGCTGCTGCCTGCTTGGGACTCTGTTGCATTTCTGGGGGCCATACGGGAGGTGTTGGGGCCTCCCATAGCTGGTGAGGGTATGGCTGCTGGCCCCCCACTGCCCTGGGGGTGGGGAGGGATCCAGCTTCTCCCTGACAAGTTGGTGCCCTCTGTGAGGCTCATTGCTCATTGTAACATGGGTAAATGAGCTCTGCCTGCACAAGCTCTGCGATGGACTGAGCTCCCTGCCGCCGACTCAAGGAAGCTGTGAGACCCTCGCCTGCACCTGAAGACCACCGGAAAAACGCGTAACCGGCTAAAGGCTTCGGGGGCCAGTTGGAAATACCCCGCTTGAGGGCAGGTGAGAGCCCTGCAGGAGAAGGGGTCCGGTGAAGCGCATTGAGGGGGTGTCCAGCAGCGGTGCAACTGCCAGTGCAGCATAGGAAAATGTAAGTAAACCAGCAACATGGGCTCTGAGGGGGGGAAATGTTTAAAGTAGAAATGTTAAAGTGTTTTTTTTTTTTTTTTTTTGGGTAGAAACTGAGGGAGGGATTGTAAATTGGGTGGTGGGTGATTGTACATTGTCACAAAATTCAGCGCATTGGTAGTGATCGGCACGTGAATTGTAGTTGGGACTGGGGTGGTGGCAGTGGTCCCTTCTTGTGTTTTTGAGCATATTGGGTGGGGTAGTGACTCCCTACACATAGAACAGGAGTGCCGCGCTGATTGGTCTAGAACAGGAGTGCCGCGCTGATTGGTCTGGATGGTGATTTCATGTACGGGGTCTGGATTTCCTATGAATTGACGTTATAGATCAATGAGTAGAT
Organism: Ambystoma mexicanum; assembly: GCF_040938575.1. NCBI lineage: Eukaryota > Metazoa > Chordata > Amphibia > Caudata > Ambystomatidae > Ambystoma > Ambystoma mexicanum. The sequence continues at coordinate 1,591,899,396 of NC_090929.1, read as the reverse complement.
GAGGTTCCCTGCTAATTGAGCGTTTAGTTCAGTGAGTGGAAGATAGTTGGCTGGTTAAGGTCCCCTGGTGAGGAGCGTATCACGCACTAGGCGACGCAGTGTGTGCAGTCCAATTATAAGAGTTTATTGTGGTTTACCTTGTTCCAGTTGAGACAGGAAGACAGCTGTGGGGATTGTAGGGTTTTATTTTGGGATTTTTTGTGGGGTTGGGAGAAATGGGTTATTGTTCTGTGTATGCACATTTGTCTTTTCATTTGCATTGTGTTTTAGTTTGGTGACGTCACCTTCAGATTGATGCATAAGGACACAAAGTTTGATGGTGAGGAGATAGTGGTGTGGTTTTGGATTTGGAGAATAGGTGACCAAGAGGCGGTGTGTGGAAGACACATGCGCAAGATTGTGGGGGTGTGCCGGAGAAGGCAATGGTTTGGTGAAGATAGATTGCACGTGGAGTGCACTGGCTAAGGTGCGGAGCAAAGAAGGCTCACAGAAGTTGAAAAAATGTTCAATTATCTTCTAACTTTTGCTCCCTGAACAGCGGACTATCGAAATTTTCGAATTGAATAGAGGTAAAATGTATCACACAATACAGAAATGACTCCCCTTCACTTGTTGTGTAGCACACAGCTTCCATGCTGAAATAAGTCAGTAAAACATAGTGTGCAAAGATTCAAAAGTACTGAAGGTAAATTAAAAAGACCATGGCAGCTCATAGGCGGCTTCTCCAGAAGCGTGCAGCAATCGCTAAGGACACACATACACAGCACTTACACGGGAATAGCTTTAAAAGCACATGGCTACAGTTGAACTGTGTGCACGAAGGAAAAGGAAAATGCGAGGGGTCAGCTGATGTTGAACAAACACGAGCAGAGGGAAGAGGGGACTTACCCTTCTGAACCTCCGGGAGTGTAATATTTGATGACACAGGGGCAGAGAAAGGCAGATGAGGACAAGTAGGCACAAAATAAATCATTCAAGCATGCGATGGGAGGGGCAGTTAAAAACAGCTTCAACACACACGCACAAGAATCACAATAGCAGTGTCAACAATCACCACAATATGCACCGCCCATGTGGGGAGGATACATGGGGCAGGATGGGATCATTTCAGCAGACACCACAAGCACCAATGCAGGTACTGTCACCACTACATGTACAGACACAACAAATGACAGCACCACTACCCCAGGACTGACTAGAATGACAACACAGGGGCACTGCACAGCAGCCAGCACCAATACAGAACACTGACACAATAGCAATGGTACCGGTTACATGACTGGGTGAGGTCTTCCTGATGGGGAACAAATCTTTCAAAGGACATAGATTGACATTATACCGCTAATAGGACAGCCCAAGACAAACTTGATTTGACTGACTCTGCCACACACACTCATGCTCCACCTCCCCGACAGAGCGGGCGAGACGCGCGCCGACACACACACTCACGCACACTCAATAATGCAGAGGACAATTGCATAGGGGTGGTGATATGTATCAAAAAATGTTCTTTTCTGGGTGACAGTGGGGCGACTAGGCCATGCATTAGGGAAGAGAGATTTGTGACATCATGAGCAATGTGGATGTGACCACCTTATTAAATGAGACACACAAGGTGGAAGAAGGTGCACTTGAGGGGGGAGGCCTACATTTCATTGACAGTTCACCACAGGAGGAGAGAAATAGGGGTAAAGGGTGGATGGTCCATGTTCCCAAAAGAATGAATTTGGCGACACAATAACAGTGCAAGCGGTACTGCCACTAGCACTTTTGAAAATAACACTGGCACAAATGCATTAGTAAACACACATAGGGAAAGAGGTCATTGCTGCACGAACTGGAGCATAATGGTTGTATTAAAATTTGAGAGCAGATATTGGGGGGAGAAATATATATTGTTTAAATGTAACAGTAATTAGAAATATATATTGTTTAAATGTAACAGTAATTAGAAATATATGTTGTTTAAATGTAACAGTAATTACAGTAGTGGAGTAATAAAATACTAGACTAAATGAGTAATTAACAGAGTAGGTAGGCTTTAAAAAGTGGACATGGGGTGGGATAGAGAGAATGGGAGTAAATTGGTAGCGGATTTCATTAGTACCAGCTTAAAGTGCCTGCAGTTCACTGCGAGGCACGCCCTGAGAAGTGAGAGAGGAGCCATAGAAAAAAAAAAAAAAAAAAAGTTTTAAAAACCCTGCGATTATCTTAACTAAGTAACATGGTGCACTTAATTTAGAAACACAGCCACCCTATATGACAAATTTACCACCCTGATGTTTCCCTATTTAGCTTGTCAGTGCCTGATGCCCCACGGGACAAAGGCACGCACTATAAACAGCTTACAACAAAAGCACAGTAAATATAAAGATCCAAAGGCCCATTTGTACACTAGCACCCAAATTGCATATATATGATCCAAGTGTGTAATGAGTATCTTCACATAAATTAAGTGCCTACCCATTTTCTGGGTACATTCCGAATTGTGTAATAATTTACAGTCAGACCGCCATTGAACGCCACCAGGTGGTGACAGGATGGTGCATAGGTGTACCATTGGCTCCTCCCACTAGGACACTGAATAGTGTGAGAGTAGTGCAGAGAGGTTAGGTCAAGAAAATGAAGAATATGTAAATTCTCAGGTCTCAAGCGCTTCCATTTCATTTCTCGCCAGATACAAAGGACCCAGGGCAGGCCTGAAGACAACGGACAACCAACACCCAATGGCTATGGACTACAGTGGGACATTTTCCCCTCCTGACAGACTTTGTTAGAAGTGTAAGGCGTCAAGCCCTACAAAGCGGTGGCCACCCTGGCAACGAGGGAGCAACGATCAACAGGGCCAACGCAAGAGATTTTCATGAACTGCAAAATAGCACGAACTCTCCCGAGTTAGGGAAACATGGCAATCCCATGGTCCAACGCACACTAGCAACTAGAATAGGGACTGACACACGCATTTCCAAAGTTTAATTGAGTTTCATATTACATTTTGTGCACCTACAGCTGTAACACTGTTTTGTTTCTTCTCTTTTCCACGCACATGCAGGTTGTTGCGTATGTATGCTGTTAGAAATGTGTAGGAAATTTCCTTAATGTTATCTTCCATCAGAAACTGTGAGGCCTACTGATTAAAACATTGTGTAGCATTCCCCACTCAATTGCCCACCCTATCAAGAACCTCAGACCCCTTAGAGCATGTTTCCCTGAAGTATATTTCCTTGCTTCCATTGAATAAACAGCCCAAGATTTTCCCTACCCATATTGAGAAATTTTGAAAACACGAAATGTCCAGGGGGAGGTTTGATTTTGCCCTTAGTGATTGTTTAGTTCGCGGAGCTTGAGGTTACTAACAAGTACTAACGTATTAACACTTTTCTTGCGACTTTCAGGCGGGCAACTTTATCATCTCCTCAGCTGCAAGGACTCAGCAGCGTAAGTGGTTATGGGCACGCAAATAAGGACTTTTACCTTCACGATGGGACTATTAATGATGAACGAAATAATGGGGGTGGTAATTTGAAAATTATATGTAATAAGTGAGCATTACCGCTGTATCCCCTGCTAACATTCCCTAACCTAAGCAGGAACAGTTACGGCGTCAGTGGGTAAGGAAAAGCTGCTGCTAAAGTAAAGAGAGTTAAGGGCAGACACAAGGGGAGTAAAACATGCACATAACACACATATCAGAAGTGACCAACAACATGCACACATGTACAAAATTGGTAGGGACACCACTGGAGAGAGCTGTCCTGACTGTTCTTTAACATATGCCGGAAGAGAATTGATTACAACAGAAATTACTACAGCAGAGCACGACGCCCATGTATGACAAGGTGCGAAGAAGATTGCAAGGGAAGACAGCAACATTGAGATTGAAAAAAAATAAATAAAATAAAAATAAATAAATAAATAAATAAATAAATAAATAATAAAAGAAGAAAGAAAACAAAAGGAGAGAAGAAAAAATAAAATAATAAGAGACAAAAATATGATAAGTGCCTAACAGAGTGGGAGAAAAGAGCAAAGATGGTCACTGAAGAAGGACGTATACTGTTAAGGTACCAACGTTATGTTACCAGCACAACAATGACAAGAAGTGGACAATCATGCTGGATGAGAGAAGGTTGAGAGAAGTTGCGAGATGAGAGCAGGAACATCACTGCTTATGGACTACTATTGAGCACATGCATCCAAAGATCAAGAGAAACTACCACTGAATTGGGGAGGAGAGTGTTGATTGGTGCGCATCAGCATGCCCTTGTTGGTGATGACCAAGGAAGATGTGAAGAGTGACACATTAACAAAGATGGAAAACAACGGAAGAAGAGAAACAGACAGAGAAGTAAAAAGAGGGGGGAATTACTTCTCGAGCAAGAAAGAAGAATGAGTGGGTGCAGTACCAGCATACCAAAGAATGATCAGCAAAAAATGCATCTGAAAAAAGAAAGCAAAGAACTAGCTAGTGCTTGCATGATAATGGATGACATCATGACTGCCTGGTTGCTTGAAGGTGATAACGGAAGGACGAGTACCGAGCACAGCACCATTGTGCAAGATAGAGATACATTGCAAGAGAACAACAGAAGAAGACATCGAAATGCAAATAAGAGACATGCTGAAAGGAAGAGCCGGACTAAGATAGCGGTGCGCAACATGGTTCCAGCAGTAATAAAGGTGGCCACTCCCTGTGATCAGAGGAAGTACGAAGGGAAGTGAGTGTGGTGGAACACAGAAGGAGAACACTCCCATATGTACTGTTCATCAACAACAATGCAGAAAATTATGGACACTTCAAGGAATTGACAAAGATATGCAGACCGGAAGGAGGTGAATGTTGCTTGGTGGTGTGGTCGACAAAGTCGACCAGAGGGGGGACTGAAGAGGGAAAATCGAGACCAAATCCATGCCCCCGCACCCCAAGCGCATACATAAAAGAACAACAGGAAGAACAAGGAGCGCACTTATCATTTGAACCAGGCCCCAGCGCACCCATGGGTGACAAATATGCTGAAACACACCCACTTCACCAACAGTGCAACTTCCATGCTACATTAGAATCAATGCTGCAATATCAGAATCTACAAACACAAAAATCCCTGTTTAAAGGCTTGCAAATGCCTATATGAATTAACATGGTCTAAATGCACAGTGTAAAGCTATGTTTCAGGAAAATTACAGCTAAGTTCATTTCACTCACTGAACAATGGTTGCGGGAGCCTTATCAACACTCCTCGCAAAACATTCGAACTGCCAAGGCCGCAAGTTCAAGATAAAATTGCTTTCTGCAGACAGACATTTTTTAATTATCCACAAATGCGAATAAATCACGGCAACCCAGTGTGCTTTTTTTTCTTTCTGGGAAAGAAAGACATTTTCTCAAGGACACGCACAACATTGAAACATAACTTGTAACAAGCCAGAGCCCAGGTGCGAACTGCTTGTTCAGCTAAAAGTTATGGGAACAAAGTTACATTGCAACAAGATTAGAATTAGGTAATGGGGGCTGGCACAGCTAAATCAACCCACTGACGCAAGAGGTTAATATCCAATTATCAGGCTCTCTGTAAGGGCTACATAGGTGACCTACCACTTTGCAGCCAATAACAGGAGGAGATAGGTTTCTGGGAGCTGATCCAATTCTGTGAGGTCAGCCTGCAGTGTGATTATAAAACTTACTTGCAAGACAGCTCCGGGGGAGACGGCGCCTGAACTCGCGATGCAAGATGCTCTGTGCTTTTCTTTGGCTTTTTTCTTTTTTCTTTGCCTAGAAATAAATGCAATTTGAAAACATGCTGCTGCCTGCTTGGGACTCTGTTGCATTTCTGGGGGCCATATGGGAGGTGTTGGGGCCTCCCATAGCTGGTGAGGGTATGGCTGCTGGCCCCCCACTGCCCTGGGGGTGGTGGGGGATCCAGCTTCTCCCCGACAAGTATATCCTTGGTCAGCGAGTATGATCATCAGCTGGACAGAATCACGTCTGCACTCTTCCTTTGAGGTGCTGCAAACTAGAATGTTGTCTACATATTGCAACAAAAGGCTTTCCAAAGCGATATTGCTTAAGTCCATTTGAAGGACTCTATTGAAAATCGATGGGGACTCACAGTAACCCTGGGGTAAACGAGAACTTTTCAGAAGAGTTTGTCTGAACGTAAATGATGTCAGATCCTACGAGTCTTTATGCAATGGGATTGACAAAAACGCATTTTTCAAGTCAATCACTGTGAAATATTGTGCGTAAACAGGTATATTACATAGAATTGTAGATGGGTTCGGGACTAGGGGGAACTCAGCCTCTACAATTTGGTTTATTGGCCTAAGATCTTGTATTAGTCTCCAAGACCCCCCTTAGATTTTTGGTCGGATACACCGCAGTATTACATGGTGACTCTGACGTCACTAAGATACCCTGATCCATCATGGCAGAAATCGTCTTAAAAATACCTTCATCTGCCTCTCGAGACATGGGATATTGTTGTGCTCGAGGTAAAATCGCTCCTGGTGTCAATTTAATCTTCACTTCTCCAACCCCCTTCAGTAAGCCTACGTCATAAGGGCCGGTGGTCCATAATGAAACTGGCCTTTTTGCCATATCTTCAACAAAATACTCAGAACGTTTTTGTGCTATCATCATTTTCTGAGGAACTTCTCTTTTTATTACACTTACCCAATAAGTAAAACACATCTCAAATATTACATCATCATCAGATGGATGATCTCCAAACAGATCTTCATCAGTGACGTCAGTTAGCCTGTAACCCTCCCTGATGACGATTACTAGGCGCCATTGTTTTCCTTCATCATCATATCCATTAAGCAAAGCCATTTCCCCTCGCACTATGGCTGTTTGCATCTCTAAGGGAAAAACTTGTCCCTTTTCTTCGAGCATAGGTATTCTTGGTCTAAACAAACATTCATCTGGAGTTCTTATTGGTTTGCCTGCTAGGCCTGGTAACCATGACAACAGGATGCGTACACCATAGTGAAAAACCTCTCGTTCAAATGGAATTGCTCTCATAGCTAGTTATCCTGCGTATGCCATAATCATTTCGCACACATTTACATAATGCATAACTGGTGTTGAACATACTATACCTTCATCAGTGGACGAGATTGTCATATTCAACTTCGTCATTAAATCTCGTCCTAATATATTGACAGGTGTTTGCCTTGAATATAGCAGTGGTACCTTCATGTCACATTCTCCTATAGAAACTGGTAATTCTTCTGTTCACTGCCTGTTGTGATTTCGATCCATCTACGCTGGACAACCTTTACCCTTGAATGGCGTACTTGGATAGTTTTTTCTGCACCAACTTTGCCTCCTTGCCTTTTCGAACATCGTCTTTTTTGCAATTCTTTTCTTGCAGGAGTCTGCAGTAATGTGCAATGGTCAGCTGAATTTCTGACAATGGTTTAGTCTCTATCCCCACTAACATCTTGAGCTGCTTCTGTACTGGCTCTGGCAGCCCTTGGCATAATATATGATAGAACACTGGCATAGATGTTCCCCAAGATTCATGCGTTTCCAACGCCCAAGATTTCTGAAAATTTTGAATGCAAACAGACGGATCATCTCCTTCCTTCATCTTTTTCGTCATTATAGATCCAATATCGGACATGTCTGTATACAGTACTTGGAGCACTTTCCAGACTGCTGCTCTACAATTATTGAACAGCGCTCCATCGTGAGCGGTGTTGACTGTAGTCACACCAGGGTACCCTGTCCTCATCCACACGTCATCAGCTCTCTCACCAAGTATGGCGATTAAAAGACCCTTTATCTCCAAAATAGCCAACGTGTTTCCTACCGTCATTTTCTCTAATTCATGTATCCACTTTCCAGCGCCAAAAGTTAAAATCGGGAGTTTACACCTTAGATTATCCTTGTCCATCTGGGGCCACAGTATATACTGTGGTCTGGCCACTCCTTTTTCTAACAAGGGAAACTGTGACACCCCAAACTCATTTGTCTGTCCACTGCAGGGACAATATTGCCACATCGCTGTCTACCTGGCAGTGATCTTAACCTGCTTACATAAGGCGGCGACTCCCCTCTCTGATCGTGGAGTTGCCCCCAGGTCGGTCTGACTGTTAATGGCTCAGGCGCCTTAGACACAGGCATGTTTAGTGTTAGGAAAGATTTCGTAATTGTAGGTAATTTTCCTTCCATGTGGCAACCCCTAAACTTTTTGCTATTGTTTTTCACCTTGTTCCTGACTTTGCCAGAGAAGTGCAGCCTTCTGCCGCACTCCTCTGGGCTTTCGCTCCTTTTCTTATGGGGAAACTGACATGCCCTTAAGACAGTCAGTACCGGGGAACGCTGTTTACCGTAGTTTCTTTTATCGTGTTGCGGCTTTAGTGCAACATGACACAAGAGGGCACTGTAAGCTAAGTTACAGCTCTCTTGGGTCTCTAGCCTTCTACAGGCCCTAGATACTCTTTTAGGATGGTATTTGATCGGTGCAAGTCATTCAGGGACTCGAATGGTGGCAGCGATCGTTTTGTTTATTTTGAGCTCCTTTTGGCGTTCTGAGCACGTTTTTCGCACTGAACCCAAAATGGTGGCCTGGCTCCCAAAATGGCCAGACCACGAGGCTCCTTTGTCTTGTCCACTGACCGTCTTGCTCCCTTCAGCTTCCCCAGGTCGAGCGACCCGGGGCCTTCCTTATTTGGGCATGTACTTTCCCGCGAAACGTGGTTGCTTTCGCGGGCTTCTACATGTCGTTTGTGTGCCTCCAGGGTGTGGGCTGGGATGTCTGGTCCCAATACACATCCTGGGTGCCAGAGAGTCTAGGGTGGTGTGAATGCCTGGGACCACCGTGGTCCGTGATTGGTCCACGTATGGTGTGTGTGTTGATGAGCGGATCTCCCATTGGCTCCCCTCCGTTTTGGCGCGAAGGGAACCGTGGATAAGAGGGGGCTGGAAACACCACTACCATGTCGATCTCCTGAGTTCTCACGAACGAAGGAATACAGGAGCCAAGTATCCTGCAACCAAGAGGCTGGACCGAGGAATCGCTGGTGACCCGCTGAAGGAATCCTCCTTTGCACTGCTGTCGTCCTGTGAAACCCTTTCCTCCTTTGATCGAACCAGAAGGCCTGTACTGGTGCTTCGACCTTTGGAATAGCAGGAACAGCTATTCCCGGCGACTTCATCAACTCCTGCCAAGTAAGCCTTCGGAAGTGTCTCTGGGCCATCCAGTTGACTGACCAGTTTACAAGGGAGTCCTGCTCTGTAACCGCCGCCAGGTTGTGTTGTATTTCGAGTCCTTGTCACTCTCCCACGCTTCGTACGCTTGGCGTCCCCAGGTCTGAAGGGAGGAGTGTACATTTGGCTTGAATACACACAGCCGCTCCGTTGTCCTGCTGCGGCAACAAACTGTGCTGGTTTCGTCGATTGGGACGTCTTTTTGCTCTACACGACTACGAGGCGTTCCCTGCTCTTCTGAACCTGCCAGCTGCTGAAACTAATGTGGAGAAGCCTGGGTCTGCTTGCTTCGGGGACCGCTGAGTAGTTTAGCTAGGATCTGGTCGCCCTCCTGCAGTATCCCATTGCTTTTCCCTGCTGTGTAAAAACAGCACCCTTTTGGCTGTACTCGCGCTCTGCTTCTGCCCGCTGTGGAGGCTGCGCTTGAGTTGCGGAACCTGTTCTCCTTCTGCTGTGCACTAACCCGAACTGCCTGACTTCCTCCGAAGAGCTTCCCCTTTTGCCCGTTGGCACCGGCGTGGCAGGTACTTTGAGCACAAGGCTCCACTCTTCGCAGGGCTCGGACTTCCATCTAGTTAGGTGCCTCTGAAGGCGAACTGAGTCTAAAGCGTTATCGCACTGCCTGTTTTCCTTTCCTTTCAGGTGGACTACATATTTCGTGCTTTAAACGCTTGCGACTGTGTATTTGTATATATATTGTGTTGATATGGTATGTGTTGGTTTAATATTGTGATATTGTGATTTTCTCGCTACGGTCATTGTTTTAAAGGCCTTAAAATAAATGTGTATCTATTTTTGATATAACAACTGTTTGGAGTAGTTTGTAAGCGCTCTTGCTTTGTGTGCTCATTGCGGGCTTTCAGTCACCCTCACCCCTCTTGAGACCTAGTCTTGACCGCCGCGATCGCTACCTTGATTGGTCTGGCTTGTCCAGAGGTTACCCTGTTCCAAGTAATTAGGTTGGCCTTCTGAACTTCTGCGCCACCAGGACAGAGTTCAGAAATCCGTCTTAACAAATTGGTGTACAGCGGTGGGATACGACTGAAGGTATCCAGTGTTGCGCTCGAACTAAGGCATTTCAGGTTATTCCAACCAGTACACGTAGTGAATTGTTGTAGTATAACTTTAAAAAGGCCATAGTCCTATCAAACAGTATAGAAACAAATACCTTGTTAACTTTAAATGCTTCCAAATCAGAAACGCTGAAAAAGATGTGTGCGGAGAGAGGTGTTTCCTCTCAAGGCACAAAATTGGAAATGATCCAGAGAATCGTGGCGTGGCAAGAAGCGCAGCTTGACGCTATAACTTCTGAGGACAGTGCAGAAGGTGGTGGGGCTGCTCTCACTGGTAGAACCGACGGTTCTGCCGCTGCACTGATCCATCGCGACCACGAGGACAGGGAGGATGTGATGTCTAATGTTTCCTCTGCCAGTGTTGATGGGGAGGCTATGCTTGAATTCAAGAAGCAAGAGCTGCGGTTTAGGCAGCAGGAGCTTGAATTCAGCATAGCCAAACTAAAAATCGAACAGGCAGAAAAACAGAAAGACAGGGATCACCAGTTGGAACTGGCCAAGCTTCAGGTTGCAAATGGATCCAAGGGTCCTGGACATGGGTCTGGGGCTTCCTCTCATCCACGGTTTCCGAAAGATCTGCTCAGTGTGTATGAAGAAAGGAATGACATTATGGACTGGCTGAATGCGTTTGAGTATGCATGCGAGGTTCAAAAAGTTGAGAGTGCGGATAAGATTGCGTGGTTGCTCAGTAGACTGCCCCATTCTGGCTGTAGTGCCATTATGGAAATGTCGAAGGCTGAGCGGGCTGATTTCGCAATGTTAAAGCAAACTCTCATTTTAAAGTTTGGGAAGACTCCGGCCCAATATTTAAAGCGTTTTCGAGAGTATAAGAAAAAGGAAGGTGGTACTTGGGTATCTTATGTCGCTGAATCTTTGAAAAACTTAACTGGCTGGGTCGAAGGTTATAAGGTTTCTACCTTCGAAGGCATGATAAATCTTGTCATGCTGGAACATATTTTTGCTTCTTCTTCCCCGGAGCTTAAGCAGCATTTGGCCGATTCGAAGGAGATAGATCCTAAGAAGCTGGCCATTGCAGCAGACTTATGGGTGTCACATCGAGTGTCCCATAAGGACAAAACTCATCCTGGTAAGCAGGAGGAAGGGAAAAAGTCCAAAGATATGGAGGGTGGGGAATCTGCTAAATCTTCTTCCCATAAGGGCCACAAAAAGAAAAACAAGGGTAAGACACAAGAGAACTCACAGGGTAGTGGAGGTTCGCCTCCAAAACAGAACTCTGGTTACAATAAGCCTCCCTACGTAAACAGACCCACTGGGGCTTGTTTTTCTTGTGGAGCAACTGACCACGTGAAGGGGGATCCCCGTTGTAAGGTTAGACCTTTGGGGGTCCACTCCGCTAATCTGGCCTTCTCCTCCTACGAGGAAGAAGAGATTACAGGAGCATCCTTCTCCTCAGACTCATTTCCCAGCGGGATAGAGGCTGAGGTAGTTTTAGTGTCCCTGGGTTCCTGGGAGCCTAAAGTCGCAGAGGCTTATGCTAGGATTCCGGATAATACCAAGCACTACGTTAAAGACAGTGTGCTGATCAATGGAGTGGATACTCCAGCTCTTAGGGATAGTGGGTGCAGTCGCACTGTAGTGGATTCTACCTTGGTAGACTCAGAGGAAGTTGCCAGAGCTACTCTGATGCCCACTAAGTTGGCTGACGGCCCCCTCCGTATGTTTCCCGTGATCCCTGTAAATCTTACTTTAAATGGTACAGCAGTCAGGATTCCAGTGAGCTTTCAGAGAAACGTCCCGGGAAAGGTCTTGTTGGGTAATGATCTCAGAGCTTTAGGGCTCGTAGGAGACACTGCCGAAAGACCCTACACACGGTCTCAAGCACGGGCAGCATTGGCCAAGTCCAATACGCCGCCCCAGCCAAAGGGGAAACCCAAGGCGAAAGGAGTCTACAAGTCAAAACGAGGGAAAGAGAATATTCCCCCGAGCTCGCCTACCACTGCGGTGGAGGAAGTTGGTCAATCGCCCGGGCCTGACGAGGAGGTGGCGATGCCTGAAGTATTCGACCCCAACGATCATCCTGAACTAAAAGACTTGTTAGTTGAAGGAGGTCCTGATAGGGACAAATTCAGTAAAGGCCAACGTGAGTGCCCATCTCTGGAAGGCCTAAGGAGACAGGCCTGCGCCCAGCTTGAGGGTGAACCTCCTGGGACGCATAGGATTTATTGGGAAGGTGGACTCCTGTATAGTGAGCCCACAGAGTCTACAGAAGGAGACCATAGGAGGTTGGTGGTTCCCCTTGCTGTTAGGCCCTTCCTCCTGCAGTTGGCGCATGAAGTTCCCCTTGCTGGTCACCTTGGTATGAAGAGGACCAAGCAAAGGTTATCCATGCACTTCTACTGGCCCAAGATGGGGGTGCAAGTAGAAAGTCACTGCAGGAGTTGTGCCTCCTGCCAGTTGTCTAGTAAGGTTGGCGCGACAATCCAAGCTCCGTTGGTACCGCTCCCAGTTGTGGGGGTACCATTTGAAAGGGTAGGGATCGACATGGTTGGTCCCCTTGACCCGCAAACATCCTCAGGCAATAGGTTTATCCTGGTGCTGGTCGACCATGCAACCAGGTATCCTGAGGCCATCCCATTGAAAACTGTAACTGCCAAGTCAGTTGCAAAAGCTTTACTCGGCATATTTACTAGGGTTGGCTTCCCTAAAGAAGTTGTGTCAGATCGTGGCAGCAACTTTATGTCGAAGTATATGCAGGCTATGTGGAAAGAATGTGGGGTCACCTACAAGTTCTCTTCTGCATACCACCCCCAGACCAATGGTCTGGTGGAACGTTTCAACAGAACGTTAAAGAGCATGATTGGGGCTCTGGAGGAGCCTCAGAGAAGAAAATGGGATCTTCTTTTACCATGCTTGCTGTTTGCCTACCGAGAGGTACCACAGGAGGGTGTTGGCTTCAGCCCCTTCGAACTTCTGTTCGGTCATCCCATACGGGGACCCTTAGCCATCGTCAAAGAGGGATGGGAGATGCCCACTCCCCCTGTTACTACCAATGTAGTTGATTATGTGCTAGGGCTCAGAAAACGGATGGTACTTCTGATGGGCTTGGCTAGTGATAAATTGAAGGCAGGGCAAGCGCTGGTGAAACATTGGTACGACCAGAAAGCTTCCCTCATCAACTTTACACCTGGTCAGCAAGTCCTGATCATGAATCCAATAAGGCCTCGCGCTTTACAGGACAAATGGTCAGGCCCTTACACAGTGGTGGAGCCCCTGGGTGAGGTGAACTATTTAGTGGACCTTGGAAGGCCTGGACAGGCTCCAAAAGTGTTTCACGTGAATAGGCTGAAGGCTTTCGTCCCAAGAGTCGAAATCGCAGCTCTGCTACTGGCGTCAGACGTTGAGGAAGAGGAGTCTGAACCTCTCCCCGACCTGTTCCAGAGCGGTCCTTCAGATAGCTCCGTTGACGGTGTCCGAGTGGCCCCTCACCTGACTTCTGATCAGCAGGCTGAGGTGAAAAGTTTGCTTAGGCAGTTTTCCCCCCTGTTTTCACAGGCCCCTGGTTTGACACCTTGGTGCAAACATAACATTGACACAGGAGACAGTGTACCTACCAAAAGTAGGGGATACAGGATGTCAGATAAAGTACAGTCTTATATTAAGACCGAGGTCAACAAGATGTTAGATCTTGGGGTGATTGAACCCTCTAGTAGTCCTTGGTCCAGTCCTGTGGTGTTGGTTCCAAAGGCAGGCACTTCTGAATTGAGGTTCTGCGTGGATTACAGGGCTCTGAATGCTGTCACCAAGACAGATGCACACCCCTTGCCTAGAACAGATGAGCTGGTGGATACTTTGGGTGCCTCCAAGTACCTCAGCACGTTTGACCTCACTGCTGGCTATTGGCAAATAGCTTTAGCAGAACATGCCAAGGAGAAGACAGCATTTTCTACTCCAGACGGCCTTTACCAATTCCGGGTAATGCCGTTCGGGTTGAAGAATGCACCTGCCACTTTCCAGAGGCTTGTGAATCATGTGTTGAATGGGTTGGACGAATTCTGCCTTGCATATCTGGACGATATAGCAGTTTTCAGTGCCACCTGGGAAGACCATGTGAAACACCTCAGGATTGTGCTCCAGGCTCTTCAGAAAGCCCACTTGACCATAAAGGCTAGTAAATGCCAGATTGGACAAGGCTCAGTGGTTTACCTTGGACATGAAGTAGGTGGAGGGAGGATACAACCTCTACCCAGTAAAGTACAAGCAGTACAAGACTGGCCTACCCCCACTACGCAAACCCAAGTGAGAGCCTTCTTAGGACTCACGGGGTATTATCGCAATTTTGTGGCAGACTATGGCACCATAGCTGCTCCTCTGACTGCCCTCACAACTCCGAAGAAACCCAAGAAGGTAACTTGGACCGACGAGTGTGAGAAGGCCTTCAATGGCTTGAAAGACTCCTTGTGCCAGGCCCCTGTGCTCAGGGCCCCTGATTATCAAAGACCTTTTATCGTGCAGACGGATGCCTCTGACACTGGGATAGGAGCTGTACTATCACAAGTAGATGAGAAGGGTAAGGAACACCCTATCGGTTTTATTAGTCGCCAGCTTAAGGACAGAGAGCTCAGATGGTCCACGGTAGAGAAAGAATGTTTCTCTGTTGTGTGGGCCCTAAGGAAGCTGAGGCCCTACCTCTATGGGACCCACTTCACTGTGCAGACTGACCATAAGCCGTTAAAGTGGCTAATGAACATGAAGGGGGAGAATCCAAAGTTGCTTAGGTGGTCCATAAGTCTACAAGGCTTCGACTTCACTATTGAGCATAGGCCAGGTGTCCAACATAGCAATGCTGATGGGTTGTCCAGAATGTTTAACCGACCTGAACAAGAGACTCATCCAGGGGTGGATTAGTTCCCCCTGTCCATAGTCTGGGAGGGGCGAGTGTTAGGAAAGATTTCGTAATTGTAGGTAATTTTCCTTCCATGTGGCAACCCCTAAACTTTTTGCTATTGTTTTTCACCTTGTTCCTGACTTTGCCAGAGAAGTGCAGCCTTCTGCCGCACTCCTCTGGGCTTTCGCTCCTTTTCTTATGGGGAAACTGACATGCCCTTAAGACAGTCAGTACCGGGGAACGCTGTTTCCCGTAGTTTCTTTTATCGTGTTGCGGCTTTAGTGCAACATGACACAAGAGGGCACTGTAAGCTAAGTTACAGCTCTCTTGGGTCTCTAGCCTTCTACAGGCCCTAGATACTCTTTTAGGATGGTATTTGATCGGTGCAAGTCATTCAGGGACTCGAATGGTGGCAGCGATCGTTTTGTTTATTTTGAGCTCCTTTTGGCGTTCTGAGCACGTTTTTCGCACTGAACCCAAAATGGTGGCCTGGCTCCCAAAATGGCCAGACCACGAGGCTCCTTTGTCTTGTCCACTGACCGTCTTGCTCCCTTCAGCTTCCCCAGGTCGAGCGACCCGGGGCCTTCCTTATTTGGGCATGTACTTTCCCGCGAAACGTGGTTGCTTTCGCGGGCTTCTACATGTCGTTTGTGTGCCTCCAGGGTGTGGGCTGGGATGTCTGGTCCCAATACACATCCTGGGTGCCAGAGAGTCTAGGGTGGTGTGAATGCCTGGGACCACCGTGGTCCGTGATTGGTCCACGTATGGTGTGTGTGTTGATGAGCGGATCTCCCATTGGCTCCCCTCCGTTTTGGCGCGAAGGGAACCGTGGATAAGAGGGGGCTGGAAACACCACTACCATGTCGATCTCCTGAGTTCTCACGAACGAAGGAATACAGGAGCCAAGAATCCTGCAACCAAGAGGCTGGACCGAGGAATCGCTGGTGACCCGCTGAAGGAATCCTCCTTTGCACTGCTGTCGTCCTGTGAAACCCTTTCCTCCTTTGATCGAACCAGAAGGCCTGTACTGGTGCTTCGACCTTTGGAATAGCAGGAACAGCTATTCCCGGCGACTTCATCAACTCCTGCCAAGTAAGCCTTCGGAAGTGTCTCTGGGCCATCCAGTTGACTGACCAGCTTTCAAGGGAGTCCTGCTCTGTAACCGCCGCCAGGTTGTGTTGTATTTCGAGTCCTTGTCACTCTCCCACGCTTCGTACGCTTGGCGTCCCCAGGTCTGAAGGGAGGAGTGTACATTTGGCTTGAATACACACAGCCGCTCCGTTGTCCTGCTGCGGCAACAAACTGTGCTGGTTTCGTCGATTGGGACGTCTTTTTGCTCTACACGACTACGAGGCGTTCCCTGCTCTTCTGAACCTGCCAGCTGCTGAAACTAATGTGGAGAAGCCTGGGTCTGCTTGCTTCGGGGACCGCTGAGTAGTTTAGCTAGGATCTGGTCGCCCTCCTGCAGTATCCCATTGCTTTTCCCTGCTGTGTAAAAACAGCACCCTTTTGGCCGTACTCGCGCTCTGCTTCTGCCCGCTGTGGAGGCTGCGCTTGAGTTGCGGAACCTGTTCTCCTTCTGCTGTGCACTAACCCGAACTGCCTGACTTCCTCCGAAGAGCTTCCCCTTTTGCCCGTTGGCACCGGCGTGGCAGGTACTTTGAGCACAAGGCTCCACTCTTCGCAGGGCTCGGACTTCCATCTAGTTAGGTGCCTCTGAAGGCGAACTGAGTCTAAAGCGTTATCGCACTGCCTGTTTTCCTTTCCTTTCAGGTGGACTACATATTTCGTGCTTTAAACGCTTGCGACTGTGTATTTGTATATATATTGTGTTGATATGGTATGTGTTGGTTTAATATTGTGATATTGTGATTTTCTCGCTACGGTCATTGTTTTAAAGGCCTTAAAATAAATGTGTATCTATTTTTGATATAACAACTGTTTGGAGTAGTTTGTAAGCGCTCTTGCTTTGTGTGCTCATTGCGGGCTTTCAGTCACCCTCACCCCTCTTGAGACCTAGTCTTGACCGCCGCGATCGCTACCTTGATTGGTCTGGCTTGTCCAGAGGTTACCCTGTTCCAAGTAATTAGGTTGGCCTTCTGAACTTCTGCGCCACCAGGACAGAGTTCAGAAATCCGTCTTAACATTTAGGTCTGACCATCTTACTTCCTTATCCATAGAAAAGCATCCCTCAGATCCATATATGTTATCTCTCTCTTCCCCATGGAAGGTTTCCCTTTCTTCGTCTGACATTTCTTGTGCCCAACTCGTGCAACTTCTCTCTTCATCATCTCTATTTAGAGTCAGTCTGTTTAAAGACAGCTCATTTTGTCTTGTACCACTTGATGCTTCCCTCGTGTCATACAACTGAGTACTCTCGAGACGGTCATTTTTTCACTTCCCCTTTGGCTCCTTCTATGCTCTTATGTAATGTTAGACTTTATCGACAGCTTCCCCAATGCTCCTTGAGTCAAATTCGTCTTCTAGATTTGCTCTAGACCGACCTGATAAAGACTCGTATTCTGGGAAGAACTCCTCTATATCCTCCCATGCTATTTTTGGATCAGGATTTCTTTCTTCCTTTTCCAAGTAATCAAGATCGCATGCTCTATGCCTTCTTTTGTGTTCTATATCATCGTCAAATCCTCTTTGCTTTCTAGCTTCCTCTCTTACTCTGTCTTCCTCTTTCTTTTTCATATCCCTTCTTTTATTCGCTCTCCGTATCTCCTCATCCCTTTGTCTTTGCATCCTTTTATCCCTTAACATTTGATCCTCTTCTTCTATTCCTTTTCTTTCTAATCTCTCCTGTTCATCAACTGTTCTTTGTTTATTGTCCCGTTTTCTTTGCTCTTCTGCTCTCTCTTGTTTTTTATCTTGCTCATTTTGATAGAGCTGCTCTCGTCTCTGTCTATCTTTCCTTTTTGCTGTTTCATCCTTTAATCGTTCTTCCCTTTCTTTATCTTTTTTTATCTTGCTCGTCTTGATCTCCCCTTTGTCTTACATCCTCGATGCCTTTACCATCGAGCTTAAGCAAAATCTGACCTCCCATCCATTCGTTCTTTAAGAGCGCTATCTCATCAGTTTTATTTCTTTCTCCCTTCCATCTCTTTATTTCTCTTGCTATATCTAGAGATGTGCTTGCTCGATCGCTTCTTTCCTTATCGTGTCTCTAGAGATTACATTTTTCTCAATATTTTTCTCTGGGCCACGGTCATTACTTTGCGTAGGTGACTCATAAGCCGAGTTGCTACACCTTGCAGCTGCTTTAAGTTCCCTTAACGGGTATAACCCATCATCTTTCTTATTCTCGTCTTCTATTTCAAACAGAGCGGGTGGATCTGAGGGTTCTTCACCCCCCTCCTTCCATACATTAAGTATCCAATCTAAAGAAGGCTCCTAATCTTTCTCTTGTTGATACATTTTCCAAAGCTCAAAGCTTGTGAGGCGCTTTTCTATCTTGTTCCCAGTATACGCAGCATGCAGATATGTCGTCATATGCTGTTAGACTGCTTTCGACAGTGATCCGTCTTGTGGTAACGGCATAAACATTTTGTCTGCGGTTCCTTTAACCCATTCTGCACTGTACTGTGAAAGTTTGGGTGCATGTTTTGGCAACTGCTTGTAAAGATGCACTAATCGAGTAACATCCTCCATTCTTAATTTATCTATTCTTAATTTATTTAACACTCGTTTGCTTTCGATCATAGGGTTAAAACACGTTTCAAAGGAACAATACAATATGAGCGAGCACCAATCGTCGCAAGCTCCAATCCTGTTTATCCACAATTTTTACTTTAATCTTGCTAAAAAACAACCATCAAAATACAATAAAAACAATCACTTTCTTTTCCTCAGCTTCACACTTGTCTCCTTTATCATACATTTTTTCTTTAACTATGACATCATCA
This sequence comes from Ambystoma mexicanum, assembly GCF_040938575.1. Classification (NCBI taxonomy): domain Eukaryota; kingdom Metazoa; phylum Chordata; class Amphibia; order Caudata; family Ambystomatidae; genus Ambystoma; species Ambystoma mexicanum. The sequence continues at coordinate 1,591,880,355 of NC_090929.1, read as the reverse complement.
TGCTTTCAAAACCACATAAAACAAACAGACAAATTTGACTGGTCACCTAAAGTTTTTTATGATCTTCTTCCTTAAGACTCGTTTTACCCTCTAAAAATGCTCCTGAAAGGAACTTAAATCTATCTCTTTAGGTCCGTCTTAAATCGGGTCAGTTTCCAACGTCATCAGCAAACAGGATTTTAGATAAGGATTTCTTCTAACATTCGTTAAAACTTAGGTATAAGGTGTATCCTCTTTATCGTGGCCACCCACACGATATTTCTTATTATATTGCTCAACCACACTTAACTCAATATCTCATTCCCCATATATATATATTTTTTTTACACTCTACTCTTCCGTTACTTTTATTCCGCCTCCCTCCGTTACTCTCCTTTATTTTACTACGCGTGCCTCAATTTGCCACACTCCTCAGTTACTAGTCACCATTCTCATATTTTCATCGCCGGTCCCTCGGTATCGTACTTCACCTTTACCGCCTCTTCAAACCGTGGTCCGTTCTGCTCGTTGTAGAAGTGGGAAGGAATTTTTATTGAAACTAAGGGGACCCATCACACCCTCCTTGCAAGGAATAGTGTCTTTTATACTAACCACTATTTATGGGGAGCTTCACGTCCTGTCAGCCAATGGCAAAGGTTGTGCGATATTACCGAGACTCTAAAGTTTACTTATATCGACGGTCAATTGACTTTTTAAAGAACTATCCTCTCTCTGCTACCAAGGGAACTGGGTTGCCCAGCCCTTTAAGATGAGTAGCAATACCCTGGAGATGGATGAGTATGCATATTCTATTCATACATCAATAATCAAAATGACTCAGGTAGTTTGCAAAAGGGGAGTCCCTTTTATTAACAAGTATATAAAACAGGGAGCACAACGAGCATCAGCAGTCGTTAAAACCTCCTACTTGACTCATTTTAGTAGAAGCTGAGGTTATATTACATAAAATTGTCATCATTGACATTGACCTGTGTCACTACCTATGTGGCAAATTACAAATAGGCTCTAAGTAAATAGCTAAATATATGTTCCATATCAGCATGGAACCATGAAAGAAAGTGACAGGGTGCTTAAAATCAAGCGGGGCAACTAAGCCCTCCCCTCAAAATAACTACTATGAACGTCACTAAATATACAACGTTCCATTGGCTACACAAACTATATGACCCTTGATTACATGATCCTCTACAATTGGTTGGCTTCTAACCCCCATCAATACTTTTCCACTCATGTTTAGCAGCACGCAGGCTGAACATCCAGGTGTTAGTGGGTTCATCTAGAAACTAACTTCCCACCAATTATTATATCAATCCATCATCACCTCAATGGTCCAGTGTCAATTAGTGCTTTGAAGTTTGGCCTTGAGTATGTACTGTGCTCTGAGAATTTTAAGGAATGTGAGCACAGTCTGCCCTTGTGCTTATGTGTGACCACCTCGTCCTTCCAATTTCTTCCTTCCCACGTGACTGGACACCATGAAATGGAGCTTTTTGTGTATTTAATATTATTTTTTAATAGTACTCTGACGTATTTTGTTTTGCTCAAGCCTCCTGAACAGGAGCCTCTTGTTCCTTCACACAATTTGTATCCAATGTCAGCCAATTCCTGTTTGATAAGACTTTTGGCTTCCTGGCTCATTCAACTCCTTCTGCTGAGATTCATTTGTAATTAAAATTGCTTTTAACTGCGACACACTGAAGTGAGGTCTTCTTTGCCCAACTTTATGTTCAGTGCTGCTTTATGGAAACATCCATCTTTTATTTATTTCAGAGGTATATACATATATGTGTCTATATTGGCGCTTGCCATGAACTATTTACTACAAAGCTTGAGGCTAGGTTTCAAGATTACTTTGCTGCTTGCGTTTCAATTGCGTCTGTACATGTGTAAAATGGCTTGATATCTTCATCTGCGGCATAAGCTTCTTCACCCTGAGCCCAAGATGTCACTTATCCTTGTTGCTTTCTTGATACCGTATGAATATCTGCATTCTCTGATATCTGCATCTCTTCTGAGTCATCTCTTTCTGTCTGACGTCACCATTCAGCCTTGCCTTTCATCTGCGCTGTCTCTACGGGAATCTCTTTCAAATGGCCATCATATTGTCTTGCATGCAGGTACGGTTTTCTCAATGTGTTCCATGCCTCCCAGACTCTCTTAGGTATTGGTACTCTTATGGTTACTGCACAGAGTCCACTCTCTGCTCTTTTCTGATTCAATTGTTCCGCATACGTCACATACTTTGGTTCCCATTCTATAGGTAATTAGGGTGGGGCAGTTAGAGGGGGAGTACTTGGCTCCTCCTCTACACTAGGGTGTGGTATATGAAGCTATTAAAATCTGTTGGGTTGAAAGAGGGATAAAAAACAAAATCTGCTTGGAGTGGTTGCTGGGAACTGGCTAAGGAAGCCTGCAGGTACAGGGCAACGACTGCAGTCAAGCCGTGTCTGCTTGGTGTGGCCCGGCAAAATGAGTGAGTGGTGGTGGGGAGCTGGTAAAGGAGAAGTCAGGCTGCATCAGCCAAGTGTGGCCCGGTGTGCATTCAGTAAGGGGCAGAGCCATCCGCCCCCATCTTAATAAGGTAAGGAGGAGGGGGTGGGGCAGACTTAAATTTGTGGTAGGGAGGTGGGGCTCTCTGTTGGCAGTAGGGCTGTAAGCCTGACAATCCCTCTCATCACCGGAGCTCCTTGTTGACAGCCACGCCACGCCTGATGTGATGCCAATTCCCAGGTAGTTTATTAAATTTCCGAGCCACACCGGCTCGTATACCTTAGAAATTGGCCAATGAGGGAGTGCCATGCCTTTACCACAGGGTATAATGCCTGTTAAAATCTGGGAGAGCACACAGGCAATAGGCCTAGTGTGCGGTTCAATCCTATTATCATAACACAGCATTAATAATGAAGATGTGATTGATAAGAGCATTTATAATGATACCTGATTGCCGTGCTGCCAAATTTCACAAAAAATGTGGATGCCAGGAAAAGGAAAACGGGAGCTCCAAGAAAAAAGTTGGAAGGATCTCCCTTACTATTTGTGTGGTAATGTGTCTATAAGGGAGGATCGAGGTGAAAGGGCAGTATGGCGCCGGTGCTCTGGCAGTGTCAGGACCACAGATGGTGAGCAGGGAAGGTGTGAAGGATGGAGAAAGGCAGCATGAACCAAAAGCAGCCAGCCAGAGGCAGCCAGGAGCCTGGCAGTGGTGGGAGCCTGGCAGTGGTGGAAGCCTGGCAAGATTAGAGTTCATCAAGGAAGCCAAAGGAGTTGACCAAATCAAGTGAGGCCTTCGATTGGGTGAAAGGCCAGCAGTTAATGCTCGCAACTAGAGCAATCTGATTAGCTGCAACGCACCTCTAGGATGCAAAATATAATTATACCATTTTATAAATGCTGCTTTTAGCGAGTAATAATACAGTTCTTTTTAGTGTTGCACATAACCCTGCAAACCTATATAGTATAAACATAACATCCATTGGTAAAGCTAATATGTTGTGCTTTTATAAATATCTAGGATTTCATTTTTTGCCCTTATGGGGGGGACAAGCTTTATGAAAGAAATCGTACTCTCTTAATGTATCAAGGAAGTCATTTGTCTTTGTCAATGCTTGATAGAAATGTGCATGGCCGGTACTGCAGGCTATTGCATGTTCTCATCCCTGGAGAAGAATTGAATGATGACGTTTTCAAGGTACACCGAGCCATTTTACTATTTTCACAGTATGACAATGTCATTAATTGAAGAGGAACATCATTACAAATGCTGGCAAATTCGGCTGCATCTCTCCATCACTAGACACGCTTCACTGCCCCCCTACCAGAATCATATTTAAAACTGCATGTATCAACTACAAAGCAGTATGAAACGGAACACAAACATACTTGGTGGCTAAACTCCACTCCTGTGGAGGCTCTCACACACTGGGGTCATAAAGAGGTAGGCGGTAAGGGGTTAACCGCGCTGGTAAAAGTGCCAGAGCCGTCAACCCCTTATCGCCCTATTACGAGGTCTCCTCGTGGGACCCGGTAAGGACGCCTGGTAAAACCAGCATCTTGGCGTCCTTAGCAGGTCCCGCGAGGAGACCAGCATGCTAACAACGGCCTGTTATTACCGGGCCCATTATTAGCATGCTACCCATTCCCATTGAGCCCTATGTGGGCTTGAATGGGAATGGGGATGTTCAGGGTCTGGGTTCCTTGAATGAGGAATTACCGGGCCCTCCAAGGTCGGATTGGCCCGGTAATTCCTCATTCAAGGAACCCGGACCCGGTACCCGGTAAGGGGGTAGCCATGCCGCTAACAGCGACATGGTTATCTCCTATCTCGTAATGACCCCGACTGCATTCATTTGTTACCGCGCCTTTCACCTAATGTATGGCTCCAACGTCATTTTGGTTTGAATGCACTTGGAGGGACCGGAGTACAAACATTTAGGAGGATTTGGGAGGTGGTATTATGCGTTTGTGCATTTCAGCTATTAAAGTTATGCAAGGGTGACCAAAATCCTGCTATTCATCCATGTCTATATGGAGAGTGTACAGGCTCAGCAAAGGTATACTATGGACTGAAGGGGGGTTGTGTTTACAGAGATAGAGTTATGTTGGAAGGTACAGTTTGAATTTTAGTCATTATGGCAGAGGTCAAGTGCAATAGTGTTAGCGTTATAAGTGAGTGCATGTTGTGTGGAGTGAGACCGTGCATTCCACTGAGATGCTAAGGTGCTAGAGGAGTAAAGGGTTAGCTGTACAAACAACAAAGTCTATTTCCTGGGTTCCATCTATGTCCAAGGAGCAATGCTACGTTTCGCAGGAAATCTAAGTGCTCGATGAATGCTAAGTGCTCGGCCTGACAACACTTCAGATAGTACAAGAGCTAAGCCATAGATAAGGAAGGGAGGGGGAGAGTGGGAAGAAAATGGAAACAGACAGGCGACTACTGTACTAGGCCTGACGACATTTCTGGTAGAGCCAGAGAAAAATAAATGGTGAGGGAGAGGGGTGCATAAAGGGTGGGGAGGAACAAAATAAGTGACTATCATACTAGGCCTGACGACATTTCAGATAGTGCAGGGGTGAGGGGGAGAAACAAGTAAGGGGAGGGAGAGGAGACAGACGAGTTTTAAATCATACTAGGCCCAGGGACAATTCTGATAGAGTAAATGCATAGAAGAAAGTAAGAGGAGGAGGGGTTTCATGATTACATGCAGCAGCCTGGCCCAACCTCTTGTGTTTTAGAGTTGGGTGCAGGGCCAACCACGAGTGTGCTGTCCGAGGTGCCTGATTGTCCTTCCACGGGATGATTAGCCTTATTTTCCCCAGGTGCATTTTAAGTGCGATGCATTGCCCATCCTCCAAACTGAAATGAGTACAATATCTGGCCCACTGTCATGATTCTTTCTAGGTGCAAGTTGCTGCAGTAACTATCTTAGTCCTCCATGTGCGCTTGGCTTTCCACAGGGAAGGTTAGATGACAGAGCAAAGTGGTTGAAAGGAAAGAAGAGGCTAGTTGCTGACAGAAGGGCAGGTGGGCGAAGTGTGCGTGGATGGGGTAGTGGGAGGGGGGACTGTAGGATGAGACATGTGTGTGAGGGAGGAGTTGGCGCGGGGAGACAGGGTATCAGGAAGTCGGCGGGAACAGCCAGGTTTTGAGGGCTTTCTTGAAGGACAGTTGATCCTCTATGAGGTGGAGCAGAGGGGGTTAGAGTAAGTGGGTGTGAGGACAGAGAAACAGGCACCTTCCAATCTGGAGAACTTGAAAGGATGGATTAGCAGAAGGTGAGCAGAGCCTGGTCTGAGTATTCTGGTGGGTTGGTAGTGAGTGAGCTTGTTTTGGAGGAATTCCGTGCCTCTGTTGTGGATTGCATGGTGGGTAATGCAGATGGCTTTGCATGAGGCCCGCCGGCCTATGGGCAGCCAGTGGAGTGGCCTGAGTGCAGGAGAGATGTGTTCTATGGAGAAGAGAGTGAGGAGATGTCTTGCTGTGGAGTTTTCACTCAAAATAGGAGCTTTCTCCGTTGGTACAGAGGTGAGCTGAGCTAGAGGGAGTTATAGTAGTCTAGGTTCGAGAGGATGATGGCCATGATTGCGGAAGCTCTATGGGGGTAGGAGAAATAAGGAAAGATTTGTTTGAGGATGGTGGAAAATGCACGATCTGGAGACTGAATTGATGTGATGGGTGAGGGTGAGGCCTGAGGTAAAAATACATCCAAGGCTTTTGTGTTATTTCTTTTACGATATGGCTGTTATAGAGTTTCAATAAAGGCATACAATTCATATTGAAAAGACCTTCACAGTGACAGTATGTAGGCAACAGAATAAAGGACTCACTAACCTGGTCTTTGGCGGAAGAATGAAGAGTGGAAAGCTCACCAGGTACCCTCTCACTACGCCTAGGAACACAGGCACCGCGCAAAAGCGCCATGGAAAACCTTGTGGGGAAAAAATCCAATGTGCATCCAGGGGGCTTCTTTTACTGGGGAGTTTTGTCAGCAAACCGCTGGGCAGAGTGGAAATTGGCAGCATGGTGTCCCTTTAGAACTGAAGTATACCTTACTGGGAGCCTTAGAAACTTGTGCAGAAAAGGAGGTGGAGTCTCGTTTGAGATTGCAAGGTACCAACATTTGAGGAAATAAATAAAGATTAGAAGGATTTGGACAGTAAGCGTGAAGGGGAGAACGAAATGGCCCTATCACTACACCTACCAGGCTTGGAAGAGAATGCTGAACACATCAACGCTGTAGGTTCTTAAATGAAACCGCGGGCAAGTAGGGAATTGAAGTCCGATCAGAATCTTAGATGAAACGGTTCTGTTGTAAAAAGAGAATCTTTAATCCAGATAGCGGAACAGTTCGGGGAAGAAAGATAGAAGCTAGATAGATCACCTACGTCGGAAGGGGACCCAGGAGTACTCTGTTGAACAAGGGAAACCGATGAGTTTAGCGAGGTTCCGTGAGGTAAGAGATGGTCTCTATGTGAACAAGGGGAAGAGAATCAGAGGAAGGAAGCATTCAAGTAGGTGTCAAGCAATGGGATAAACTATATCAGACTTACAGAGCTTAGCCGCTGAAAGCAATAGCAACACGCTGCTGTATTGGATTTAGGAACTGAAGTACCATGTCCGGGTGAAGGGGAGGAGCTTCTACCTCTGATCCTACCTGAATGAATGGAACACTGCACAGCACACTGGGCGCCATTTTAGGAGAGGAGGTCTGTACATTAGAGAGATGATGCCAACGTCGCCATAGCAACCATTCTCGTCTCCAGCCCAGGAGAACGCTCATGACATTTTGACTGAAGGGGATGCAGGGGCATGGTTCCTAATGAAGGCAGCCAAGATATAGGTCAGGGGAGCAGAGCTGTTTTGCCACAGATTAGGATATTGTTTTTGCGGGGTTGAGGAGCAGGTGATTGTTCATCATCCAGAGGTCAATGTCAAAGAGGCAGCATGCAAGGTCAGGGTGGGGTGAGAAGGGGGGTTGGGAATCTTGAGGATGATCTGGGTGTCCTCAGAATAGTTGTAACAGGTGAGATTGTGGGAGCAGATGAGCTTGGGGAGGGGTGAAAGGTAGGGATTGAAGAGAAGGGGGGTTATGGAGGATTCCTGAGGGACTTTGTGGGGGACTAGGTGGAGAGGCAGATGAGAAAGGATGGAGAGAGACGATTTGAGAGTGGTCAAAGAGGTAAGTGGAGATCCATCTGAGGGTGGAGTCCATTAAGCCTAGGTCAGAGAGTCTGTTTGTGAGGATGGAGTGGTTAATTGTGTCGATTCAGTTCCATGAAGGGCTCTGAAGCCAGACTGGGCAGGATCAAGAAGGATGTGGGCCTCGGCAAAGAGGCTGAGCTGGGAGTATGCCATGCGATCTAGTCATTTGGCTATGAAGTGGTTGTTGGAGATGGGGTGGTAATTGGAGGAGAAGAGGGGTCAAAGAGGGCTTTTTTTAGTAGTGGTTTGACGTGGGATGTTTAGTATTCAGGTTGGAAGATACCTGCTGTTATTTAGTAGCTGATAATAGATCTGGTGAGGGTGCTTGCATAGGTGGAGGATAGGATGTTTTTGAGGAGGGCCCAGGGGATAGGGGTCTCCCGGGGGGGCCTAAGGGGTGGCTTAGCAAAACTATCAAAAGGTTGAGTCAAAACTAGCCCACAAAGAGAAGACTTAGGAACTCTGAATTCTTATGAGATTATTGTACTGAGAGACTGTTTTCAAGGTAGTTGGAAGCACTTTCTTAAAGCAGCACCATGGCTGACCATGCTCTGTGACGAATCCCCAGATGTCATCCCTTCTCCCCTGGGGGGAACCCCTTTCCATGAGACCAGGGAGGTGAGGCTGCTATCTGATAGTCCCCCTGGGGGTGGTACCTAGTGACTGGATCTCATGCGGAGAGAAGCCCCCTATGGGAATTAATGATGACCTGGATAGAACATGGTATCGCCAAAACCCACCTTACCATAGCTCACCTTCCTCACAAACCCATGCTAGTACTATTCCCACTGTTCAGATGTGTTTCTATTACACATCCAGTATAGTTAGTACTGGGACGATGACGAGCAAAGGCTATCCAAATAGAGTCCCCCTTTCTAATACCAAGTCAATTATGAACTTTATTAGTTCCTAGGAGACTGACCCATTTAGCATTAACACAAAGAAGAGTAACAACTACAAAAATAGAGTTCTCCTTTCTAATACCAAGACAAGGATGAACTCTATTAATTCCTGGCGGACTGACCCATTTAGTACTGGGACGAGGAAGAGTAACAACTACCCAAATAGAGTTCCCCTTCCTAATATCAAGATGAGAATCAACTCTATTAGTTCTAGCGAGACAGAACCATTTAGTACTGAGATGAGGAAGAGGCGCAGAGTAGTAACAAGTAACTGGCGGAACCAAGAGGAGCATTCTAGTCAATATGAACTTCATTGGTGTATAAAATGTGAGGAGGGAATCAAACTGATGTTGAGATCTCCCTGGAAGAATCCAGCGAAAGGAGCACTGAGCGAAGGCAGACTGGAACGCCATGAAGGGGCCACGCCACCACAAGGAGTGCCCAGTGTCAATGTATCATTCCAAGATGAAGGAGGAAGTAGCTCCTGGTGTCCCAAGTGGTCGGTGAGCATGCAGAGCAGGAAGCATGATCGCCAGAAGGAAATTTCCCTCATGGAGATTCCGCAAGCAGAAGGCGACCACTGACCGGCGAAGAAACACAGAGGAGGGCCAGAAGCATCATGGAAGCCCTAACAGCATCTTGCCCATAGAGAAAGAGGTGAAAGGGGCCCAGGGTAATGGTGTAAAAGTTGGGAACCTGGAAGGAAACAAGAGTCATAGGTCTGGGACCCCAACCCCAATGATATAAAGAGATCTGAAAGCACCCAAGCTAATCATCATAGTCTCAGTACCTGGCAGGGGAGTATACCAGGTGGACTCAGTGTGGTGAAAAGAAAGTGTGAGTCTGGGACCCACACCCATAAAGGTGTTCCATGCCTCCAAGCTCATAGTCACAGTACATGGCAGGAGGGTATACCAAGTGGACTGTATCTGAGAGTCTGGGACCTGCACCCATAAAGCATTGTTGTTGATCCTGAAAACAAAAGCAACTGACAGGAGAGTATTCCAGGTGAGCTGTGACTCACAACCCTTAACCTAGTCTCACAAATCCTAATATTCAAGGCACCTAACAGTGAAGAGAGTCATGTTGACTGTGAGTTCTAAACTACAGCAAGTGAAAGGAAGCATTTCCCTTTACACAGTTTCATGAAAGTTGTAAAAGCAAATGTCTGGCCAACTGAGAAACTAAGATGGTGACAAGAGCAGGGGGAGGGAGTCATACCCCTGTGTGCTTTATGAACACTCTGCGAATAGCCAAGAGAAGATAATCTACCTCTTGGCACCATAATCAATCTGAAACCATGGGAAGGGAGTCAAAGGGCATCTGAATGAGCTCTCCTCTCCGCCTCAACCTACCTCCTTGCTTCCGTTGACTGACATTCCATAATTGTATTCACATGTGTTGCCATTATTCACACAAAAGTAGAACCTTTCACACATATGAGACAAAACAGCAATAGTACACATTAAAAAACATATTACAAAATTCATAACAGGTATTCAAATATTCAGTTAAAATATTCACAGCAACCTAAAAGCCCGCATAAATAGTCATGGTTTGGAATGTGTAAACAATGAATCCATTACAGTTCATGGAGGCAATAGATACAAATTCTAAAATTGCAATTAGCAATGAAATGTCAAGATTGGGATAGTTACACTGAATTAAGCTAATGCACCCATTTTCCGAATTCGGTTCAAAAGAAAAAGATCATAAGACTTTTTGTTTGATTCACAGAGTGTTAATTTATATATATATATATATTCAGTGCCTTTTTGTGATGACACTTGTTTCGACGTATAAACCGTCTTTTTCAAATCAGGGCTACATACCAAAAATACAAAAGTAAATCACAATTATTTTACAAAATAAAACATAATTGGTCACAATTATTGTGATCATTGCCAAGTTACAACATGAATAGCGCAAAAAAAAATCAACATTGTGTGTGTCAATATACATTTTGAAAAGATTTCCAACAGTTGTATATGCAAACGGGGAGTCAAAAAATGAAAATGGCCATTTGAGGGAGGTGGGGAAGAGTAGGAGGTTGTGGGTATTCTACAGAAAAGAGAGAGAAAGAAAATAAATAAATCAGTGGCAAATAAAGGACAGAAAACTGTTTTGGTATAAGGTCGCCTTGGCTTAAGGTGACTTCTATTTATACAAGTCACACTAGGTTGCAGTATACCTACGCATCTTACCCAGTCTTTTTGATGCACCAAGTATTCTTTACAGCATTGCATCCAGTCATGGGATAATCCCAGTTTGCCTATTAAAGAAATCCCCACATCGCATAAGTGGACTGATACATTTTCAAATGTTGTAACATTAAAAAAAAAATATTTTCCCTTCGTTCTACGCTCTCCCTAATTCTTGGGACTGATATATGTTCATTCGTGCCCACGGATTCCATATTGCGTGTCATTTTACCCTTATTTATGGAGAGTATCACTCTTTAACCTTAATTCACACAAATTGCCATAGTACGTGTCATTCCAAACTTGTCTAGTGATAAGTATAGCACTTGTATCCAATCACAACCATTTGTTTGTGACTCTGTGTCAAAATTCAAAAATAATAATAACTGCCATACCGCGTGGGCGTGAAACATTCTGAAATAGTAACTGCACCAATCCATCTGAATGCGAAATGGTGGCCGTGAGACTAAACCGCGTGTATTTGTTACATATGCGCGTTCAAAGAAAGATGAGAACAAACAAACTGTTTCCTCATCTAAAAAGTGCTGGCAAGGTCCACGAGTGTCCGCGTGCACCTATTAATATATGTGCGATACTCTTAAAGTGAAGTGGTAGGGTCCGTATGATTCTTACCTAGGCGTTGAGGATATTAGCTTCACAGAGATGTTAATTTTTGGGAGATGTGACCACTCTAAAGGCAAGCATGGGAGTTAAGGCTTTGGCTGCATCACGGGGAGCATGTTTATATACGCAGGGCAGCTTCACCCTCTGCCTCCTGTGTTGCTGCTGTCTGTTAATGATTTTATAAACCCACTCTGCTTGGGAGGGCTTTAGCTCCCCTGATCCCAAGCCGATGCCGGGCTCCACCACTGGCTGTGTTGGAGTGCACCACTTTCACAACCCTCACAACCTAAGCTGCCACCGAATATCGTCCATCATTGCCTGCATATTTGCCAGGATGTGTGGTCTTAATGAAAATGTTGACATATTTAATCTAGATGAGTCGATTAATTACTGCATCCTTCGCCAAGTGCTTAAGCATTTGCTTCTCACTTTGCTTGATTAGTACACGCAATCCTTGGAGACTCCTTGTGCTGTACTTCACACCCAAATATTATTCAGGCATTCCTGGCTCCTTCCAAGCAAATATCAAAAGAACATCCACACAGATTCTGTGTGTATCCCCGTGGGGTTAAATGCTTCCCTTTAGTCAGGTTCTTGTTTTGTAATTTTTTAAAAACATGTTTTTATTATATCCAAGCCGGTAAACATTTTCGGTAAAAGCACAAAAAGAACATAGACAACAAACAGAAAACATGTAATGGGATGCATAAGTTACAAAGTGGACAATAAATAGGAGAGAACAACCTGAGGCATTTTGTGGTGGAATGTATTCTTAGGAAGGCAATGCTTATTCCTCTGTTAAGTTAAAAAAAAGTGTTTTGGATGTCATATAATGTTCTCCATTTTTATGTTGTTTATTGATAGCAATCTCGCCAATGATGGTTCCACACTCTTATCTTATATCAGGTTAGCAATGAGAATTAAACATAAAGATTTACCTGATGCACAAAGACCCTGCAGTCAGCAGCTCGGGTTACCGCTTGGTAACCTGGGATGCTAATAGCGTTAGTAACCCGTTCCACAGGCTACATGACATGGTAATGTGTCAGTGCCCTAGTTAAATGCCCTCGCTTAGCTCAGGCCTTTAAATCAGGCTGCCGGGTCATTACTCCCTGGTGTAGCCCGTGGAATGGGTTACTAACGCCATATTATTGGATTATTTTCCTCCATGGTGTACGAATATGATGTGTCATCATTAGTGAGATTATGGTTAATGGTAATTAAAATCGATCAACGATGAAAGAGTGATTCTTGGCAGTTGGCTTGGGGATTGGTAAACTTAATGATGCATTTAAATGGGTTCTGTTTACAATGTTTTCAGTCAATACCTAGGTGCCAACTATACCCTGTAGGTTTATCTCATCACATACAGTGCCACATATTGTAACTCTGCCTTCTTGCTGCATATGTTACCCTCAATGACATGTACATGCACAGTGCTTGATTGCTTCCTTGCTAGGTCTGCGCCATATAAAACCCAAAATATAAATACAAATGCTTTGAACATCAGTAATATAGTGCCATCCCTTTCAAATGTGCAGTGTTTAATTTTGTGACAAAACATTTGTATCTTTTTCACTAGTTGCACTTTGTTGCCGAATGTGATTGCTATATGGTTATTCTGTCCGCCCGTTCTTTAGATTAAATTCAAGACAATCATATTGTTGTATAATTTATTGAGCAGTTCCTAATGCATTACGAATGTGTTATACAATATGATTTTGCCTTTTGAATAAGAAGATTTTGGGATAATGTATTTCTCTTTTTAAAGATGTACTTGTTTGATGTGATACCAAGAATCTCACAATTCGTGGCAGTGATGAAAAGGAAAATTCAGGCATTCCTGGCTCCTTCCTACATTGGGCCTCATTATACGGTAGGAGGTAACCGTGCCGCTATTTGCGGCATGGCTATCCCCTTACTGGGTACCGGGTCCGGGTTAGTTGAATGAGGAATTAACGGACCATTCTGACCTTGGAGGGCCAGGTAATTCCTCATTCAAGGAAGCCAGACCCTGAACATCCCCATTCCCATTCGAGCCCCCATAGGGCTGAATGGGAATGGGGAGCATGCTAAGGCCTGTTGTTAGCATGCTGGTCTCCTCCTTACCGGGTCCCGTGAGGAGACCTCGTAATAGGGCGGTAAGGGTTTGACGGCTCTGGTTATGGATTGTGTTTACAAAAACAATATTGTTATAACAGACTATTTGAACTCCAGACTGCAATACAAATTCAACCTGGTTGCATTCCACAGCAATAGTTTTTGTGTTTTTACATTCCTTTCTGTTTTGTATGTATTCACTCTTTGAAAGCAGAGTGACCCATGATGTGCAAACAGGGTTGGCAGGATCTGAAGCTGGCTGGTGGCATATACCATCATAACACGCCTAGAAACGTATGTACAGGCGCGTTATAAATGACATATCATACCAGCAGTAGGGATCAGATGAGAATGGCCTGGCATAAACTGGCAGTCACGTAGAACTGCATGATACCCTGTCTTGGCATCCATTGACAAAAAGGCATCCAGCCACATTTATGCGCATGCATATGCATGCCTTCGCTAAATTAAGCTAGAAACTGGGATGTGTCCTTGAATATTGATGCATTGAGTACACGAAAGCGTTCTAAACAGTATACTCAGAGGTTTAATATAGGAAGTGCACGTGATTATCTCCTGAAATACTGTCGATATGGCCGCAAGCGTTTCATAATATTACTGCAATTTAATATATTCCCATGTTATGAGCATATTGGTGCTTGGGGCGGTATACCAGTAAAAGATAGGAAATGTCGACTCTGTAAAGCTAGTTTGGAGTCATCAAGACATATATTGAGGGTCTGTCCCAAGTTGAAACAATATGACACAATAGGTTATACATAACTGGTAAGAGATTTAACATCTAACTCTCAAGATCAATTATGGGCTGTGAAATACTCTGACAGTTCTCTGTTGATAACTGGGGGAGTCTATCATATCTGGAAGAGAGTGGCTTTGCTTTTCTATGTTTAATATTCTCCTAGGTATTTTTTATTTATGATGACTGACAGAATCTACACAAAATATTTGACCTATCTCATTTAGATCACGATGAATTGAATGGTATCCTGAATGATGCAAATGATTTTAATGACAGCAGATTCAATAGTGTTTTATCGTATATATATATATATATATATGGAATAAGGATAGGTTTTAACAATTTTATCCCAGCTGTTTTATAATATTTGATACATGTTTGATATGATGAATTATTGTAAAGAGATGAATGAAATGTGTTATAGAATGTAAAATGTATGTTGTAATGAAATATAATTGAGTTTGTGCTAAAGGTTTTTCTGATTACCAAAATGCTTGTAAAGAAAAAAGAAAAAAAGAAAAAGAAAAGAAAACAATAATCTGCATGCCTTCGTTCGTCCATGGACACAAAGATCAGGCCCATCCAGGCCCCTCAATAGGTAAGGTTTGAGATGCATCCAGCTTGCCTGGTGCTGAACCCTTTTGTGGGGAATTTTGATATTATTCATTTCTGGGCTCACCTAATCTGCACTATGCTGGTGGTGGTTGGAAAAAAAAAGCCTCATGCTGGCAGAGCAAGATTACACTTGGAGCAGTCAATTAAAACATCTGATGTATCAAATCATTTTTGTTTTATTTATCTATTTATTTATTTATATTTAGTTCAAAAATGAACTTTTACAAAATGTTTAGAATATAAATTCAAAACAATGTATGGACAACACATCATCTATCGATCATACATAATAAAACTAATACATACATGTTTCAATACATTACTCAAAACTGAAAATAGGGCATTTTACGATTTTTCACCTCATTACTTTCATCCTTAAACCCATAAAATCATAAAAATAAGAAAAATCCACAAATAAATGATAAGATTCCCTACATTGAAAGCTGATGTCGGAAAGTAAAGTTTCTATTTTTGGAAAACTGTGCTTTGAAGCGGTTAGTCCTCCAGAACATTGGAAGAATGGATTCACAAAATGCAATGTAAGCAAGATTTTAAATTCCATTTATTGACGTGTGGATTGAAAGTGTACTGTGTGCCATATGATGAACATCCTGACGGATGAATGTTCAATTTGATGCAAAGAATAGACATCATGTATAGCCAAAATAAGAATGTAATGTGGATATTTAACGGTAAAGTGGTTACTGAAATATGTTTTTGGCTTCTTGATTTTATATAGTTATCTAATCAGTATTTGAACAATAATTATCAACAACGGATATGTAATAACAATCATCTGGGACGACCGCCAACCGACAATCTGTCCATTTGCGGTTGCAGTAGCTAGGAGCAACATGGGAGCGTATAGGTTCTAGAAATGTACAGATGTGAAAGTGTTGCTTTCATTTCAATTTTGAAGCACACATTTTTCCTCTGTAATGGAGCACCATTTGCGTACATTACTCGTTGGTCATGGAAGATAATTTTTGGTTGACAGTTTCACTCAAAATGAAAACGATTGTGTGTTTGGTAGTTATGAACTGTATTTGAAAAAGTTAACCAAGCTTTTGTGGACATAATTTAATGTTTTTTTCGTTATGTCAAAATGAAAAGCACTTGTTGCGTTCACGGCTATTGTTGTTTTCTTCAAAATAAAATGGTGAGGTGCGGCTTGAGTCTGTGACGTGCAGCGAGTAGTGTGTAGGGTCCTTTTCTCAAGCTCCTATAGCAGCGAAGCAGCTTCCTGGAAGCAAGCGAGCCACGAGCCGCGGATCGCAGGGGGATCTACCCGCTACCCCCCGAGGCTTGGCCGGGAGCTGCTCCAGGGCTCCAGGATTCGAAGAGCTCAGGAAGAGCCCAAGAAAATGCTTGAGCCCAAGAAAACGCTTGAGAACAGAGCTCGGCACCTGGAGCCTTAGAGCAATTCAGAGCGTGGAGTCTCGTAAAGCAGGGGAGCGGTACCTGGAGAGGAGCTGCTGAAGGTGCGGAAGCGGAATCGGAGTGGTCCGGGCGAGCTGCCTGAGCTGCCGGAGTTGTCTAAGCTGTCTGAGCTGCCGTCATTTCGCCTTTGGAGCCCCTAAACTTTTAATCTTCTACCCCCGAGGTGCTGGGTGGACTACAGTGAAACTACAGCTAAACATTGGTAAGAGGCTGTGAGAGGCGTGTTGCCTTGTTTTCCACCTTGGCCACTCGGTTTGCCCTGCTTTTTTGTCTGTGCTAGTGTTGCTAGTGCAGTGCTAATACTGTGCTGTATTGAGCTGTATTGAGCTGCTGTTTTGCCGGGCTCACTATAAACAGGAAATAACCGCCTGGGGGGGCAAATAAGCATACCTGAGCGCTCTGTATAGCCAGGTTGTTTCTTCCCTGTGTACTTTGCTGTGCGGCTGGAAGT
Organism: Ambystoma mexicanum; assembly: GCF_040938575.1. Classification (NCBI taxonomy): domain Eukaryota; kingdom Metazoa; phylum Chordata; class Amphibia; order Caudata; family Ambystomatidae; genus Ambystoma; species Ambystoma mexicanum. The sequence goes on along the minus strand of NC_090929.1, from coordinate 1,591,863,563 downwards.
GGCTGTGTGTTTCTAGCAAGGCAGCTTGATTTCCTGATGCACAGCTGTCATGCCCTGCCCACTGCTAAACACTTGACAGTTGGAAGCGGAGGCTAAGCGTCCTTTGCAGCAGTGTGGCTTGACTGTCTTGCTGTCTGAGTAGCGGAGCACAGAGACACCTAGCACTGTGCCTGCGCTGTGAGCAGTGAAGCGTGGGGATATCTAATTGTGTATAGTGGAGTGTGGGGGACAATGAAATTGAGAAGTAAAGCATTGCAGGATGACACTAGGTGCCCAGAATGGGACGGCTCCTATTTTGAAGAGCCACAAAATCAGAATCAAGATCAGGAGCTGCCCTCAAATAATGTACCTCCACAAGTCAACACCCAGCTAATATAACTATTGCGCAGGTGCATCTTGGTTCCTTGGGATCTCTGCCAGCTAGTAGTACCCCCTCTGACACAGTACAGTCGTGGAGAAACGGTTTGGAATATACTACCACCACAAATAAGATCCAAAGGAAAATCGACAAACACTTTGGCAAGAAAAAACGTTGTGTTAATGGAGATGCTATATGTAGAAGTGGCACAGAACTTTTAGGAACTGACATAAATGACTGTTCATCCATAGTAGACCCTCCCCCACAAATGCCTGTACAAAACATTGCAGTGCCTGAAAGGGAGATACCAAATGTAGAGGAGGCTCCAGAAGAGGAAGTTCCTTTACAAACACAAAATTACGAGGAGGAAAAAATAGGCTCCATTCCAGAAGTAGCCCAGGACCCAAAAAACACAACAGGAGAAGAATCTCCAAAAGAGCTAAGTGCAGCTGCACTGGGTGCTTTGAACTTCGTATTAAACTCACTGGTGTCTGTTTTTGAGCAATTGAAACTGGAGGTTCAACTACAATCAGGTACCCTGACGGAAATAACCAAAGATCTAACTAGTTTGGACTCCAAAGTAGTGGGGCTGACCTCATCAATTAACACAACTATTACACCAGCACTAGGAGAGCTGAGAGTGGAGCTGGCGAGGCAAGGATTAGACCTCGCAGCCCTAGAAAGGTTGTTGATAAGAAAAAAGAGGAAGAAGAAAAACACAAGTGTTTGCTTGAAGAAATTTTACACCTAGTGAAGACCGAAAAGAAAACAGAAAGTGGACCGGCAATAAGCCAGAGAGAGAGAGAGGGGACAAACAATCAGTTTGACGACACTCCCCTCTCTGAGTCAGTTTTGGAGGAGTTCACAAGGCTTGCACATGTTGTGGATGAAGATGTCGTGGTAGAAATTGAGCCCCCCATAAATAATCAGGAGAATGTGTCAAGCCCTGAGGATGGAAGTTCTGTTGAATGGCTGGTACCTGGCAAACAATTGTCAAAGGGACGAAGGAAAGCCAAAAAAAAAAGAAATGAAAAAAAAAAAATCAGCACAATGGCATTCCCAGTTATCCTGCGAAAACAAAACAAAAAGGTAAACATGGTGCCCTAAAAATGAAACAGCTTAATAATGTAGAACCTTCAATAAGCAAAGACTTGAAAAATACCTCTCAGAAAGACATGCTAGGAAATGACTCGCATCCACTGGACATAACAAACGGATACACGAAGGTTCCCAGATAAAAAGTAGGAAATCCTTTCGTGATGTCGAAAAAAACAAAAAAAAACAGACAGAAGGGAAGCAGAAAGCTATCTTGGAATCTGATACGTGCAGCCCGACTAAAGCAAAGATCTCGAGGGCTAACGTCGGCCTTCAGACAGATCCTTTGGATCAACAAGAAGTTCCACACCATACTTCATCTGCAGGAGTCACGAGCACCAAAAGCCCAACTGGGAGTGGAGAAGAGAATAGAGGGAAAAAATAATTTCTAACCTGCCCATCACTGAAAGGCCCACCTTGGCCTCAATATTTTTGGGGAAGGAGAACAGAAATATTCCTAAAAAAATTCAGGACCCAACAGAAACAACGTTAAAAATGGCACCAATCTTTTTAAAACGAGATGCTAAGAAAAGCACAAGTACATCACTGATGGTTGAAGCCAAAAATGGTCAGGGTAAGACTAAGAAACTGACAGAAGTACTGAAGGAAAAAAACAGAAGACCTCAAAATGACAGCAGATGTGGAGGAGAACAAATCCTGGAAGAAGATCTAGAAAGCCAAGAATATGCTGTTCCAAAACTTTGGCTAAAAGCGCTAAATAAAATACCAAAACATGCATCACTTTGCCGAAGTGCTATCTTGGACTACGTCAAAAGAGTTCCCAATCTCTACCTGGTTGGCTCGGAGGACATAGAATATGTAAAGTTTCCGAGCAGACAGGTGATGAACATGGTAGAGGTGGGTTTCACATCACAAAAAGGGTGGAAAGCCATAAAAAGTAATAAAAAAGAGCTGGAAAAAATCAGCCTGATGATTCTTGAGAAGAACCCAGTGGAAGTTCAAATGGGTCAAAACAGCGAGAAGTCTACCTCTGAAGGAGAAAGTGCAAAAGCAGTTGGAATCTTAAATCAGGAGCCAGAAGTGCCATCTTGGGGAAACTCGGGAGAAAATAAGGCCAGCACCTTAGCAGCACTCCCAGAGATCCTCCCACAAGTGCTACTAAAGCTGGGGTTGACTGAGCAGAGTATTTAGGCATAATGAAATTACTATTACAAGTTGGAACACCCGTGGCCCAAAGACCTTTACTGCGAGTAGCAGAAAGAAAGATCTCTTTTTAAATTCTGATGCTATCCTAATCCAGGAGACCTGGCACACACACCCTATAGAAATAGAAGGATACACAATATTCACAACCCCGGCAAGTCAAAAATCTAAAGGACGACCGTCGGTGGGATTGTTGCTTGGAATTAACAACTCGTTTAGCAAAAATGTCACACTTATGCACCATGGAAAGGAAGGAATCCTGGCATGTGAAGTCAAACTACAGTCTGTCCATGATCTTCCATCCCTTGTAGTAGTGAACATTTATTGGAACCCAGCGCAATGTAGCCTTGATAAATTCCATCGGTCGTTGTCAATGGTGTTGGAGAAAATTGCGTTGTTCCATGGTGATACCAGCGTGATCTTGGGAGGTGATCTGAATATGCAATGTATTTTGACTTAAGACAGGAAGAACACATCAAAATGGGCAAAAATCTCCAAGGCTGGGAGACAGTGGTCAGAGTTTCTAAATTCATGGGGCCTCTTCATGTTAAATGGCTCTGCTGAAGGTGACTGCCCTTCGAACCCAACATGGTCCCGTGGCAATGCCTTCTCTACTTTGGACTATGTATTTGTCTCTGAAAAGCTACAATTGCAGAAAACATCTATGGAAATAATCTGGGGAGAAGGGAGTGATCATGCTCGGCTAAGAGTCAAAATTACGAGCTCAATGAAAGATAAGTCGGCTAAATACTCACAGGACCTACTACTGAGGAAAGGTAAAGCTGTCTTGGTTAAATACAAAAGAGAGGGGCAAAATTTGAATGAGAAGTTAAATCGTATCTCAATAGAAGAACAAAAAGAGAATTGTAAACCATAATGCTTTCAGCCATTTATTTGGTTGGTGCACCGCCCGACAGCAGGAGCCTTGGTAAAAGAAACTCATCACTTACATTCTTTTGATGAGGAGACATGGATCCCAAAAAAGGTCCTTAAGGCGTGAAGTTAGACGGCTGAAGTATTCTATTACAAACCCATCTGACCTTCATATAGAACAGAAAAAGCTGCTTAGGAACCATAAGCAATGGTCATGGTCAAGAAAGATCCTCGGTCATCAACTAGACAATGAACAGATGCTGGAGGCTCTCTGTGAAAATAGTACCCGTAATTTCTGGTCAAGGATAAATAGTAAAGGAAAGAAATCAGCCAGTAACATCACCCAATGTAACCTGGTTCCAGAAAAGAGGTGGATAGACTACCTGACAAGAAACTTTAAAAACACGTCAGCTACCGTGGAAAATCAACTGGAGTTCGCCAAGTGGGAACTTAACTTTGATGTAAAATTAATGGAAGACCTAATTATGAGCGCCTCATCATCAAAGGCAGTGGGCCCAAACGGGCTAACTTATCAAGTTTTGAAGTCTAACGTTAACACCTGGGCGACACTTCTTGATACCCTCTATAGGGAAATACTAGAGTCAAAATGCTTCCCTCTTTCATGGAAACAAGCAGTGATAATACCATTCTTCAAAGGTGAGGATAGATCACAGCCTGAAAATTATAGGCCAATTGCCCTCTCGGACATCGAGAGCAAGATATTCATGCGGATACTCTTGATAGAGCTAGAGGACTGGGCCAAATCAAATAACATCATCTCCAAATTTCAAACAGGCTTCAGGCGAGGAATGTCTACAACATTAAATTGCATCACCCTGAGTCTCCTAGAAGAACATACGAGAACATCTGGAGAGGGTCCGTTTTTTGGAGCCTGGGTAAATCTCTCTAAAGCATTTCACCTAGTAAATAGGGAGAATTTGTGGGCAAAATTGAGAAGCTGGGGTCTCCCAAACAAGCTCCTGGCAATATTAATTGAACTCCACAAAAACGCCTCGCTCATGGTAAGTTTAGATGAGGCTGGTCATCTTTCCAATATAATCAGCGTGGAGCAAAGTGTGCGACAGTGGTGTATGGGAGCCCCCTTCTTCTTCAACCTAAACTTGTCAGATCTGGGAGACTTTCTTCAAAAGTGGACTATGGCAAGTCCCAAACTTAATTCCACTAAGGTTTTTTGGTTCGCCTATGCAGACGACATCGTCCTGATTGACAGCACAGCAATAGGTCTGCAGCACTTACTCAATGGGCTAAGTGAATACACCAAACTAAATGGACTACAAGTAAACCCAAGAAAGTCAAACATTCTGGTGCTGAAACACCCAAAAAAGAAAATTAACTTTGATAATGTTTTTTTGAAGGAGAGGCAATTACAAGGGTAGACAAATTAGTCTATTTGGGTTACACGAAGTTTGCCTATCCATCAGTGAGCAAAGTGGAACTTGAAATCAGATCCAAAGCTGATAAAACAATACCTCAGATGAAAAAGATCTTCTTTGAGCTTTGTAAATTTTCAATTAAACCATTAATAAAGTTTTATAACACCAAAGTAATCCCTGTGATACTGTACAGGTTGGAGGCCCAACCAAGCTCTGGGACATAGACTGGAAAAATGTGGAGGGTCACATTTGGAAGAGCTTGCTGGGCTTGCCCAGCTGTCTTCCAATTCAGGTCTTAAGGTTTGAGCTTGGCCTGAAATCATTGCAGCAACAGGTAACTTGGAGATTGTTAACTCTCTACAGGTTAATAATAATTCCACAAAAAGACTCTCTTTACGAAGATGTCTATCACCATCTCCAAAAGAACAGTTCTAAGATCCTCCATCAGCTGGCCATAAAAGCTAAAAAAAAATCTGCAAGGAGCCCATTCAACGGTAACAACCCTGAAAGAGAATCCTCTGAAAGCAAAGAAAGAACTGGAAACAATGGACTTGATTAAAACAGGACTGGAAATGAGGCTGGTAAAACCGAAGAATAGCTTCTTAGTAGTGGAGAAAAATTTGGGAGATTTGCCGAAATATCTGCTAAAACATCCCAGCAGTGAATCAAGATATGTTTTTCTCAGGGCCCACCTAAACCTAATTGATACAGGCGAGATCCTAAGTTTAGAGGGCAAAGCCAGAATATCATATTGTTTTGTATTATCTGTGCAACTCAAAATAAGCAAAATCTGCATCACTTACTCATAGAATGTAAGGGTTCTTGGGAGACTAGAGTCCTCTATTTTGGGAAATTTGTGCATAAAATGGACTGCTTGCACTCAGATAACTTTTGGAATCGCTTGATCTCGGGGCACAACACCGCCCTGACGATTGCAGTGGGTCAGGTCCTTTTAAAACTTGGCATGACCCATCGAAGCGTTGGGCAGTTTGGGATCAATGCTTCTCCAGTCATTATGGCTTAACATAACAGTAGAAAACAATAATATAGAATGGGGTGCAGGTTTTTGGGGAAATTAAGGTTTCTTATTTTTTTTTCTTTCTTTTCATTTTTTTCTTTAGTCTTTTATCTTTTTTTTATTTATCTTTTATAGGCTTGTCTTCTATTTTTGTTGAAATATTTTGTAAGATAATTGTATTTTAATTGTGGTAAAGCGGCATAATGTTGGTTTTTATATTTTGTAAAGATCTATTTGATTAAAAAAAAATGTTATCATATTTGCAAAAAGAAGGAAAGTTTCACATTTGTTGTAAATGTGTGTGCTTAGGTACCTCGTTTTGCATTAGATAATAGGGGTGCACTTGCAGTATGCCCCTGCTTTCAGAGCATAATATAAACAGTAATTCATAAATAAAGATAGCACACCACTTTTGGGAGTAAAGAAGCCACATTTTATTACAGTTCTAAAGCACTACCCAATAGTTCTTATACATCATGTATCATCTGTTTCCATGACCTTAACCTCTAGCAGCCCTGCTGACCCGCTAGATGCGTGCAGTATTACTGGCTTTCTAAGCTGATCTAGGGTTACTTGTATAAAATACAATGTCCAGCCGGATAGTCCAAACGCACAAGCCTGTGCTAAAAATCCACCCAATGGGCAACCAGAGGGGCCACTCCCGCTGCCCTCTCCTGCTTGACATATTGAACACGAGTGGCCCCTTCACCCACAACCCGGGTAGCAAATACATGGCTCCTGTTCATGCAACATTTTAGTCATGGTCCGAACATTTCATATAATCCATTGTGTAGGTCCGCATCCACAGAGCCTCATTCATAAAATGCAACAGAAAATACTTATCATCATTTCCACAACCATCTGTAGTACGGTAAAGAGCGTCAGGGGGTAGGATAACTTTTCATGATTGCTCACTGTCAGAAAAGGCTAGGGTGGATGAATGCGATGGGAAAGCAAGAAAAGGAATCCCCAGGGGCGGACCCACCTACATACCTGGTCCAACCCCACCCCCTACCGGATGCAGGAGCCTCTGTTGCCGCGCCCCCACCCCTCTCCTCACCATGGAATTCCCACTAAATGAATGAGCCTCTACCATGGCCCATGAGTCAGCCCTTAATGGCACTGCTCCTGTAAGGGTATGGCGGTGCCTCCAGTTTATGACATTGGTTATGACAGGGTACGTTTGGCCATGCTGCCCACTAAGGTCTTTGAAATAAGTGGAGTTCATTTTGAGCGTTTAGTGATGTTACCGTCACCCAGGACATCAAAGATGATATCATTAATGCCATTGATGACATCACTGATGACATCACATATGAAATGTATTTTGATGAAAAGTCCCTGCACCATGTTTTGTTTATAATGCTGGTAACAAGATGTCAGGGGTGATTGGGAGACCTATCATGAACTACTTAATCTGTTAAAGAAGGTACTCATCTAAACAAAACATTATATTGGAGCCTTGTTGTTAATACAGGAACCTAATCATACATAAACAATGGCAATGTCTGCAGCACACACCGCAGAAGAACAATATTTTATATTGTAATTTTGGATAGTAAAATAATGAATGCTACCTTATAAGAGTTTTGGGTACTGTTAAGCATGTAATAACTAGCTAACAATTCAAGATTTAGTACACATGTGCTAGTAAAAATAATACATATGAAGACCCACAATGGAGATAAATTAGAGGCACACACAGGTACATACAGGGAAACTAAAGTAAGGACGAAAGAAACAGTATCACCAGAAAATGTTAATAACATTAAAGTTTATCTTCATGTATACAAATAAATTGTGAGTTTGAGGTCTGCTTATTGCCCCATGTATGTGCACCATGAGCTGAGACCAAACCCTAAGGAAAGTACTTTAAGAACATACAACAAGGTTAACGTCTAGATATATAGCACCTTTTGAATTGTAATATTGTGACTGTCAGTGAACAAAACCTCCTGGCGTAGATATGTCCGTGAAAATAAACAAGTGGCCCAGCTATGTGATGTCATGAGTGATGTCACCAATGACATTTTTGATATCATATTTGATGTCCTGGGTGTTAGTATTAGCAGTGCACGGTGGTGACACGAGGTATGGTTGCTGAGCTTACCATAACTAGTGAATTTCAAGGTTTTTTCAGTATTACTTGTAACCATAACATCCATCTAACAACGTTTTTTCAGTAAATATATAAATACATCAACAAGGTATTCTTTCCCTTTGTCTCTTCCCTACAATTCTGTCTTAGAGACACAAAGGACTTTCTGTCTAAAATAGATGACTTACCCCGGGAACCTGAATATATCCTGGCTACAATGGATGTTGTATCCTTGTATATACATCCATACAACATCAATTCAGGATCAACGCCTGTGAATATTTTCTCAATACACGGTTGCTCAATTATTTGCAATACATCTTGGCAATGATCACGCTATGCCTAACAAACAATGTATTCTTGTTCAATAACAAATACTTTAGATAATTCCAAGGCATGGCTATGGGCACTACATTTGCCCCAACCTACGCCAATCTGACAATGGGTCTGGCATGAAGCAAATCAAGCACTCATGGACACAATTGTAATGTGGCTCCACTATATTGATGACTTGTTCATTACATGAAGAGAGAGCAAGGATGAATGGATCAACTTTGTCAAACAACTCAATCAAAATAACCATAGCCTCAATTGTACAGAGACACATAGCCAGGAAAAGGTTGCTTGGAATCACAATACGATCGTTTTGTGATTCCAAGCAATACATGTACTAAGTTTTCACTCTGCCTACTAACCCACGAAATAGCAGATATTTATGTGCTCACGGTTGCACATCCTGAATGCAATAGCACCCTTTTTGAAAATATGTCTCGTTTTCTGAAAATATGTTTATCGTGTTAGTGTTAAATAAACTTGTTTTTTCTTGATACTAGCTTCGCTGCAAATCTTGTGACCTCCTTTCCCGTCTTGGGCCAGGGTAGCCTTTCATACTGGATATATACATATAGCAAATAAATACAAGATAGCAGAAAAATACCATAACAAAACAAGCACAAAATGAAAAGTAATGAAATATAACCTCGTGTGCAATCAAACTTTTTTCAATATTCAGCATGGAAAATCAGAGATCTATGGTCCAAATTAATTGCAAAAATATGGTTATCTTCTTTATATCAGTTCAATCATTTGATTGAGTACAAGTGCGTGTTCTTCTGGTGTATCAACTGACCAAACAATGTCCTCAAGAAACAATGTCCAGATTGCTCATAATGTCTAATAATACAAACAAGCACTGGCATACAAATAAGCAGAACACTGGTTAACATTACAAACAAACATATCAAAAAGCATACATCTCGGAATGTGTAATATTAAACACAGTGATCAGTTTTAGTTTCTTTTGGATAGGATACAATCCATAAAACATCACAATGGCATTACAAATGCCTACAATAACCCCATACAATCCAGAAAGGTAATTAAAACACACTTCCCGCAAATCATTTTAACCTTTAAAATCAGCCACACCCAAGACCTGTATCACAATTGACATAACGACAATTCCGGGCCAGTGATTTAAAAGAACTACAATGCGGAAGAACAATGTTTGTTCTGTGTCCCCAGGCTATTTTAAGATAGCAGGCAAAGGCAAAGTCAACCTCAACATCCGAAGCAGACATTAAAAGGGTGAAGGCTGGCCTGCGTCTCTCCAAGCTGTTTCACCTCAGGTGACCCAGTAAATATTAATTGTAGAAGTCTTTATACAGGAGCCAAAACAGTACGAAGTGCACGACAGTTTCTCTCTCGCCACACAGGCAGCTAACATTGCTTGTGTTCCAAGCACCCATCCAGTTACAAGTTGTATTTTTACAGAGAAAGCCTGGCCTTGGTAAGAAGCATTCTATCAGATGTATTGGTGTCCAGGGTGAGATAGCTGTCTGCTCCCATGACAATGGAAAGTGGAAGATACAGCTTAACAGGAGGTGTCTCAGATTTATATCTTCTCCAGTCTTTCTGCAGTGGGCCATAAGCATTTGTTTTGAAATTCCAGCAATAATGTTAGGATTTTTAAAACTAGATCCCGAACCCACTGTTTCCAGTGATCTTTAAACAAAGACCAATTGTGCGGCAATTGCCCAAAAGGGAGCAGGCTCCTTGCTAAGATTTTGGTTAGTTTTCCACCTTGGCTAGTACATAAGGAATCCCGTGTTAACATCAGCTTCAATGATGGTAAATCATAGAGGAAAACTAGCCCAGTTCCCAAATCAGTGATGTACGTACAAAGAGGTGGGAGAAGGAAAACCCAGGAGGCGCGAAAGGAAGAGATTCTCCATGTACTATAAAGTGTTTAAATGACCCAGATCCCACAAATTGCTCCCACAAACCCCTGCAGCTACTCCTTTACCCTTATAGATTATCAGTTTATGTTCAACAGACTGCAGATTTGCAACGTTTTAGCAAATCTACAAAGTCCACCAATCATTTGTTTAATCTTTGCCCGCTCTTTGTTTACGCTGCCCTTCCATGTAAGCCCTATTCCAAACGTTATCCCAAAATGTTCACCGGTTGTAAGCCAATGACCATTGAGGGATATTCGTGGGGGCCTCTGTTTTTTTTTAAAGCACATTATTTAGCATTTGCCAGAATTAACGTTTAGTTCCCGGTGCGTCGCAAAGTTGATAAAGTTTTCATAGCCATCAACAAAGAGCTGTATGGATTTTGGAGTCTGTGCAAGGAGTGCTGTCTTGTCGGCATAGCTTAATTCCAGCCACCTTCTTTCCCCACAGTGGGGTACATAGACAATCAGAGCTTCTAAATAGTATACAAGAGAGTTCATGTAAAGGTTGAACAGGAGGGGTGCCAACACACTTCCCCACTTGACGCCCTTCCCCACTTCAATATGATCATTTAGTTCGCCCCTTTGCCATTGCGGACTGGGATCTCTTACAAAGCTTTGCCCTGACATACAACTCTTGAACCGTACATACAAGATACGGGATTGAAATCATGCAGTATCTGTACCCTGTGCATGCCCTTTATGTACTGCACGCATGGAAAGGCCTCATGTTAACACCATACAGCATGATCTTGCATGCTGCCCAAGTTCCTGGAAGACTATGACCACAGGACTTTCCCTTCCTGTACCACACACAATGTCTTCCGGCCACCATGTCTGTATGGACAGATCTACCTCAGTATTTGCTAGCATAGTCAGTGCATGCACTAAAACCAAGCCATGTCTGCAGTTTGATTTACTGCGCAAAAACCAATTCCAATCCCATCCCCCCCCCTTAGAATGAAGCAGCCCAGCAGTCTTTGCAGACCAGGCTCTTGCATGGATTTGAATATTATATCCCACTGAATATCGTCTCATTTCGCATCAAGTATATTTTTTTAATTGTTTTTTTATAACGCGCCTAATAACGTACCTGAGTTCGGTTTCTAAGCGCAGATCCGGGATTCGAATCTCTGTTGCTCTGTGTGGTCTTGCTTCCAAGACATGCGTGTTGCCCCTGTGCTAGCCTCGATTTGTTGTGGCCCTTGTCTTGGGGCCCAAATGACCAGATAGTACGCGGAGGCACAGAACACGTCTTACTCTCTTTATTCCTCTTACAAAGAACCCCTGTTCCCCGTCCCTCCCCTTCCCTTTCCCGTCCCGCCCCCCTCCCTCCCTTTTACTTTCACTTTGTCTTAAAGGGCCCATGCCCTCTCCCCCGTAACACCCCCCCCTTACTTATCGATTGAGTCCATGGTCTACATTTCTTCGATGAGCCGGGTGGGCCTTCTGGCTGATCTTTGGAGCCGCCCGGGTGGCTCGTTTCTTTCAAGGCTTATGTTAGCTGGTTCCGGTGCTTCGGGTGGGTCTGGGGGCATCTCGGGATCTTCGGGGTCCTCTTCTTCTAAGGGCGGACCCTCGGTCAGATCTTCCTGGAGCATTCGTCTGAAGAATGATGCGTTTCGGGTTATCTCGCCCTGATCCCCTATCGCAGTGACCATGGATCCCTTCACGTTGGTCACTATCATCGGTTCTGGGTGGTGTCTCGAGTCCATTTTCCGGCGTAGGGCTTGCCGGACCAACACTGTTTCTCCGATCGGGAATATCGGTTCTTTCGCTTTCTGTTTCCTGTCAGCCCATTCTTTGGCCTTTTGTCTTTTCTCTGCCTCTCGCCGTCTTATCTCGTCATCTTCGGCTGGTGTGTAGTCTTCGAGTTGGGGAAGTCGGGATCGCGGCTTGTACTTGATCATGAGTTCAGCCGGGGTGTGGCCGGTGGCCTCATGCAGTGTATGCCGGTAACTCCGTAACATCTGTGAGATGGCTTGCGGCATCGAGGCTTGATCTGTCGCCGCTTTCTGGCGTGTGCGTTTGATATTTGCCATAAAGCGTTCCACCATCCCGTTAGCCTGGGGCCAGAGCGGGGTGATCTTCTGGTGGTGGAACCCAAGGTGTGCTGCGAACTTCTTAAACTCTAGACCTTGGAAAGGAGACCCATTGTCTGTTTTTACTGTGTTGGGGATGCCCCACTCACTGAATAGCTCATCTATTATGCCCACTACATGATGGAAAGCTGTGGATTGCACATGTTTCACGAGTGGGAAGCGTGAGTACTCGTCTATGGCCACTAGGAGGTATCCTCCTTCTTCCAGTGGTCCATAGAAGTCGAGTGCTACTCTTTGCCACGGTCCGTCTGGGAGCGGGACTATTTGCAGTGGGCAGGGTGGTGATCCGGCTGCGTTTATCTGGCATGAGACGCAATGCTTTAGGGTGTCCTCCACGATGGTGTCCATGTGGGGGAACCACACTTGGTTTCGCAGTATCTTTTTCGTGTTGGCCACGCCTCTATGGCCTTCGTGTGCGATCATGACCAGTGACTTCCTTAGGCTCTTGGGAGCTACCAGGCGGTTCCCTCTGAGTAGCGTGCCTTGTCTTGTTGTGGCCAGCTCGTTGTGTATTCGTTCTAGCTTGGCTAGGTCTCTTCTGTCCACTCCCCCCCCCACTCCCAGCTCAAAGTGTCCGTTGGCAGCCAGTCGCCATTTGTTCGTGTCGGTGAGGTGTACTGCTGCTCTGATGGTGGGGTCCGCCCTGCTCTTTTCCGCAAACAGGTGTGCCGTTATGGCTGGGGGGAGGGCGTTTAGCGACAGATAAGCAATGTATTCATCAGCTTCTCTCTGCATGGTGGTATCTGCTGCACCGTCTGGATGGCGAGACAGGTAGTCCGCTGGGTTTGCGTCTCCGCCTGGCTTGTGGATAATTTTATAGTCATATTCTTGGAGGCGGATGCCCCATCGCTCAATGCGTGGGGGCATTTTGATTTTAGGGTTTCCAAAGAGGGCCAGTAGGGCTTGGTGATCCGTTACCAGAGTGAATGTGTGTCCAATGACGAAATGGTGGAATTTCTTGCATGCCCACACTGCTGCCAGGCTTTCACGTTCCGCTTGCGAGTATGCTTGTTCGGTTGCATTCAACGCCCGACTGGCGTACGCAACGATGTGGGACTTGGCGCTGTCCCGTGGGTCCGTTTGAGCCAGTATGGCCCCAAGCCCCACCGGGCTGGCATCCACGGTGATTTCAGTGTGCCAGTTCGGATTGAAGTATGCTAGTCGTCTATTCGTGGCTAGTTCCCGTTTGATGGAGGAGAACGCCTGCCGGCACTGGTCAGTCCATGTGAAGGGTTGATCTTTCTTCAGTAGCTGTGGGGTCGTGAGCGAGGCGTATTGCGGGAGGTAGCGGGCGCAGTACCCTGCCATGCCCAGGAAGGAGCGGAGTTCCGATGTGTCCTTCGGGTCAGGTAGGTTGGTAATGGCGCGGATTTTGTCAGGGTCGGCTGTGAGGCCTTGGCTCGAGAAGATGTGGCCAAAGAAACATAGGGTGTGGGTGTTAATCTCACACTTATGACTGTTCAGCGTGAGCCCCGACTCATGGAGGATGTTGCAGACTTGATGTAGCGCTGCGTCATGTTGTTCCTGGGTGACTCCGAATATGAGGATGTCGTCGCTGTAATTGAACGCGTTGGTGACTGGGCTGATCAGTCTGTGGATCGTTTCTTGAAATATCTCCGCAGCAGACGAGATGCCGAAATTCAGCCGTTTGTAGCGAAACAGACCTTCGTGGGTCGTGAAGGTCGTGATGGGTCTGGATTCGGGGTCGATGACCAGCTGGTGGTACCCCTGGTTGAGGTCCAACTTTGAGAATTTCGTGGCCTGGTTGAGCCTAATTAGCATGTCTTCGATGTTCGGGCCTGGGTGCCTCTCCCGTTGGATTGCCGTGTTGGGGATCCTCATGTCTACGCAGAGGCGGAGGCGTCCATCTGCTTTGGGGACTACGACCAGTGGGGATACCCACGGTGTGGGCCCTGTGGCTCTCTCAATAATGTCATTGTCCAGGAGTGTTTGTAGTTCGTGAGTGACTTTCGCTTGCAGGTGAAATCCTATGCGCCTAGGGTGTTGTGGCACTGGTCGTACCGACGGGTCAATGTGTAACTTGATGACATGGTTTTTTAGCATGCCCACTCCTTCAAATAGGGTTGGATATTTGGTCAGTGTCGCGATGGTTAGTGGTTCTAGGTTAATGGTTTGTATGATCTGGGAATCGGGTGGGATCCCCTGGATCGTTTCCGACTCATTATAGTTGATGTCGATGAGGTGTAGGGCGACGGCCGTTTTGTGACTTAGTAGACATCTCCCTTTTGCCGGGCTGTGGATGATGTGAATCACCGTCCGTGCTCTATTGCCTCGATGGATCAGGTCACACGCGAACTGACCTTTCGAGAGTAGGGGTTGGGTAGCGCCCCACTGAAATATGTTGGCATATGAGGGTTGCAACGGGAACATGTCCATCAGGTGGGTGTATGTCAGGTGGCTCATGACGTTGACGGTGGCGCCAGTGTCTATTAGGAATGAGGTATCGGCTCCTCCCAGATGGACTGTCACTCTGGGTGCTGTGCTGTCATCCGAGGCTTCGGAGATGAGCCGGACGTACTCTCTGCTGTACCGGTCGTATTCTGCGTATTGTTCCTGTTCTGGTGATTGGTTCACAAGGTGTGGGTTTTCATACTGGTCTCTCGTGCTGGTCTCTCTTTCATATGGGTCTCTCGCGCTGTTCTCTCTGTACAGTACTTCCTCGGGGTAGGCCTGCATTTGATATACTTGTTCTTGGCTGGGGTAGTTGTCGTCGGTTGCCGCTACTTGTAGGTTCTCCACTGCTCTGATAAACCCCGAGTTGGTCGTGGGCCTGGGGTTGTTGTTCCTGGTGCTTTCTCGTTCTGGATGAGGCCGAGAGTTGAAGGGTCTTGGGGGCTCAAACCGTCTCGTCTGTGCCTGTTGACTCGGGGGCCGGTATGTGGGTAAGAGTGGTGTTTTCTCCCGGCACATGCTCTGGAAATGGTTCTCCTGACCACACCTCATGCACATTTGCCCTATTGCGGGGCACTGCCCTTTGTGCGGGAATTCAGATCTGCAGCGGTAGCATTGTCTTTCTGGGGTTGTACATCTCACCATGTTCCACTGGTCTTGCTTATACGCTGCACTAGGTTGGCGACCTTGCAGGCTGGATGTAATGGTCGCTATCGTCTCATTTTTCTTTGGGTTCTCCATGTGTGCAGCCTGGGCGTCGACCCTCTCATATACCCTGGCTAGCTCTGCTATCTCCTTCAGGGGCAGCGGCTTTTTTAGCAGGTGTTTGCGAAATATCGAGGACAGGCAGCCCTCAATGACCCTCAGGCGAATAGCTTCTTCATCGTTAAAGTTTGCAGAATCACAGTAGGCAATTTTCCGCTGGAGGCGCAGTATGAATTGACCAATTGTTTCCTGCGGCATTTGGGTGCACTGATTAAAGATATATCGTTCATAGTCCCTTTTGGGGACTATTACCAGGCAGCCATTGATGGCCTCGATGATCTTCGGGTACGTTGCCCTCTCGGCCATCGGGATGGTTTTGATAATACTCTTTATATCCTTCCCCACCAGGTTTATAAAGATGTCCAGTTTGTTTGGTGCGTCCTGGTTTCCGACCGCTCTCATAAATTCTTCAAACTCTTCCATCCATTCTTGCCACCTCTGGCCTTGGTTCTCCTGGGGCTCCAGCGGGAAAGGGGTTGGACGGCGTAGAAATGACACAGGGTTTGTGGGGGTGATACCTAGAACAGCAGGTTCTGCGTTGTCTGCCGCAGCGGCTCCTTGTTGGGACATGGTTAGGTGGTCGTGTGTTGAGGTAGTGTGATATCCTCTCCTTTATTTCCCACGTGCAGCCGTGCACGGTGGCCGGGATGTGGGAGGCGTGCTTGTTGCCCCCCTGCTTTTTTTTTTCTTTTATATTTTTGGTCCTCGCTTTCAAGTGGGCGGGACAGTGTTTATTTTTGTGGGTATTATTAAATATTGTCCTCCACGTGGCCCTTCTGTGCAGTCCTGCTTATTGGAGAGGTTGGGCCTCCTTCCCGCATACCATCTGTCGGACGTGGTGCTTCCTGGGGGCCCTCCTCGCGTGAGCTGGTCCGATGCTGGATCTTCACTGGATATCCCGCCTTCCGTGCGTGGCGGTGTCCTCAGGGCCTCCTTCCCCTTTCCGGATGGCTGGCGACGCTCTCTCTACTCCCGGTGGGATGCTGCCGCTCGCCGCGCTGGATCTCTCCGTATATGTCAGTTACGCTGCTCATGGACCGCCGGCCCTCCTCACTGACGCGAGCAGCCGTCCGCTTCCTTTCTTCGTTGCCCGTCGATGGCTCCCTCTCCGCAGCCCTTTTTTTTTTTTTTTTAAGGTCGCGAGGCCTCCTCCACCTTTCGTGTTGCCACCGAAAGCGGCGTCGCAATCCTCCTCCGCGGCAGCTCTGCGGCTTCTGTGGCTTGCGTGAGCACTCTCCGCTCGTCGCCAGTTGTTGTGGCCCTTGTCTTGGGGCCCAAATGACCAGATAGTACGCGGAGGCACAGAACACGTCTTACTCTCTTTATTCCTCTTACAAAGAACCCCTGTTCCCCGACCCTCCCCTTCCCTTTCCCGTCCCGCCCCCCTCCCTTCCTTTTACTTTCACTTTGTCTTAAAGGGCCCGTGCCCTCTCCCCCGTAACACGATTCACAACGCTAGGCTAGGAAGCCACGCCATTAAAACGACAGTTTGAGAAAATTGGAGATGAACCTATGTCAGATCAGCAGAGGTTCTATCATGAAAACACCATTTTGCTATTAGGGCTGCCACGCTACAGTGTGGTAGGTTTCACCTTGAGGGCATTAATTTACACTCCTTAAGGTAGGCATTGCATTGACACAGAGCAAAGTACACTTGATGCCCCTGGTATCTTGAAAACTGTAGACCGCGTCACTGGGTCTACTATGAAATGGAGGAGACAGGGAGGGCAAATTTAGCTGTGGGGGAGGTGGATGCCTTCCCATTTAAATTCCTAATGCCTAAGTGGTACAGTAAGAGTCCGATTCTAAAATGCAAATACAAGTAAGCATCTTGCATGGTCAAAGTTCACACAAGCTCACTGAAGTACTTTTGCTTTTCGACTAGTCCAGTGTACTAGGCCCTCGGACATGTTACTTTACTGTGATGTGACACAGGAACCTAATGTACATTACAGGATGTGTTTGTCCTGTGTCATTTGAAACATCATCCAAAACATGACGCACACTATGCTGCAATGTGAGTAACTTTGCCTCGGCAAGCATTGTCTGGGCAATTAAGAGTACTTTATTTCCATTTTGTCTCTTGACAGTCTCAGCTAAAGTATGACATTTTTCGGAGTCACAAATGATGGGGTGCTGTGCCCTAAAGTCAGTTTTAAAGCGACGATGAGAATAGAATATTTTATACTGTATGGTCGTACCCTTTACAGGATCTCTTATCACAGTCGTAAAAACATGTGCTTCCACAAACCTTTACTGAATCTCATCAAACTAGATCTTTAGAAAAACCCAAGGCATTATCGTCCCCGATTCAACCTTCCTAGGGTGACTGCCTAAAAGTACAGGAGGCCTTCAATGCCAAGATCTTGAAGGTAAGAGAAACAATCGGACCACACGTATCCCATTGCACCCCCGAGAAAATCCCCGGATTAACCAACAATAGCATGGGGAGGCAGAAAGATTCGAATTTTCAAATATTACAACATGGGACAGGATGTCCCTTTTATCCACCATGAGACCCACGTCCTGTGCAGATAATATCCTACCCCCCAGAATTATCCTAGAACACAATTTTTATACCCTTCCTTTTTCGTCTGGTAAATGCATCCTTTCGTGACTGCCATATATCAGGATCTATTAAAATTGTGACAGTTACCCCGTTAGCCAAAAAGCCAGGCTTGGACCATAGGGACCCCAGTAACTTGCAACCAATTATAACTTCCTATTGAAGATCCTAGATAAAGCCACCACACTGCAGTTGTAAGCATATGTGGAAGCTAATAACATCTTGCATAGGCAACAATCTGGCTTCAGGTCGGCCCATAGCACTGAAACAGCTATGGTCGACCTTGAGACCCAAATGCTCAGTATCATGGACAAGGGCATGTCGGGCATGTTGGTGCTACCGGAGCAGTCCGTGGCCTTTGACCTGACAGATCATGAACAACATCTCTGGTATTTGGAGCATGTGGGCAGATTCTCTTCAAAGTTAACCAGATGGATACTATCTTTTCTTGCCAACCGAAGATCCAAAATTCACTGGGGCAATGCCTTTTCGGCCTTCGCAAATATTGATTGAGGAGTTCCACAGGTGGCCAGTTTGTCTCCATCTACTTTTTAATCTCTATTTTAGGCTTCTCTGAACAGTCCTCGAGGGCACGGTAGTGTTCTTCATGAACTACTTTGATGATACTTGTCATGATCTCTGCTTCCAAAAGGTCAGGGTTTTCCCAACTCCCTTGGAAGCAGATCCATAACCCAGGTTCCGAGTGCCAACCAGTCCCAATTGGGACCTTTTGGACCCAGTCCTGGCGCCAGTGGCACCAGGCTCATAAATATGCCCAGTCCCAGCGCTGGAAGCGCCGGGCTCATAATGCTTGGGTGGACTTACCTGCAGCAGACCATGCTGCTTACTTGCCTGCCAGTTGAGCCTCTGATCCTCTTCTGTTTGGAACTACTTTTCCTGTTGGGTGGGGCAGGAGCCACTCCCTAGATTCAGAACACTGGAACTCTTCTGGAAAGCAGGAACTCTTTTCTTACCTAGGCGTGGCTGTGGAAGGAGACACCTAAGCACTACAGGAGGCTATTTAAACCACACCCGATGGATGAATCTTGCTTTGCGTTATTCTGCATCCTCTGCAGCAGAACGCTCATCGTGTCTTCTGCATCTGATCCTGGGCCTAACGAAAAAGGCTTACCATCCTGAATCCAGTCTTCAGCAACACCTATAAAGACAAGAAAGAACAGGTTAGCATTACGGTCTTCAGTGACAGCTCTTCACTTACCTGGTCCATCGGCTGTCACCAACGCCTCGCGCTGCATTCCGGCATCTGAAAGACAAAGGCTTACCTACTCTTCGTGCGCTCCGGAGGTCTTCACACTGCATTCCGGCATCTGAAAGACAAAAGCTTACCAACTCTTCGCATGCTCCGGAGGCCTTCGTCGCTGCATCCCGCATCTGAAAGACAAAACAAGGTGCGTTTAAAGACATTGGGGAACTTTAATACTCACGTGCCATTACTCCTTTCCACATCTAACCCAGTGGGTATTCCGGCACCCTGCAGCCGCTCCGAACTTGTACCTGCAAAATAAAAAGACAGTTAGAGCGCATCGTGAAGCAGGCAACAAGCGCTTACTTACGTGCTTCCAGGCGCTTCTATTCATCACACGGGCTCCATCTTCAACTCACTTCAGCCCGTCATCCGCCATCGCCGGAACCCTGCAAAACAAGAAACATCATTACTAAAGACTTTAAAGACATTAGAATTACTCGAAACTTACCGTTCGTGCAGTAAACGACGGACAGCAGTCCTCTGAAGTCAAGAGGCCTGCTCCCCTTATCCAGTGAAGAAACTGGTTACAGCACCCTGCCCCGAGGCAGATGGAGAGCACGGCGTTCACTTACCTAAGGTGAGAGCGTTAACCTTTGGGGTTCTACAGGAGAAGAGAAAGGGAAGAAGAGAGAGACATTCAATAACCCAGTTCCTTAATCTCATATTTTCTATCTGCAGACATCTTACCCTTCGAGGCAGACATACAGTGCACAGAGGTCCAGCCCAAAGAGCCAGCCGTGTGTTACACATCACCTTTGAAGATACGGTATTCGCCCAGTCAAGACCGGCGCCTCTACGGGAATCAGGTGAGCGTTACAATACTCAGCTGGAGATGGAACTGAGTGGTAACTACAAGACAAATGCCCACAACCTTGAGATAGTGTATAACAGCATAGAGGTGTGGATGACATCCAATTGGATTCGTTTGAATGGGAACAAAACCGAGTTGCTGATCTTTGGCTCATGGCAGGCACAAGCCAAATTAGGTCACGAATATGAAATCTTTCAGATCAGGGACTCCACTGTCAAGGTCCAAGTAAAGGTGAAGACATTGGGCATTACTTTGGAAGCATCACTTAGCACAAAGACTCATGTTTGCAACTTAAACAAAAGTTGCCAATATTACTTGCATCTGCTTAGTCACATCAGACCGTTTGTGAATGAACAAAACAGCGCCACTATTGCTAGGGCCATCATCTTATCCAGGTTGGAGTATGGAAATGTGTTGATGCTACAAGCAAACAAGGGCTATATCGCAAGATTTCAGATTATCCAGAACAGCGCAGTGAGAATCATTAAGTAGAGTTCTAGACGGGAGCATATAGCATCAGATAGAAGAGCCCTACATTGGCTGACAATCAAGTAACGGAACGTGTTCAAAGGCATGACCTTGGTCCACCAAAGTATCCATGGGCAATCTCCAGCCTATTGAAAATATCTGATCCTCCCGTACATACCGGGCTGGTCATTGAGATCAGAATCTAGGTGTCAGATTGTCTGCCCATTGTTCAAACGCACTAATGGGAAATCTTTCCCGGTAACGGCAGCCCAAGCATGGAATGGACTACCCAATACCATCTGATTAGAGGATAACCATCTGGGTTTCCGGAATGCCTTGAAGACAGCCCTGTTTAAATAGCCACCACAGCTTGCCCAAGAATAACATAATAAAGCATCTAGCCATCCTCTCTCCTGTATGTTGTTCCCATGTGTAAATGTGTGTGCCCTGATGCCTGCGTGCTTCGGTGCAATATAAATGTATATAAAAATAAATAATAATAAACTTAGAAAAGATAAATAAATAAATAACAACAAATGAAAACAAAAACACAACATTGAGTGGGGTCTAATGTATATGCTGACAAAATAGCACTGGGGAAGCTGATTGAAACGTGGTGGCCAATTGATATACAGGTTCATTGAATTGATTGAGTGTTTCACCAGAATTGAACCCTGGCTTCCAATCAATTCTGAATTCCCACGGCAGGTCGATGAATGTTACAGAGTGAAATGTACACCTGAGTGCCTTTGTTCTTGAAAGGACCTCTGCGTCAAAGTCTAGTTTGCCTCCTTATAGTAGCTCTGTGTGATTGTGGACAGGGCATGCAGGTGTAGGCGCCCAGAACCCCACGGAATGACATGGAGTCACCTAGTGGCAAACTGACAAACACTGTGTCAGAAGGCTGTGTCTAGCGGCTGTTGGGTCTATCTTTGGTTGAAATAATAAGATGATGTGTAGGTGAGATGGACATTTCAGCTGCTAAGAAAGAGTGATGTTTATAAATGTCGCTCAAATGTACAAATGATTGGACAAATGGGGTAAAATATATAAGCAACTCCAAAAAATAAACTTTATCTTTGGAATGTATTCAGAAAGTGTGCCAAGAGGTGTGCGTTCAGCTCAAGAGAAAAACTACCTTTGGCATCAGAGGAAATGTCCTTGAAGTGCCTTCCTGGTTTGTGTAGTATGCGCTTCAATGATAGACGGCAGAGGAATCTCTGTATGACAACATCCAACAAGAATTAAAAACCCAAGAAATACTAATGATTAGGGAAAGGGAACTAAAAGAGGAGACCATGGAAAGTGAGTGTGGTGCACAACGGGAGGACCCATGGAATTGGATTTCATATGAGATGCAGACCCACTAGTGGTTCCAGCAGCCGAAGAAATGTGCACCATGACACCTGTGTGATTGGTGGGAGGACTCTCATGTGCTTTTATTATTTTTTTTTTTGTTGTAAATCGATCTGTATGTCACCTAATAGCCACTTCATAGCACTAATGTCAGAAAAGATTGGGGCTAAAGTCCTGTTATTTGGATTGCACTCTTTGTTAGTTAATTAGGCAATAAGCCCCGAGCCGCATAAGGTAATGCCTGTTGGGGCCCATATTTAACGAAGGCCCCGGGGGCATTATTTTATGCGGTAATGGCTCGCAGGCAAGGGTCTTATTGCCATTACTACCCTGACCCGTTGAACCGGGGCACTAATGGTGGGTTTTTCTTCGGCTGCGAGGTGCATTGAGTTTCGTAGCCAGAAAAAAAGTAAAAAAATGGCTGCTGCAGACAGGAAAACGTAGTACGTTTCATCTTTCTATGGCGGTGATAGTAAACAAAGAAAATGCCCAGCATGGAAGGTGAGAAGGTCTACGTGTAGTCCCTTCTCCCCTTCCACAGCAGCCATTCCAGTAAATTGATAAAAAAGTAAACAAAAAATGCCCGCCCTGGAACAGGTAGAAGGAACTACAAGTAGTCCCCTCTCCCTTTTAATGGTGGCCTGAAGAAAAAAAAAGCAAGCGGCTCGAGGGTCGCGTAATTGCATGAGCAGGCTTACCGTCAGGTAAGGCTTGCAAACTAACCAATCGGTGCATTTGTAGGCATAAGAAAATCCCACGCCGGGTACAAATGCAGGACAATGGATGATACCTTCCAGTGTCTATGGTAATTGATCCTACTACGGTTGTTATTCATTATTGCACAATTACATGCTGAGAAGCAATCCCAGGGATAGGGTGGAGGGGTTCCAAGTCGGAGCAAATATCTTAAATGCTTCGATGGAAGGGTGCAGTCAGGAGGAGTCTCGAAGCGACAGCAGAGGAAAGGAGGAGAGTGATAAAGAGTTTAGAAAGGACATTGAAAGAAGAGTTAAGGCGCAGATGTTCTATTCTTTCTCCCACTTCAGACACCACCACATAAAAAGAGAATTATTAAAAGAAATACGTTTGAAGCTTTTTCCAAAAGGAGTAATAGAGAGTATGCACTATATGTGCCAGTAAATACACCAAATTACTGCCTAAACCATTTACTATTGCTGCCACTTAGTCCTGTGGATTTACCATGGGATTACATGTGGTGGAAGAGTGGAGTTAATCCCCTTTGTTGGAGCTAATAGGACGCCAAGGGACTTTTGGTAGAATTACCTCAAGTGGTAATTATGCTGTTATTTGGCCTTAAAGTGGCAAATATACCTCGACCATAATGCTGGAGGAAAATCTTACAATTCAAGGTCAAACTCGTAGAATTACTGCACACACTGCAGTAATTCTCTTGCGGCCAAAATAATGGCAGTAACAGTATTACCACCAGTTCTTTTTTTTTTAGGAGAATGTTTAAAGAAGTCAAACAGTCTCCACTCGGGGTATTCTTGCCTGTAGGAGAGACCAAGAAAAAAGGTTAGTAAAACACAGTGCTAGTGTTTGAACACTTCAGAAACAATATACATAGTGAAAACCAAGCAAAATTGAATCTATATTAAATTCTTTTCCAAATTTAGAAAGAAAGATAAAAGAAATAATTTTCCTTCACATCTGCAGACAGAAGAAACACGTCTGCAGATGCTGCCCATTCCCATACTTACTGAAATTAAGGTTGGTGATTGGCACTAAAAGGAGCAACACCATGAAAACAACAAGCACAAGTTTGCATAATATTAATGTTTTTTTTCAATGTTTGTGTTACAGTGCTAGTGTACAAAACACCAAAGGGTTTTTTAGACGAAGTAATTCAGCAAATACAATACGGCCCTGAAGAAGGCCCAAAACAACAGTTGAAATGCGTTAGGGATAACGTACTAAGACATAGGGGCAGAACCATATGTTGAATAATCCAAGGTTTTTTCCAGTGTCCTGGTGGATATTGAACATAGGGAAACGTCTTTAAGAGACTTTCCACTGTGAATTAGATAGGGAAGTACCTAAATGGTTGACAATCAGTAATGTTGTATGTGCCAAAGAGAAAGGAAGTCAAATAACATATTAACCCCACAGCACCACAATCTTATGCTTACATAATTGTATATTTGTGTTAAAAGTTGTCAAGTACATTGTTTTTATGTTTTTTACAAAAAATAATTTGAATACATTGATATATTTATAATCAAAAGTGTGCTCCGTTGAATGTAATGCTGAAATAGAATACGGTATTAGATAGTGTTATTCCTCACCTAGTAATGGGGTCATAAGTGAGGGCTAATAAGTTTCCTTCTGTCGTTACACATTGCATAGAATCTGTACATTTTTTTTAGCATGTGTAATGTACACACTTTACATGTCCATGTACATTTTGAATAGAAGCTGTACATTTATTCTGGGCGCATACAATGTACATACTCTTCACATCCATGCACATTTTATATAGAAGCTGTAAATTCTTTCTGAGCATGTGTAATGTATATACTCTGCATGTTTGTATACATTTTGTATAGAAGCTGTACATTTATTCTGAGTTTGTGTAATGTACATACTGAAAATGTTCTGAGGGTGGATAATGTACATACTCTACATTCCGTTCACATTTTGGATACAATTATCACCTTCATTCTGAGCGTGTGCAATGTACATGCTCTACATGTTCATGTACATTTTGAATACAAGCAATAGATTAATTCTGAGCATACATAATGTACATTGTTAGGTTTACTCCCAAAATAGTTAATTTTAGTGCCATTTTGACTGGATGTAACTATTTCCTTGGCCATCTTGGAACAGGTAAGGATGGAGTCAGACAGTGGTCGAGCTTGTTTGGGTCTTTCAAGGGACCAAGGGGAGTCTGGAAGATGTTGTGCTTTCAGCGCTTCCAAAGGATAAGTTCTATATTGGTAGGTTCATGTAATACGTGCTCTACATGTCCCTGCACATTTTGGATAGAATGTGTACATTTATTCTAACTTGGATCTATGTGATTATTGCGACCCCCAGAAGTCAGAGTTTTTTTCAACCCCCTTTAAACCACATACATATGCGGGGGAGAGCCCCTGCAGCCCCTCCATACTTGTACAATATGTACAAGTGGTGTACCTAACTATTACAGTTCGTACTATGTGCACAAACTGTAAAAAGAGGCAAATATTTTTGCAGTTTGTACATTACGTTATTTAAAATCTGAAACCTGACATGAAAGTTAGGCCTCACTTTCATGTGCGTTTTCAGGAGATTACAAGTCATACGTTCTTAGCACAGTTGGCTTGAAAGATGAAAATTAATTCTCGTCATGCACCAAACATAAATAGATCATGTGCCTTGCTACAACTGTGCCGGTCTGGAAAAACTGTGCCGGTAACACAGATTGCTGGCACTGTTTAAGGACCGTCAAAGTATGACCCGTGATGCCGGAAACTAGGATGCTGTAAACATGGGCCATGATGCTACTGTTGGCGGCAGCACAGTGACTGCCAACACCGAAGGCCATTCCAGAAACACTGGCACAATGGTAGTACGGCATCATTCTGACTGCCGTCAACACGGAAAGACCAGCATCAAAATGCCAGTAGCATCGTGAAAGCCACGTTGTAAACACCGGCATCACGGAGCAGGCGTAACTGAGTCTGAGGTGTGCAGCAACAGGCAAAAGGTGGCCATAATCAGCCCAGCTGCACACCATGAGCACTGTGAATGTTGAAAAGGACCAAACCCACACCCCACACACCTTCCAACACAACCATGCTTGCAGTTGCAACAGCAGTCATGGAGCTAGGGGCTCTGCATGCAGGGATCTTCCTTTATGAGTAGGATTTGGAAGAGGCTAACAGGCAGAGAAGGAGGAGGATGATGGCTATGCAGATGCACAATGTGCAGCAGGTAGCACCCAGCAGGCAACAACCCATACCTTGCATAAGGGCCACACCCTGGACCCTGACAGATACACAAATACACACCCTGTATCGGCTGGAAATGGAGACTATCACCAGCATATCCGACCTAATACAAGACGACATCCAGAGCCTAATTGGCACCCGGACCACCATCCATGGCGATTATCATCAGGTGAGCGTGTTCGGCTCGAGAACCTCCTGGGGATTATTTTGTTTTCTTTGAACCTTGCTGCCTTAAGCACTTCAGCGCCGTTGTCCTCACTCCCTCCCTCCCCTCCATGGCATTGATTTCTCTGTCCCTGTTCCCTCCCGCCTTCCAGCCCGTCCTCCTTTCCTGACTGGTGTCTCTGTCGGTCATTGCTGACCCTCCCCGGGCAGCCCTCTGCCCCGGCAGCCCCAGCGGCTAAGGGCCCCTAGGCAAAGGGTGGCTCCTTCAAAGGCAGCTTCATCTTTTGTCTGCAGGTGTCAGCAGTGGAAGCCATTGGCCAGCCGTCAACCAGCAACAACTAAGTAAGGTAGTAGTGGCCCTGCTTAGGAGCAGAGAATCACTCTGCCCTGAATAACCTGGCCACATAGCAGTCTTCCAGACTTAGGTGTGTGTTTCCTCTGTTATTAAAATTGCATTGTGAAAGTATTTTAAATTGAATTGTGAAACCTAGGCCTTTTCCCCACTTACAGGACTCTAAGACTTAGGTGTGGTTTTCCTCCGTTAATTAAATTGCATTGTGAAAGTATTTCAAATTGAATTGTGAAAGCTAGGCCTTTTCCCCACTTACAAGACTCTCAGAGTAGGTGTGTTTTTCCTCCATTATTTAAATTGCATTGTGAAGCAGCATCGTCCTGCGGTTTTTGCCTTCTAGCAAAGCATTCATCCAGTGAGCTTTTCTACCATCATCTAAGCTGCTGTTGTCTTGTCCAATTGTCTACTACTGCCTCATCTCTCTCTGTTACTTCTGCTTGTGTTCTTCCCTAGTGTTTCGCCCCTCCTCCTCCCACACCCTTCCTCTTCTCTCCTCTCCCTACCTACTCTATGGTGCTCTCTGTCTCTCCTATCTTCTCAAACTGCCTCTCTATCGACTACCCTGCTCTCCTCGCTGTATCTAAAAAGGACATCCTGGTCTCCAACCCAGGCCTCCCTTTCATGATACCTATACCAGTGCCCCCTCCAGGCAAACTCTCACTGACATCCTCTTTGTCATTCCCACACCAGACCTATGGACTGTACATATGGTCTCTGTGCTCTCTCCTTTCTCTTCTTCTCTCATTGATGGGGGCACACGGTGGGAGGCCCTCCTTGCCTCCTTCCACTCCTCTATGGTCATCATTAATGTCTACTGTAATGGTACTGTCTTGGGCCAAGGACCTCAAGCCAACCTTTTCCTCTTTGATAGATGCTTCCCGCACCTCATCAATTTCCTTCCTTCTGCTGTCTTCTAATTGGCTACCCTGCCCTCTCCTCCCTCCTCTTCTGCCCCACCTCTGGTTTCTTCTACATCTCCCCATGGTGTACCTCTGATCTGTACCCCTTCCTGGAAGTTTTTCAAGGATGGTAACCTTCTCCATATTGCCACTTTTAATTCTCTCTCTGCTGTCAAACACTCCTCTGGCATCTGCCGCCTCCTGGAGGAACTTGACCTCGATGTCCTCTGTCTCACGATTTATGAATTCAGGCTCCTCGCGAGGAACCTATTCTGCCCAGGAGGGGTATTTAGATATAAGGATACAATTGAATAGGTCAAGAGAAAATCACTGTGGCACACTCCTTTTTTCCCTTGTGGTCAAAACAATTGCATACAGACATTCAATATGTGGTAACCTATTGGGGTAACTTTTTGAATTTTATATGGGGTGCAGTAAAAGGCATTGGTTGATATAGATATATATATCAACAGATTTTTCACCAATTTTTTCCTAAACAAACATACAGAATGAAATCACAGGAGCATAAACAATATTGAGATCAAATGCTTGTGTATCAAATCAAGAGATGAATCTCTTACTGTCATGATCTAATGGACAGCATTATGGTAGGTGTAACTGATCATTTTCTACACAATGAAAAACAAGACAAAATAACACAATGTTCTTTCAGATGAGCCTCGTATCTACCACAGCATTCATCAGGACGAAGTCGGTATGTGAAGGAAAATCGTGGATGCTGTAAATAGGGAAAGGGAAAGCTGTTCAGGAGAGAGCTCGAGTGAGAGTAATATAAATACAAATAAATTATTTGCTGTACCATGTGTGAAGTATCATGGAGGGAACAACTTACCTATGTGGAGGAAATTCCACCAGGCACTTGTTTAGGCAACCGTATCAGGTAAATTTTCCCGAAAAAGCTCCTAAAGCAAAATAAGAGGTGAGAAACTAAATATAGTCTCCTCAAGGGTATGAATGGGATCGAGCACATACGCGAATGAATAAACATATATTGTGCTTGTGACAGTAAGTGAGAACTTACCTCTTAATGAGGACTGTGGGCTGAGATCTAGGATCTGGAATATCTTTGTGAAGTTCACAGTCGTAAAAGAGGTCAATGTATGAGTAACCTGATAAACACTTGTAACTCATGTGAGACAGCGTTTATCCTGGAATGTACCAGACTGGCTATGTCAGAGAATTTCTTACTGTTCCAAGATCAGATATATAAACAAACCAAGGGGGTGAGTATGGGGGCAACTTTTGCCCCTGACATTGCCAACCTCCATATGGCCGACTACGAGAAGAAAAATGTGTTTACGGAAGAGAACCCTTTCCAAGGGAACATTGCCCTCTGGAAACGCTATATAGATGATGTCTTAATCATTTGGAATGGCACCCCCCCTTGAACTGCATGCTTTCCATCTGTGGTTGAATTCACATAGCTCACACATAAAATACACCATACACTGGGACCAAGATCAGATTGATATTTTGGATCTTCATATATATAAAACAAGAAACCAACTAAAGACAGAATTATTCAGAAAACCGACAGATCGCAACAGCTTACTCCAGACCCATGGGTCTGAAGTATAATCTACCTTACGGACAGTTCTTACGGATCCGTAGGAATTGCACTGAGATCGAAAGGTATAGAAAACATGCAGAAGATTTACAAGCCCGTCTTAGTGAAAGAGGCTACCCTCAAAAATCTACGAAACAAGCCAAAAAGAGAGCCAGACACACTCCCAGAGAAATCTGCCTTGAGAAAAAGCCCAAAAAAGAACTAGGGAGACTAGTGTGTGTCGCCACTTTCGGACCATTGAGCCAACTGATACAAAAGACCATAAAGAAGAATTGGCATCTCGTTAAACAACCAGGCACTTTGAACCAAACACCTTGCTTCGCTTTCAAGAAGAACACAAATTTAAGGGATACTTTGGTCCACACATTCATTGAATCACCAACGCGAGCAGAGAATACATTGTGGGATTTACCTCCCATCATGGGACTTTTTAAATGTGGGAATTGTGTTGCCTGCCCTCTCACACTAGAGAAAAAATCATTTGAGCACAAGAATATCAAATGGACAATGAGTGAACACACAAATTGTAACACCAAGGCTGTGATCTACATAATACAATTCCCTTGTGGACTACTATACGTAGGAAAAACGATTCGCCCTATCAAGATGCGCGTTTCGAACATAGATCATGCATAAGGAACATGATAGCCGACAAGCCCCTGGTGGTGCACTTTAAGAAAGAACACCATAGAGACACAGATCTAAGGTGGTTCATCCTGCAAAAAGTGACCCCGGCCAAGCGGGGAGGCGACTTAAATAGAATTCTGACCCAACTTGAGCAGCGATGGGTACACAAATTGGACACTGTGCGAATAGGACTCAACATATCCGTTGAATGGAAATCCTTTATGTGATTCACTTGCACAACACCAGTCATCCTACAACAGTGATCCCACACCATGTTTTGTAGGTCACGGCTGCATCAATGTACTATAACTTTATTGAGCCATGATTCACTTTCCAGGCACCTAGTTTTTATACGCTTGCTGATTCAACGACGACTATAATAACGATGGTACCCTATTCAAACATGTATGTGCCTAACTTTGTGCCTTCCTATACTAATGTGGGGGGCACGCTATCACGACCTTTTGTCTGGACCTCGTCTGGACCTTCCCGTGGTTGTACCTGAAAATGTTTATACATGATCATGTGTGTATTGTGACTCCAGCGAGCCAGGGTTTACTAACCAGTCACCCAGCTTGTACATACCTTTAATCTGCTATCCCAATTCTGTGTCGGGACTGACAATGATGATGTTTATTTTATCCATGTGTAAAACTTAAGATTGAAACTGTGGGATACTCCTCGTATATCTGGCAGGCTTGATCCAATGTTATATGCAGTAATGACTCTGTGATTCCCCTATGTACTCAACTGTCATCACGTTATTGTGCACCCTGTACTATGTTCACACCTCACACATGTGGGCATAGCAGTAATGATTTTATGATCCCCCTATGGATGTAACTGTCACCATGTTATGGTGCACCCTGTACGGTGTCATATACCAAGAAATGTTCACACTCCATACATCGTAAATACCAAACACGCAAGTGTGACAGCACGTTTGCATATATACTGACACAGTCACCTTGATACCACCGATCTGTGGTTTCAAGATTGATTACCATGGCAACCATTACTAACATGTTGCCCGAACTAGACTACAATTACCCGAAGGTCTATTACATCTACCTAAATTGTTAATTTTAATAATTTGGAACGCCTGTGGGTTCTAATATCATTTGCAAGGCCTGGCGCGACTCTGACAAACACTCCAAAATGGCTGCTCATATATAAAGGACTACACCCTAGCAACAATGTTAGTGACGCTATGCTTTCTGTTTTCCCTCTCACGGAGTGACTCAGCATTGCGCGCAGAGTCCTGCAGAACCTCGCCTGCACGAAGCGGCCCGCGAGCGCCGCAAGTGAAAGCAACTACAAGGTATGCATCCAATGCCACCACCATTCTCACACAAGTTACAAGTATTTATCAGGTTATTCATACATTGACCTCTTTTAGGACTGTGAACTTCACGAAGATATCCCAGATCCTAGATCTCAGCCCACAGTCCTCATTAAGAGGTAAGCTCTCACTTACTCTCACAAGCACAATATATGTTTATTCATTCGTGTATGTGCTTGATCCCATTCATACCCTTGAGGAGACTATATTTAGTTTGTCACCTCTTATTTTGCTTTAGGAGCTTTTTCGGGACCATTTACCTGATACGGTTGCCTAAAAGAGTGCCTAATGGAATTTCCTCCACATAGGTAAGCTGTTTCCTCCATGATAATTCACACATGGTACAGCAAACAATTTAATTTTATTTATATTACTCTCACTCGAGCTCTCTCCTGAACAGCTTTCCCTTTCCCTATTTACAGCATCCACGATTTTCCTTCACATACAGACTTCGTCCTGATGAATGCCGTGGTAGATACGAGGCTCATCTAGCCCGCGCAGACGGCTGAAACATCCCGGTGTAGACGCACCTTTTACCCACAGTTCAGTGTCACTGTTATCTGAAAGAACATTGTGTTTTTTTGTCTTGTTTTTAATTGTTTAGAAAATGTTCAGTTGCACCTACCATAATGCTGTCCATTAGATCATGACAGTAAGAGATTCACCTCTTGATTTGACACACAAGCATTTGATCTCAAAAGGTTTTATGCTCCTGTGATTTCATTCTGTATGTTTGTTTAGGAAAAGTTTGGTGGAAAATCTATTTTATCAACCAAGGCATTTTACTGCACCTCATATAAAATTCAAAAAGTTTCACCAATAGGGTACCACAAATTGAGTGTCGGTATGCAATTGTTTTGACCACAGGGGAAAAAGGAGAGTGCAAAGGTGATTTTCTCTTGACCTATTCAATAGTATCCTTGTCTCTCTGTCTCACGAGACATGGTTCACGGCCAGCTCTGTCATGAGCTTTGACAGTCTCCTCCCACATGGCTACAAGATCCTCTCTGCTCCCAGATCCAACTGTTCCGGAGTCGGTGTAGCCCTGATCTTCCCTGAGTGGATTCCTGCCTCTGTCATTCCTACGCAGGCCTACTCATCTTTCGAATGCCTTTTCTGCAGACTCTCTCCCTCTCCTGGCCATTCCATTATTGTGGCTACCATCTATCGGCCACCTGGTCAGACCTCCTCCTGCTTCTCAGAGTGGGCATTTCTCTCTTCTTCCCTCCTGGTCTTGACCACTCAACTCCTCCTTCTTTGAGATGTCAACATCCACCTGGACAGTTCCTGTCCTTCCTCTGGACTCTTTTGCGACCTCTGTGACTCTCTCTCACTCTCTATTCTCTCCTCTGGCCCGACTCACTCTGCAGGGCACACTCTTGGTGTTCTTATCTCTTCAGACATTCCCCTTTCAATCCCTCTCACCACTCCTCTCTCCTCGAGTGATCACTTTCTCCTTTCCTCCCAGCTCACCCTCACTATCCCTCAGGCCAAGCCAACTCCAGCACTCCCACGTACTTTCTCGGTTATCTGACCCATGAAGCATGTGTCAGTTGAGACTTTTGTTGCCACTTTCTCACCCCCCATTCCGTATTGGCTGACTTACACCCTGACACAGCCCTTTCCATGCTTCACTTTGCTATATCTGATACTCTCGATCAATGTTCTTGCCCCTGTCATGAGCACCCGCTTGAAGCCTAAAGCCAAATGCAACTCTTGGTACGACTCAGACCTCGTCACCCTTAAACGCAAGTGCAGGGTGGCTGAAAGTAGATGGTGTGCTTCCAGTACATCATCTGACAAACTGGCCTGCCGCCTGCTCCAAAGGCAATACTGGTTCTCTGTCCGCACCAAGAAGAGAGTCCACATGCAGGCCTGTGTCTCTGCAACATCTAACAACTCAGCCAAACTCTTTAAAATCTGCAAGGAGATGGAAAATCCTGCCACAGTCTCTGCATCTCCTTTTCTCTCCCAGGCCCTCTGTACGGCCCTGGCTTCTCATTTCATCTCTAAAACTCAGGACATCTTGTACTCTCTCTCTTCCCCCCCTCCTCCCTCTACTCCCTGCTCCTCCCCTGGCCCTTCTTCAGCCACCTCCCCTCCCTCCTTCTCTGCCTTTCCTCTGTTCTTCCCAGAAAAGTTTCTAGACAAGTCAGATCTATGAAAGTGTTGTCAAAACAGGTTCACACCTGTTCCTCCAAATCCATCAAGGACTACTTTGACACCCTGGCTCCTGCTCTGGCTGACTTCTGCAACCACTCCTTTGTCACTGGAGTATTCCCCTCCCCCTGAAGCACTCCCTTGTGCACCGTCTTCTTAAGAAACCCTCTGCCGACCATTCCATCCCGGTTAACTATCGCCCAATCTCCATCACTCCTTTCCTGGGCAAACTCCTGGAAAAGCTGGCCATCTCCCAGTTTAATCTTCACACTGAATCTGTTGCTTGTCTCCATGACCATCAGTCTGGCTTCAGAGCTGCCAGAAGCATGGAAGCTGCTCTCCTGATCATCCATGAAGACCTGCTCTCCAACCTTGATGACAGCACCCCCTGTGTCCTTATCTTACTTGATCTCTCTTCTGCCTTTGACACGGTCAACCATGCCATTCTGCTCAACCGTCTCAGTAATAATCTAGGTAGCACTGATCAGGCCCTGGCTTGGATGAATTGTTTCTTCTCCGATCGCCCCTTCCAGGCCCCACTTGGGTCCTTCCTCTCCTCTATCTATATCTCTACCTGTGGTCTTCCCAAGGGGTCCAACCTCTCTCCCTGGCTGTTCGACCAATACTTGGGACTTCTTGCCCACCGCATTCCTGCTCTCTGCCCCAACTTTCAGTGCTATGCGGATGACACTCAACTAATTTTCAGGCTCCCTTCCCCCACCTCTTCTCCTTCTCTCATCTCTGTCTGTCTGTCTGTGATCCAGGCGTGATGTGCCGCCAACTATCTCTGCCTTAATGCCAGTAAGACCGAGATTCTCCTCATCGGCACACCTGCTCTCTCCTTTCCTGTCACTCTCTGGCTGGCCTCTCTTGGCCCTCTTCCTGCTCCCACCTGCGAGGCTAAAAACCTCAGGGTCATCTTTGACTCCACACTTTCCTTGTCTCCTCACATCTCTGACATCTCTAAGAAGTCACACTGCCAGCTGCACCCCCTCAGAGGTATTCTTCCTTTCCTCTCCTTCCCCAGAAGCTCACTGTCTCCAGAGCTCTGGTTCTCTCTAGGCTGGACTACTGCAACAGCCTCTTTCTAAATCTGCCTGCCTCTACTCTCCGCCCTCTCCAACTGATCTCAAAACAGGACTGTGAGACTTGTCCTTGGCCTCAAGCCCAGCATTGTATCTCTCGAGGACTGGAATATCTGCACTGGCTCCCAATGGCGGTGAGGATTAAGTTCGAAACCCTTTGCATTGACCACAAGGCGTTCTGGGGCCTGGGGCCTCAATACCTTCAACTCTCTCTTCCTAAATATCTTCCTTCTCGAGCTCTTCGCTCATCTGCCTCCAACTCCCTCAGGGTCAGTCACTTCTCCAAGCAACAAGTTGGTGGTAGATCCCTTTCTTCTGCCGGGCCCTCCCTGCCTCTCTGAAACTTGAGGAGAACCATCTCTGGTTCCGGAAGCACCTGAAGACCTTCTTCTTTGCTTCTGCTTTCTCTTCTCTTCTCCTCTGCTGATCTCCTGGCTTTAACTGAAACTGCACTTGTTACCTGGCTACCCTCTGATCTCGGGCCCATGTCCCCTCCCCGCCAGTTACACGCTTGCACTGCCCCCCTGGCAACCCTTGCACTCAGGGTCTGTTTCTGTATCCCTACAGCCCCCTAACAGCATTTGACACCTGATGTCTGCACTTACCCTTGCACTTGCCACCAGCTGCCGCTCTTTTTATTGATTGTCTTTATTTATTTTACTGTTATCTTATGTACTACACTGCCCCCTCTCCCTTCCCCTACACTTTTCCCTTCCCCCCTCCCTACACTTGCGCGATCCCAATGCCACCTGGCCTAGTAAGATCGTTGTCTGTCTTCCCTCTGTTCCCCCCTCTTGCCTCGTCGCGCCTTGAAACACTTGTGCATAGGCGTGTTATAAATGCCATAACATATCATATCATATCCCCTCCTTGCTGAAGTTTGTATCTGTGCTGCATTTTCTGACCACTGGCACCTATCAACACACTGTGGGAGAGCTGCATGGATTTCCCTGCCCAGTTTCTCAAAGGCGCTAGTGCAGGTCCTGGATGCCCTACTGCATCACATAGCTGAGCACATTGCCCTCCCCAGAACACCGGCTCAGGTCAATGCCCCTAAAGTACATTTTCATGCCCGAGCAGGCATGCCCAATGTACTTGGTGCACTGGACTGTAATGCATGAACATTGAGCTGGTGGCCAGATATGCCAATGAGGTAGTTTACCGCAACAGGAAAATGCGCCACTCACTGAACGTCCAGGTTGTGTGTGATGCAGACCTCACAATAACACACTGCAGTGCATGGTTTCCAGGATCCATGCACAACGCCCTGGTGCTGCGTAACTCTATGCTCCCAGGCTACATGGCATGATGCAGTGGAGAGCGAACTTAGTGGTTGGGTGAGTGAAAGTACCTACACATAGTATGTGCACTGTGGAAGGGGGGTTGTCCGCTGTCAACAGTGCATGTGTGATAGGCAACAGTATGTACACAGACAACATGCTTGAGCATGAGGCCAAATTTGGCATGTGGGGCATCTGCAAATGGAAGGCCACAACATCACAATTTGTGCATAGATGCACAGACACATCACATGCACTATAGGTACTAGAATGTTTTACTACCATGCCACCTACTCCAGCATGTCCACACTGTGCTCATCCCCCATCGCCTGTGCATAAACCCATATGAATGCACAGGAATCTGAACAATGAAGGAAGGACCACAGAAATACGAATCAGAGAGATGACTGATGTACATCAAGCAAACCCAATCAAACATGGTGCCCATTTAAAATGATGGGAATGCGTGTGCTGGCATAAGGGTAATGGCCAAGGTGGGGGTCACAGTGGGAGTGGAATGTAGGGGCAACACCCCAGATGCAATACTAAAGCAATAAAATGGGGTCATCTCTGCCATTCGTCACTTCCTGCAGTAATCCAATGTGACACAGACTCACATCCATGCATGGCTGCATTGCCTCTACCATCTCAATGACTGTGCCCCCATTGTGTCCCTTGCTTGCAGGTGACTCCAAATGGCTAATGACACCTGACAGGCACCCCCAGAACCAGCAGGAGCATGCATACAACCGTGCGCACATCTGGACAAGGTGAACCATAGAACAAACCTTTGGACTGCTGGCAGCAAAGTACTGCTGTCTAAGTAGATCTGGGAGTGCATTAATGTACAGTCCTGTGAAAGTGTGCATAACTTGTGCATCCGGCACAACATTTCCCTACCACCAGACATGGGCATGCCTCCAGTGGAGGGAGGCGATGGCAGTGACAGTGATGCAGAGATGCCATTGCCCCATCCCAGGGATGACATGGACGGATGTGAAGCCTGCCATCAACTCATCACCAACTACTTCCAGGCACAGAGCACGAGCATATGGCCTAGGCCATACACCACATGTAACACTGCAGATGGAATAAAGCACACTTCCACAAAAATAATGAATGTCCATTCATGATTTTCTATGCAACACCCGGTGTATTAGAAATGTATAAGTACAATAGAACTGGTGGACCAA
Source organism: Ambystoma mexicanum (assembly GCF_040938575.1). NCBI lineage: Eukaryota > Metazoa > Chordata > Amphibia > Caudata > Ambystomatidae > Ambystoma > Ambystoma mexicanum. The sequence goes on along the minus strand of NC_090929.1, from coordinate 1,591,826,933 downwards.
CACCCCCTCCCTACTACCTCTCCCAACACAACCTCTTCAACTACCCCTCCCCACACCACCACCTCAACTTGTGCAACAATGTAAATAACAAAGTCCTAGGCACACCCATGCCACACGTGAGTCCAGGGCCTATTCACGTGGCCTCTTGTCACCTGGCCCACCCATGTGCATTGTTACAGACAGGCACATGGATCAGGCTCCTCTGCAGTAAACTAGCGGGCGTGGTGCTAGTTGACGGTGTCAATGGCATGTTGATCCAGGGCCACCTGCAGGGACATTGACAAGGACTCAGCCATGGCCAAAATGGCACTGTTCCCCTCACGGATCCCCTAGCCAGGTATACAATGTCTGAAGTTGCACATCCCAGGGCATGTGCAGTGCAGCGCTCAGTGGCCTGCAGGCTCTCCTGGATTTGCTGGGTATCCGAGCGCAGCAGAGCCGCCTCCTCGCGCATCAGGTGGGACTCCCCCAGTCGCTGCTGCAACAGGCATGTCAACTGCCTGTGCCGTTCTTCCATACGGTCCAGACAGCGTCCATGTCCCTGACACTGGGGAAGGGTGGGCTTGGAGGGCTGTGCATGTTGATGGGGCTGAAGTCTGGCTGCTCATATAGTGTGTGGTCTGTGGTGCTGTGTGTTGAAACACTTGTGTATATGCACATTATAAATGACATATCATATCATACATTATATCACCAGCATCCTGAGCAGTATCATCGTATGTGGAGTCAGGTGCATTTGGTTGAAACTGTTGTGGGGGGAATGGCTGTCCTGCTGATGCCCTTGCAGCCGAATACACCATGTCATGGATGGCAGGTGCTGCCTGGATAGCGGCCGCAATTACAGCCCCAGCAGGTGCTGCCTGGATGGTAGCAGTGGCTACAGCAGGAGCTGCCTGGATGGTGGTGGTGGCAGCCATTACAGTCACAGCAGGTGCTGCCTGGATGGCGGTGGTGGCAGCAGTTACAGCCACAGTGGGTGCTACATGGATGGTAGTGGTGGAAGCAGTTACAGCCACAGCAGGGGCTGCCTGGAGGATGACAGCAGTTACAGCCACTGCAGGTGCTGCCGTGTCCTGGGTGGGGGTGGTGGTGCTGTGTGGAGTTGTCCACCTCCCATGTCTGGTGCCCCTTGTGGTGCCTGCTCGTCCTCCATTGCTGTTGGATGATGTGCCTGAGAGTGGAAGAAAGGCATGATGTTAGGGACCAGTATGGCTTCCAAATGCCCTGACATATGCAAAATGGTGATTGTGTGGTGTGATGTTGAGGGGACATGCCATGGTACGTGGCATGGTGCACTCATGCATGTTTGGCAAGACCTCAGCTGCAGGTTGTGGGATGTTGGCACATACAACACAGCTCTACTGGTACTACTGGGGTGGTGACATGGCATTTGCTGGGGACGGTGGGATACAGGTATGTCTGGGAGTGGGGCCTTGGATATGAAGGCAGGAGTGTTGAGGGAGGGTCCGGAAGGGGTAGGGCAAATGTTAATAGCTTATCCAGTTGCAGGTCCACCATGCAAATGGGGGTTTGTGGTATGTCTGGCATGGACCTGTAAGGTCCATGCCCTTGCAATTGCATGGGAGGATGGACATGTGTGGGTGCATGTGAGGGCTGGCATTGTTGTTTTGTTGTTGCAGTTGTGGCATGGTAGGCACACATGCAGTACGCAGACAGGGTGCTTTGCGTTTGTATCTGGGGACATGCATTTTCACTTGGCAGTAAAGGGTATCTGTGCAATGTTCATCATGGATTACATGCACCGTTGTTCGGGGGCCTGAGTGTATGCCCACACCAGTCCCCTCAGTGTCTATTCAGGTGTGTGTGAGTGTGCCTGCAGGGTGTGGATGTGTCACAGTGTGCAGGTGACACAGTGAGGTGCCTTGTCATGTGGTTGGGAATTGGATCGGCATGGGAGACAGGGCATGTGACTTGGTTGGCACCATATTGACATGTTGGGGCGGGGAGGCAGTGCTATTGCTGGCTGTGCTTTGGGGGATGGGGTCTGTGCAATTGCCATTCCAGTGCCGTTGTGGTATGGTGGAGAGGGCAGGAGGGATGTTTTCTGTTGGGCTGACAGGTCTATTGTGTTGGCCGATGTGTACCAGCGGAGATGTGGGGTGGTGTTGTGCACTGGGTTGGGCTGCAATTCACTTGGCCATGTGTTTATGGCAAGTGTGCATTCCCACTTGGCTGCCATGGTCTATCACATGGGGTGGACATAACATTGGGTGGCTGCTCAGTGCACACTGCACTTGGTGTTGTCCATTGCCATGGGACGCTGTCAGGGCTGCTCCACCTGGTATGGGTGTGCGGAAGGTTGCAGCCAGTGGCAATGTGGTGCATGTTGGAAACCCACTCCACACTGGCAAGGGCGGTGGCTGACTGGCAGTCAGGTGTGTTGTCTATATTGGGGCTTTGTATACTCACTGCCCTCAATATGTGTCCCGGATCTGGCCTATGCAGCATCCACTCCTTCTATGCCCTCCATGTGCAGCAGGCTGCTGCACTCTCCTCGCAGAGCATGAGCCGGATTGGGGAGGAGGGTCCACCACACCTGTAGCCATGCATTGCCTGTGGTGGGCAGACAGAAGGTTCTTCAACCTCAGGCAGAGGTGATCCCACCGCTTGTGGCAATCTTTGACTGTCGTGGGGTCGTCCCCTCTGCTGACACCTTTTGTGCCACTTCCTGCCAGATCTTCTTCTCCTTCTGCTCCACAGCATGCTGAGCAAAGGTATCTGTGAGCATGTGGAGATCTGATTCAGTGATACGCGGCTTGCACTGCCGAGTGTCAGGGATCCGAGATGTCATGGTCAGGGATATGTTTCCAGAGTCAGGAGTGGTGGATGGTTACTGGAACCTGAGAATTGTAGTGGATTGTACTTTTAATGATGGCTGCCAGCCGGTTTCCTGTTCCAGCGATCACTTTATTTCCGGGTAAGGTGTTTCCGGTCACAGAGTTTCCAGTCACGGTAGTTACAGTGCCGCTGTTTCCAGTGCTGGTGAGTCTGGCATCTTCATGCCGGAAATGGGAGCACGTGCACCCTGGGTGACAGAGCTGCTGATTCTTGACATATTCCACAGTGTTTCCTTGATGTAGATGTCACAGTTTACGGCATGCCAGATTGCACTTGGCCGACAAACCATAATCTCCAGCTAGTTCCGACACTACGAGTTGCCAGAAACTGTGGCACTGGCATCACATAAACACCTATATTTTACGCCATACTTGGAATGAGGCCCCCTGTCTCTTAGGTGACTATGTAGTAGGAAAACAAGTTGTAGCAGGGCGTGTCTTAGGAGCATTTGTTTTATGAGTGTGGGTCGTTAGAGTGTGTTGCTGGACCATGTGCCGTAGGAGCGCATGTCATAGGAGTGTGGGGTAAAAGGGTGTCATAGGAGCACATGTCATAAAATCAGATGTCTTTGGATATGTCGTCGGAGCCTGGGTTGTAGTAAGAGCGTGTCGTAAGAGCGTGTGTCATAGGAGTGCATGTCAATGGACTTTGTGGTAAGAGGGTGTGTTGTCGGAGAACCCATTGTAAGAGTAGGATAATTTATGAGCTGTAAAACTCCCACTCCTTTTTGTACAAACCATGCCCAATGATTTCATCTAGAAGCTGACATCAAAGTTATCCCTGACTTTCATGTGAGTTTTCAGAAGATTGAATGGCATACTTTATGAACTGTGAAGCTCATAATATCTGAGCACAGTTCACATGAAAGTTGAACATTCTTTATGGGCAAGCAACAAATATATATATATTTGTATATATATATATTCAGTAAAAACACTTTGTTAAAGGGACGTTATGGTTAAGTTGCGCTGCTAAAAACCTATGAAATTCAGTGAAAAAACTATGGGCCTCATTACAAGTCACCCGGTATGGAAATAACGGTGGCGTTAAACTCGCCGCCACCATTGTTTCCATACCGGGTGATCTCGAGTCCTGCAGGCGGAGGTGTCATTCCCACCAGGTCTGACAGGTTACCGCCGGACTCGTAATGAGGCCCAATGTTACAGGGACGTTATGGTTCCAAGTAAAACCAAAAGAAAACAGAAATTCGCCAGTTATGGTAAGCTAAGCAACCATAACTAGCGCCACCACTGTGCACTGATAAAACTAACACCCAGGACATCAAAGATGACATCACAAATGTCATTGATGACATCAATAACAAAACCGTCAGTTGGTATCTGGAATCGATGACAATCGCAGAAAGGCAAGATGTAGCCGTTTAAAAAAGATAACATGAAACAATGGGAACACAGAGAAAGTACTCTTCAATTTGCTTCAAAGGGATGGAGTATGGTGAGCTCGAAATGGGATACGGATGCTGGCGCTACAATCAGGGAGCAAGCAAAGGCCAAGAATAACACATAGGCCCTCATTCCGAGTTGGGTGGTAAAGGTTAACGGTCACCGGTAAGGAGACCGGTGCCGTTAAACACTTACCGCCCAATTCCGAGGTCCCTTAGCGGGACCCGCAAAGGATGTGTGGTCTGACCACATGTCCTTTGGGGGTCCACCTAAGGGACCAGGGCGCTAATAATTAGCACCTTCCCCATTCCCATTGAGCGCTATGGGGGTTCAAATGGGAATGGGGAATGGTCACCAGAATGGGGATTTACTGGGTCCTCCAAGGTTGGAATGACCCAGTAAGTCCCCATTCTGCCAGACCGGACACGGACCCGGTTTTAGAGGCAGCCACCTTTACTCCTTTAACATCAAAATTGTTTGCCACATTCCTACATTTAGGATACTGCTCCAAACAATGCACAAACATATCTCCAATCACCAACACCCTGACTTTCTCCACCTCTGCCATATTCACTACACACAGCCTCTTTCAACACAAACCACACCTTCAACATCTGATTGGCTGATTCCTACAGTCCACTTTCCATGCTGCATTTGCTGAGAAACCTTGGATGTGGCACGCCCTGTCCGCGGATAGTTGCGGTGTCCGTGTAGTGCATAACACTGGGACAGCCCTTCTACTCTTTCATCTTCACTCTCTGAACCATTTCCTCATTGTCTACTGTTAAGCAGTCACACAAACATCCACCAATCACATCCAAGAACTCTACATCTAACTCTATCATCACAGATCAGCACTTTAGATGTACTATTGATCACTCTCAGTCCAATTCGGCTGTCACTGCAACAGACCTACAGCAAGAACTACTGTAAAACTCCCCAAGATTTCTATTTGTAGATTCATGCACATCCACATGCATGAACACAGACTACAAGTATGAATATTTTCTTCACAGTACATGTACAACTCTTCTAGGAATACATATAAACAGAGTAACTGCCACTTACCCTGTATAAACTGTAAAATTAACACTGTCATTTCTCCCATCTGCTATGATGAAGTGTCAATTGCAAACCTGTCTGCTCTCCAAATTATTGTTTACTCACACAGCTATCTAAAAAAATGTTTTTTCATATTAAAAGATGGGAGAAATAACAGTAAAATTATGAAAAAGGCTCTCCAGTGTGTTATAAAATTACACGCAGCCAGGATGAGTACATGTAGGTTCATTCAAGCACACACACAGACAATATCATTAGAAAGGCTCCCAGCTCAAACATCACCACTGCCTCTACATGAAATCCTTCTGCTTTATTTCCCACACCTTCATAAATTCATACATTGCCTGCTTTTCTGTACAATCTCTGCCATTTACTCTGTAAAAATAGCAAAAAATGCCAATGATTATTTCTTCTATCTCTTAACATCCAATAACATAACAATAAAAAACAAGCGTGCTCTACACGTTTACTATTATACTCATTTGTAAAACATATTCAACTAACAGATTCTAAATAAAATATACAGGATGCACATTGGCAAAGGAAAGTGCATATGCATACTATGCTCAGTTGTAAGAAAACACTACTTCTACAAAAACAACAAACAACAATGTCTACATTAACAAAAGTGCTATAAACACACATATTCACTAACTTCTTTCTTTTACAATTGCAATGAAGACCACTCTACTGAAAAGCAGCAGCGTCTGAAGTACGGACAAGGACTTAGAAGAAACCTACTCTTTCCATACAAAAAAGTAAGTACAATACTAACATAATGTTCTAACTGTTAGTCAAACACACTAGCATTTTAGTATTGCAGAACAAAGAAGTGTATTAACCCTTTCCCATAAGATGTAGTATTAGTGCTTCCGCTTACCAGTTGAATACTTTATATTGTCATCTGAAGCCCAGTATAGTAACACAAGAATAGCCTTCCCAACTTGATGTAGCTACCCATTGGACAATCACACACCTCCACAATCATCCTTACCATCATACTCAGACACTCATGCACAACGCACAAATACACTGCACAACAGCCCAACCCATACTTTCTTTTTTTCTCCAACTAACCCCAAAGAATGCCTAACAAAAAGCAACTTCGTAGAAAGCAATGCAGAAGTAGTGCAAATCAAAAGAAAAATGTCCAAAATAATCATCCATCTCTAGCAGATTTTGTACAAAAAGTTCCAACAAAACATCTAATACAGTCATTAAGTGAAACAGAACAAGCTTCCAGTACAGAAACTTTGCCTCCTCTATCAAAATATAAAACGAAACAGAAAGTGATTAACAAGACTTCAGCTACCACTACTGGTAACACTGCACCTATAAATGTTAATATAGTGGCAAGTAACCATACCAAAAAAAAATATTTTACAAAAAATGTTCTGCCATAGAGTCCTTCAGAACCTTATAAAAAACAGGAGAGAAATCATGCACAACCTTTAAAAACTACCAAAGAAAATATATCCTAGAAGCTCTCATAGACAGTGCAATCCTTCTCAAAAGGAAGTTATTTATTTTAGTTTTAAACAGAATGAAACCACTAAAAAAAAAAACTACTAAAGAACAAAAAAGACTTCTCACTAAACGAAATATCAACAAAAATAGCTCCTTAAACATCTGTGGAGGTGAATGGAGTCACACCACGAGCATAAAACCATATTTTAATGAAGAAGCATATAGACAAAAGCAAATAAACCCAATTGCCATACATAGCAGTGGGCGAAGGTATGAACAACTTAATAACACCATTATGGAACAAGAAACTCTGCTCACAAAAATATCCCCAGAAAACTCAGTACCACCTCTCCATTCTACTGAACCAAAACGTCCAGTCTACAAATGGCCATGCACATCAATGTGTAACATTGGCAAACAATTTTTCAAATTTTTATGCTAGGTCCTCAATCAGTATGTAAAAAGCAAAGACAAATTCAAAATGAAACTAGTACAAAATATGGATGCCTGTCCAGTGCGCAAATACATAGGACTACAAAGACATTCATTAGCTTGCATTTCAGGATCTATTTGTAAAAGCAAAATGATATCAACACATCATTCAACTATCAGAAATCTAATCCATAAACTCTACTATGCTAAAAGTCCTGCTTTAGCACTAGCTAATTTAAATAATAATCTTCTACATGGTACAGCCAAACAACTACTCGAAGAAATAGAGCATATCCAGAGAAAATATTTTGGAAGTGAAAGCCACTTACAAAATGCATTCGCTTTACAACAAGCTAGCAACTACTGAACAAATAGCAAACTTCTCTTAAACACATACACAAAAGAAATACTAAAGTTTAAAAGTACCTCCACTGAAGTACCAAACCATGTGTGTGTGTTGCCGCAGGACTTTTTATAAAAGTAGCACAAAACTGTAGACATAAGATACAAAATAGAAGAAAATGAATATTCCAATGGTTCTAATTAGCTCTCTACCTTATAGCAGGAAACAAATACCAAATTACTATCCCCTTAATACTTTGCAATTACTGCACTGCAAAACTTGACAACAACCAAACACCTTCACGCGCTATCACACATAACTTTGAATTATTCCCACTACCAAAACCCCTGCAAAAACTAAATTTATATGACAGCATCATAATTGAAACAGTGCACACTTTTCAAGCAATAATACGCCTTCCACCAAAAACAGCAAAATTACCTCCCTCTGAATTAGTGAAAGGCATTTGTGGCAAAGTAGTTCATTTACCATTAGATCTCAAAGAAAATGTACACACTCATACAACACAATCCAAAATGTTTACTTCCAAGGGTGTCTTATGACGCAGTCCTTGTTACAAACTCTACAATCTTACCTGCATAGCCTAGCCAATACATCAAACTCTACAAATTAAACAGTATGCAAACTTTGGGTTGTGGATATTTGATGGCTGTTTGATTCTATGGGTGTGTTATGCTGCAGTGCTTGCGGCCAGGGCCTAGAATCTTGGGTGCATGGCCATGCACCCAAGACTCTAGGCCCTGGCCACAACCACTACAGCATAACACACCTATGCTACCAAACATTTTGACTGTGGTATGTGGGCTACTTATAGGGGAAATTAATTACAATCAATGCTCTACTAACCCAAAACCAACATCATACTAAAGTAAAATAGCTAGTAGTGCATTTATTATGTCCGCGGACAGCCGCGAAGACTGCAGACATTGCAAACACATCAGGGGCACCTGCCACCTAAACAAATACAGTATTTGACCCATCTCTTACTCCCCAACCCTTCCCAAGCACTCCTGCACACCAACACACTCCCCAAAATTGCATTTTGCCTCTGTTTGCCACTGCACTGTCCGCGGTTGTCCGCGGTTGTCCGCGGATCCAAGATGGCGAGTGCATCAAAACAATGTGATGCACCTCATGCCTCACACCAACCAATCGTCGAAAATGTTGTGTGTCCGCTGACATGACGCAAGTCGATTAACCAATTGGTGTCCTGTCCGTGGAGCGAACAGGGAAATGTGTCCGCGGAGCAGACACAGATATCACTAATTTTGTTGCCTTACATTTTGGTCATTTAAAATAAACTACTGGATGGATTTACACCAAATTAACAAAAGCCCGCTTTCGGGACTAATCTGCCGCTTCTGCCGCAAATTTGGTGGAAATCCGTCCAGCGGTTTGAGTTGTAGGCGTGGGCAAAGATTTTTCCCATTATGTCTATGGGAAAAAAACATTTTTTGGGACCCCCCCTATAACTTTGCCCCCACTAGACCAAACATCACCACAATTTGCATAAAAATTCAGAGTGGGCCATATACTTTTTCTGCAAGGTTTGGTGAGGATTCGTCCAGGGAGGGGGAGCAAAGTTGTAAATTGCCCAAAAAGTGCTCTTCCTATGGGATTAGCAACTTAACCATAACTACACGGCCACTACCGTGGGCCGTGTAATATATATATATATATATATATTTATCATGTCTCCTTATAGCGCGTGGCTTAGAAGCGAATGCCATAGCACTGAGTGTTGTTAGAGCACTTGTTGTGGAAGTGTTTGTGTTGCAACAGTGTTCTGTTGCTGTAGGACCATGTGTCATAGGAGCGCATATCATAGGAGTGTTTGGTAAGAGGGTGTCGTTGGAGCATTTGTCGTACAAGCACATGTCATAGCATTTGTTGCATGAGCGTGAGCTGTAGGAGCATGTGTACTAAGAGATTGTCATAAGAGTGTGATTTGTAAGAGTGTGTGCAATAGGAGCACTTGTTGTAGGAGTGAGTGGTAAGAGGATGTGTTGGAAGAGCGCATGTTGTAGGATCGCATGTACAGAAGCACTTGTCATAGGAGTGTTTGTCATAGGTGGACATCTTGTAGGTGCACATTTCTTAGATGCACTTGTCATAGGAGCATGTTTTATAAAAGTATGTGTCATAGGAGGATGTGTTGTAGGAACATTTGTTGACTGACAATGTGTCATAGGCGCTCGTGTCGTAGGAATGTGTCTTAAGAGGGTGTGTTGTAGGAGTGCATGTTGCATACGTTCTGAGCACATATTGTTTGAAAGATGAACATTGTCTCCTAATAGCGAGTGTCGTAGGAGTATGTGTCATAGGAGTGCATGTCATAGGCGCACATGTCAGAGCAGTGCCTGTCATAGGAACACTTGTTGTGGCACTTGTTGTGGCAGTGTGTGTTGTAACAGTGTGTTGTAGGACCAGGTTTTACTTACAGTTACTGAGAGTGCATTCGAAGATGGGGTCTTGTCCAGTAAGGAATTTGAGTACCTCAATTTTTCAGAAGAGAGAGTCCCTCTTTTTGTACATCATTCCTAAAATCCATAAAGACATACTGAACCCACCGGGTCGCCCAATTGTTTCAAGTTGCTCCATTCTTGAGCCGCTGTCTAAATACATAGATGTGTTTATTAAACCTTTGGCAATGGCCACCCCGACATTCCTGTTAGATTCCAGGGATGTAATTAATATTGTTGAAGGCCTCCCTTTTGATGCAACAAAGCAAATTTTGGTTTCCTTGGACATAGAGGGCCTATACACTAATATCCCAAAAGAGCAGGCGATTTCGAGTTTATGGGTCATGTTGGACAGACGCCCGTTGACACATATGGTCCCAACAGAATTCTTGGTAACATGCTCCAATTGGGTTTTTTCCAATAGTTTTTTCAAGTTCAAAGACACTTTCTTTCTGCAAACTAAAGGGACGGCGATGGACTATTCCTTTGTCCCAAATTTGGCTATTCTCTTTATGTCTTTGTTTGAAGAAAATTTTGTGCTGAACGATGCTAACCCTTTCGTCAATAACATCAAGTTATATTGTCGCTATATTGATGATATCTTCCTACTTTGGGAAGGTGACTCAGATACTTTGGAACGCTTCATGAGTTGGCTTAATCAGGTTGATGCTAATAAGTTCACCTTTGAAAATTCAACCTCTCGGATTGCTTTCCTTGATTTATCCATCAATAATGAAGACGGTTATCTGCAGACAGAGCTGTACAGAAAGCCAACGGAAAGGAACACTACCTTGCAGTTTGTAAGCCAACATCCCAAAAACCTTTTGTGTAATCTTCCATATGGAATGTTTTTGCGGCTACGCCGTAATTGTTCTAGTGTAACGCAATTTAATGCACATGCAGATGTGTTAAAGGCTAGGCTTCTAAATCGAGGGGACCCCCGTAAATTGATTAAACATTCTAGAAAAAGGGTACGATACATTAATCGAGATGCCTTACTTATTGCCAAACCCAAAAGCGGAGAGAAAGAACAGCTTGTCTGTGTAGCCACCTTTTGTCAACATAGTGAGATTATTAAAGCAATTATTCTCAAGAATTTGAGGATTCTCAATTCTACAGACCTCAAGTTACAGAAACCACTACTCTCTTTTAAAAAAAGCACAAATTTGGGCAGAAACTTACATGTGCTAGTAGATTACCCCTACTAGTTAATCAGGTTAGAGATACCTATCTCAACCAAGTCAAAGGCCATTATCCATGCACTTCATGTGTAGCTTGTACATTTTTCCAAAAAACTACTGACTTTTCCAATGATGGAAGAACGTGGGAATTATGCACATTTACCACTTGTACAAGTAAGAATGTAGTGTATGCCATCCAATTGTTTTATGTAGGCACAACCTCAAGGGAGGTACATTTGCGAATCAATGAACACCGGTCTAAAATCAGAACGCGCATTCTCACGGCTCCTTTAGTGACTCATGTTGTTGAAATGGACCATGATGCAGAATCACTTACATGGTTTTGCATTGAAACAATCTTTGCTAATGGGCCAGTTCAAACTGCCAATAAATTGGCTTACAAGGAGCAGTTGTGGATTTCCAACTTAAATACAGTCCATGAAGGTTTGAATACTTTGAAATCGTGGGACTTCAATGCCAGTTAGTCCCCTAAAATATTTAACAAAAATATTTCAAAATACCTTTTCTGCCATTGATCCTTGCTGTATTTGTATTTATGTACCTTTCCTATTGGTTCCATTCAATATAGGAATAAGATTGACTATTTGCAGATCCTTTGTATGCCATTAGTACTGGTTTATTGCCAGTGCCCATTTGAGCAATTGTTGTAGGCACTGTCATTTTCATTACTTGTTCTCTGAAATACATGTGGCTGCTCTGGTAATAAATGTGGCAAATTAGGTGCTGCCATTCTTCCCTCTTCCCTTCCCCCCTTTCACTCCCTCCACCTCCCTTTACCCCCCTCTCATTTTTTAAAATTTCAAACCATTTTGTGGTTACGTGAGTGCCACATACGCTATTCTTTCCTCTTCACTTCTAAATCGCTTGGCGATCACGTGAGGGCCACACGTGAGCGCCACACACGTAATTTGTAGTGCGTGACTCTTGGCTATTTATAGCCCATTTAGCACGTCATCCCACTGGAGTCTAATCCGTTCGTTTTCTGCCCAATGCGCATGCGTGGCGTCTGTGGCTGTTGTTTTTGAAGTGCGGAAGACCAACAGTTTCCATATACCGAGTTGAGTACCGCGCTCAGATGAGGTGAGCTGTTTAGATTTTGGGGACTTGTTTGATTCAAGCACGCGCCTTCTTTAGTGTCATTTAGTAACGCGAATGTTGCTTTTAATTATTAAGTCAAGGCAAACATCTGAGACACTCAGTAGGTACTTGTTACAAGAGCCTAGGCAGTGCGTTTGGCCCGGGTTTCGCTGTGAAACTTGGGCACTTTTGCTCCGATTCTTGTCACGAAGTCATGGCAGTAATTTTCATTAGTCTTCATTTCTGTCGGGTCTCTCTCGACATTAGGTTGTTTATACATCTTTGCATAGAATTTAAACTTATAGTTGTTAAGGCTCTCAGCACAGCTTTATGTGTCATGTTCCCATTCATAGGTGTCCATTACTAACTGGCAATCTGGGATTTTTGTTAATTTACAGTCTATCCACCTGACTACTCCTGCAGGCTGCGCCCACCCAGCTTATATTAAGCAGCAGCTGCTTTTGACATTTTTAAAAGCAAGTGGAGAACCCTTAAGGTGAGCCCCTCATTATTATTATTTTTCTTCTGGCTATCTTATGGTGGGCCAGTGAGGGTTTGCTCGCTAATCGTATGCCTCGGTTCATATAGACTCTGGGATCAATTGGGTCACAAGTTGAAGTGCCATTGGGCGGACTTACAACTCCGCTGATTTGTCTAATACAGCACTCTTGCATACCAGGTTAGTTTTGTTAGCATGGTTTCTAGCTGTTTAATTTCTCTAGTAATTTTCCATCTTGGAGACTCACTTGGGTGAGGTTGGTTCACCAGCACTCAGCAGGGCTCTAATTTGGGTCTCACTAGCTCTGCGCTCTGGGATTCAACTCTGGTGTTTAGGGATGTCATTATAGTAATTCGACTCTGGTATATTAGTCACCCATTAATTTATTTATTTTTCTTTTCAATAGATTTAAAAATAAACATTTCTTTAATTAACTCCAGTTTTCAGGCAGCTTATTGTTGATTATAATTTTTTATTGTAATATTATAGAGTTATGTTTTTGTTTTTTTGCAGTATGGTTACATCTTCCTCCTGATGAAGACGTTGTTTAAATTAACATTCCACGTCGAAACCAGTTGAGAAAAAACCTAAAGGGATGTGATCTGTGTATTTCCTCGCTGTGATCCACCTTTACAATAGATTTGGCTTCAATGATTTCTATTGTTCTCTGTATAAACTTTAAAATAATCAATGTTCTTTGGGGAGAAATCATAAATTGTGCCTCGCACCCCATGTTTATAATCCCTTTTCCTGTTTTTTAACAATTTGTATGAATGTCACTGATTGTTGAGGTGTGTTTGAATGTCGCGCTATGAATGGAAAGTGTGTGTGATTTTTTATTAGCCTTTCTTTAGACAAAATAATGCTGTTGTTCTGCTGTATTTGTTAAACTGTGTAGTGTTTAATAATGTGTGATTGATTCACTTTTTTCAATGTTTGTATCAATTAAAAATACATTTTGATATACTTTTGTAAACATTTTTTCTTTGGACAATTTTTCTGGTCTTGCTGGTATAATAATACTCTGGTCCAGCCAGAGGTTAGAGTTTACCTGCGTCTTCAGTTTTCACTTTATAGGAGCACATGTCATAGAAGTGTGTGATAAGAGGGTGTTGTAGGATGGTTTGTTGTAGGAGTACATATTGTAGCATATGCAGTACAAGAGTGGGTCGCTTGTGTACCAAGAGTTTGTCATCAGAGTGTGGTCACAAGGGTGTGTGTCGTAGGAACATATGTCTTAGGTGCGTGTGTTATAGGAGCATGTGCTGTAGGTATGAAATATGGACTGGTAAACTCAAACATTCTTGGCACAGTTTGTATGGCAAATGCAAGTGTATTGTGGGCATGTACAATATATAGATACATTTAAAATGTGAATAACTCAAAATTGGGCAATTAGACTTTTCAACATTTTTTTTTTCAGTGTACCAATTCCTGATGAAATCTAGGTGCACACCAAAAAATTGCGAAAATCAAAGCTGACAATTTTGAGACTTTTTGGCTGATTTATTTATTTTTTCCTTTTGGAAAACCCCATGTTAGAAAGCGGTTCAAAACGTGGTCAAAGTGAACATTTTTTTTAAACTATGAAGCATTGAATGCATAATTCAGAGCCTTTGCCTGAACAGGTATCGAAATATTACTGACAAACTATTTCAGATTTTTTCATTCAAGGTTTCAAAACACAATCAGAAAAGTTATTTTCTTCAAATGAAAAATGCCAGTTAATTCTGGGATTTAAAACATTAATAAGGAAAAATTGGACAAGTAGATTTTACATGTTTTTTTCAGTACATTAGTTCCTGATGAAATCTAGGTATGTGGCAAAAATTGAAAAAAATCAAAGCAGCCAATTTTGAGATATTTGAGCTGAATTTCTTTTTCCTATGGGGAAACCCCATGTAAATAGCCGTTCAAAACACAATCAAAGTAAACATATTTTGAACTATGAAGTAATTCAGAAAAGTTATTTTCTGAAACTCCATCAAGACTTCATCTTAACTTTAACTATACAGTGCATTAGCGCAAAGGCATAGTATTGATAGCAAGATCGGGTTGCTTGCTGATGGACAGCACTGGCTCCTCACCCTATACCCTGCCATTTTTTCAGCAATGTATACATGCACACAAGTTATCCCTGAAAATAGTTTCTCTAACAAAATAAAATAAATTGGCTTTGCAAAACAACCTCACTTCCTAAAGCAAACTGCCTTCACAAAATAAAATTGCTTTCCAAAGGAAGACTAAACATTTTTGCTTCAATTATAACTACGGCTTCACACAACACAGAATGCTCCATAGCAAGGTAACAAATGAATGTTTACTCTCCTTCCAAAAGATCTCAAACAACTCCTTCTGTGGTATGGATCAGTTCCACCTCAAATTCCTGGAGCGAAACTCAATCTATGATACACAATGGAAATTGTTGGTCTCTATACAGACTCCTGAAAGGGACATCATTTCACCAAAATGCCAGGGGTATCAGAAGTGACATCAGATGACCCTTGATCTCTGATGACATCACAGGAAGCTATGTCATTTGACCCCATTCCCCAACTGACATCACTGGAAGTGAAGCAACATGCCATTTCAGAAGTCGAAATTAAGATTAGATAAGCAGGAGCTAAATGCATCTCCTGGGTACTGGGCATTAACCAGCAAGCAGGAGCTACCACTGGGGAACCAGGAGCTACTAAATAGCATTCTGCAAATCTAACTTCAACCTAAGATGCAAACTTAACATTTTGCTTATTTTTTAAGACCCTCTTATGCTTTAAATGTCATATACATGTGTCCTACTGCTTATTTATAGATTTTCTCAAATGTGCACAGTTAAATTCACATAGATGTGTTTGTTTGGCATCATTTGGCATGGGGAGCCAAAAGTAGCTCATGGTAGCTGTTGATGCCAAGTTAGCCAGGCTATTCTAGGCCACAAGCAGGAGTTAAAAAG
The DNA here is from genome assembly GCF_040938575.1 of Ambystoma mexicanum. Lineage (NCBI taxonomy): Eukaryota > Metazoa > Chordata > Amphibia > Caudata > Ambystomatidae > Ambystoma > Ambystoma mexicanum. The sequence continues at coordinate 1,591,811,153 of NC_090929.1, read as the reverse complement.
CTTCCAGGTCCCCCCAATTTCGAAACCTGCCTTTCACCCCTTGCCAAAACAGGAAGTGCATCACATAGAATTGTTCCAGAACACTAAGGAAAAAATGGTTACAATTTCACTGTACATGTTTTTGATGCACTACCACATTGTTTTGGAAGAGGGTATGGTTGACTGCTTTTATGAGTATTTTCTGGTTGCATGTGCAAAGAATCAAATCTTCTGATATGTGTAGTATGGGAAAACATAGTATGTCTTCCATTTTCTTCTTGACACATTCACTTGTCCAACCTCAATGCTCCCGTACCTGCTGAGCACATCTATCTCTGGATCCTCCCTCCTGGCATGAATCCTCTCCCCTTAACTTACCCACCACACCCCTGGCCATGTCAACCTAGTTTTCCCCAATAAAGGATGCTCCCTCTGTTGATTGCTTTGTGATTGGTAGCTGAGGACAGAATGCTGTGATGCATGATGTCCCCGGTGTGTGAGCTGACTGAATGTTATAGGAGATCCAGTTAACACCTCAATGGATGATGAAAGTCAGGACCAGTGGACGGAGAGCCCTGATACGTACAACCTGTCACCTAATGATTAAATGCAAGAATCAAAAATATAATATTATCATCTTTTATAATGTGGCTGCAGTGCCATCTTTGTGTGCAAGAAGTTAGAATAACATAATTCTGTCTTCAAATACCTGCCAGTGTGGGGCCCTTCAGAAACTGACACGTGTGCTTGGTCCTTCATTAAAGCAGCAGTGCATCAATGCTTGATGAAAGAGCATGGCCTTCTGGGTATTGACATTATCTAGCAAATTCCCCCTTTTCACATCTATTCCCGTTTTCGATCATTATTCTGCCAAGGCATTCATGCCATTTTCTTCCTAATAAACAGCAATCCTAACATATTTTAGTAAGTGGTATGATTATAGAAACAAACTCCAGTCCTAGAATATGTGGGGAAATTTAGGGATGTCATTTCACCAAAATGCCAGGGGTAGCAGAGGTGACATGACACGATCCTTGACCTCTGATGACATCACATGAAGTGATGTCATTTGACCGCACCCAGAAGTGACATCATGGAAAGCGATGGAATCCAAGATTTCACCCTTTGACAAAACAGGAAGTGGCATCACATAGCATTGTTCCTAAGTACACTACGATAGATATGGTTACAATATCACTTTAATGTAATATACAGTTCCTACAAGAATGAATCACCATATGTATCATAAAAATCAGCTTGTATAGGCCCATATTACCACATTACTGTAAATGCAAGCAGACGTCCAAGGCCAAATGATAATGATGCGTTATTATAAAGCACTTATTCTTAAGCGCTTTATATAGAACAAATATACATAAAATATCACCTAACCTCTTTTGGTACTCATTTATAGACCTCAGAAGGATGAAAGGCTGAGTTGGCCTTGCCGGGATTCAAACTTGCAACCTGCAGATCACAAACACATTGCAGCAGAGAGCTCTCAACCCACTGAGCTTTCTTACCAGCTATAGCTATCTTACCGGCAATAGTAAAATGTGCATTTACAAGTCTGAATGTTCTCAAAGTCAGAAAGCAAATTACACTCTGCATTGGATATCAATAAATTGGTAACTGAGATTTAACAGCAGGCCAGTTCATCTGCAGGTCTGGTGCACAGTTGGCCACATATGAAGGCTGTGTTTATTTAGTTTTCAGTCTTCAGAGGTTGCCGAAATACATACCATTGGGAAGGTTCATAACTGTGTATTAAAGAATTTAGAGTAGCCGAGGGACAGCAGCGCACTCACATGGCATCCCGTACTCTGGGATCGTTTCACCACATACATGCAAACAAACATCCTGAACAGCATACCATGGAGATAGGACAGATAGATACATTACAACAAAGCATTCATTGTGGCATAATGAAATCAATGGCCCCTTTATGTGCTATGGTCAAACATTTCTACACTTTACACAAGATTTTAGGCACAATGATTTTGTCAAGTGACCGAAGACACCGAGATGGAACATCTTGTGAAAATCGTAACAGAGACAGTGTCAGAAAAAAAACATGCTATAACTACAACTACAAATCAAAATACATATAGTTTTTGTCTGCATTGTGAATTTGAGGTGTTTAAGAACAGACTAAATCGCACTAAATCCGTGACTCACCCTCTGAAGTGTGCCTGAAATAAACCTTTAATGAGTCTAGCAATTATTGTGTAGAATTCGAGAAAGACTACTTGTTATTCCTATTATTTCTTATTTAGAGTAACTGCTCAAAGTGTTACACTTGTGGACCCCCTGATTTTTTAAAGAGGCCTGAACAAGAAAGCCAGCAGCTCCAGAAACAAAGAGTCATTTAAAGAAAGACAATAAATAAATAAATAAATACATACATGGAAAATCATTTTCTTTTAGGGGTAGCAAAGGAGACCTCACGGGTCGCAGTTGCGACCCCTGGCGACTTCCAAATGACGTCCCTGGAGAAATTGCTGGATAGTGAGAGAAAAAAATATTGTTTTCCCGACACCATTTATTTATGGGCAATGTTATGACCTGACAAAGGATGAAGACATTGACAAACTATTTCCAAAGTGAGAACCGGGTTCAAGTTGAATTTACTTGCGGCAAAGCCTTAGGCAATCTTCCTTGGTATCTTCGCAATAAACTAATGCGGCAGATCTGTTGAATTTAAAAACAATCAAATGTTAATACAAAGAAGAAGCCAGTCGGGCTGACTTAGTGGGTTGTCAAGGAGTTGGTTGCGAATTGAGTGGAAGAGAGGTTTATGTTGCTGCAGTGTCACATTAGGCATGCACATGTCCTAACACAAAGTCCTTTCACACTCAAAAAACAACAAGTAACGGTCTTCATCTTTAGACATTACTTTGACATTTTTCTACCATTGAGCTTTGATTTACTTAACGCTGGCGAGGTATTTCAAGCTTACAGATGATCAAATTCATGCTTAAAAGAACGTCATCGCCACTTCAGTCCTTGGATCGTTAACCAAAAGGCAATCCAAAAAAACATGCTGCTAACCTGGGAACCAATTTCTGAAAAGCAGCGCTATAGAATGTATTAAACTCCCTCCACAGGCGGATTGTGCGTGGGTCTGTCCTACAGCCGGTTGATATGTATGTTTGATTTCATTGTCATTTCTTCAATATAAAAAAAATGCACTGTGGTGCAGGCAGGCGTTTCATATTAGCCACCTCAAGCGCCTGATTGAAGCGCACGCACCTTTGCCCTCTAGGACTCTTTTAGTTTGGGAACAGAACGTTGCTGTGCGTGGGAGACAGGCCATTCACCACAACACGTTCATATTCGCATCCCCAGTGTGCCCTTCCCCAGCGCCGAATTCCTTACAGATTCTGATTGCACTTCAATCCCTTTGAAAGCAAAAAAGCCATTGCTTGAAATTTCTGAATTCACTCAGACGTAAACAATGGCCGTCCTTTTCCCTCTGCTCCCCATTTCACTTAATTTTCTTGAGCTCCTTCTCATCCCTGCCCATCCCCATATCGACCGGAATCACAACCCAGTCAAAGGGGCATCCAAATAGTTTAGCGATTGGGCCCTGTGCAAACTACCCATTAGCGCTCTGCAATTTTGAGAATAGCGTGAGCGCACAAACTTTAACTTTATTATGTATTATTTATTTATTTGTTTACTTCCTAAAGAACTTTACAAACTTACACATATTATACATCACTGTTCACACATTATAAAACATATATAAAACACACATTCCATTACCAATTTATAGGCCTGTCCAATTACCAGCTGCAAATTACAACATATAAATTGAACTACAAATTCACACAAAAAAAACTCCAACAAGTGTAAAATCTATTCGGACCGGCTGGCAAAAGACACACAGTTATGTCTACTACACACCTTAACAATCCCTATATATGGCCTATGGTACTAATCCATGCCCAATGGTCAAGAGTATATTACATTAAATATTTGAAGCTAAAATTCAAGTAAACAAATTAAGATCAAGATCAACCGATCCTAATATAACACATGGTTTTCCAAATGCATGTTAGATACAGTATTATGCATTTTAAAACCTGTTACAAATTAATAAAACATAAAAAAGTTTAAAAAATGAAATTTTTAGGCCACAGGAATTACCTGTGCCCATTATAAAAACTCTGTTAAAATTCAATACAAATCTTATATTTCAAATTCCATTAGGCAGACGCTTTTTAATACTATGCCATAGACGATACAAGGCAATATGTATACTTTGGGGCTGAATCATGGAATTTGTGCACCGAAAAACGGGGATTTGTGCATCATTCTGCCCGCAAATCCCTGTTTACAAATAGGGATTTGCAGGCAGAATGGCACACAAATCCTCGTTTTTCGGCGCACAAATTCCATGAATCAGCCCCTTTGAGTCTCTGTGTTAAGACAGTAGCTCCAAAACGCATCTTCCCCTAGTGACTCACACGCATGAACCATACTGCCTAGAATTGTCATTTATTCAACTCCCAAGGCTGCGCATTCAGTGAAAAGATGTTTTGCTGTCTCCACTTTTCCAGGGATTTTACAAATGCGACAGCACCTGTCATTTACTGGAATCCCCAAATGGGCTCCAATAAAGACATGTATTGGCAACTATACGCAGCCTCAAGCGGAAGTACTGTACTGAAGGATCTCTGTGGTTGCAAGTGAGAGTAGTTATTGAATCAATCCCGCTGTTTGGCTTTACCTTTAAAGATGTGCTTTGAAGTTTCATACTTTGTTCCTCTAGAGAAGTCAGGACTCCATCCAATACTTATATAAATTAGCAATAAGCATATTGAATCTCTCTTCTCTACTAACATAGGGCAAATTCTCCCCGTGGCCTAATAAAGCAAGCAATTGACACTTGGGTTTCAAGTGGATTTTCAAATGCAATAGACCTCGTCTAATTAGTAACTCACCTTTTAGCGGGACCAAACCCAACTCTAACTGAATATATTCCATTGTATTTGATGCACTAAGCCTCAAGAAACTTTTCCAGAACCGTACCTCTATACCATCCAGTCATAACAAATTTCTCATGGCCAGAGCCTCTGTCCCATACAAAATCATGGGACAGAAACATTGTTTATACAGTATAATGATCCCCTCCAGTGAAAACCCTGCTGTATTTCTCAAAAAGTTGGAAATCAGCTGTGTCATACGTAGAGCCTTAGCCTTCTTGGCTACAACTATGTACTTAAAGTTCTACTGCTTCTCATCTCAAGGCCTAAATAAGGATATGTTTCAACATAATCCACCTTACCCAGGCTGGGTATTAAAGCTGGGACACTTCACCTTTTTGGAGGAGACAACCAAGACTTTTGTCTTCCTCATATTAATACTCAGCTCATTTGCTATTTGTCATGATCTCTGCTTCCAAAAGGTCAGGGTTTTCCCAACTCCCTTGGAAGCAGATCCATAACCCATGTTCCGAGTGCCAACCAGTCCCAATTGGGACCTTTTGGACCCAGTCCTGGCGCCAGTGGCACCAGGCTCATAAATATGCCCAGTCCCAGCGCTAGAAGCGCCGGGCTCATAATGCTTGGGTGGACTTACCTTCAGCAGACCATGCTGCTTACTTGCCTGCCAGTGGAGCCTCTGATCCTCTTCTGTTTGGAACTACTTTTCCTGTTGGGTGGGGCTGGAGCCACTCCCTAGATTCAGAACACTGGAACTCTTCTGGAAGGCAGGAACTCTTTTCTTACCAGGAACTCTTTTCTTACTTAGGCGTGGCTGTGGACAGAGACACCTAAGCACTACAGGAGGCTATTTAAACCACACCCGGTGGATGAATCTTGCTTTGCGTTATTCTGCAACCTCTGCAGCAGAACGCTCATCGTGTCTTCTGCATCCGGTCCTGGGCCTAAGGAAAAAGGCTTACCATCCTGAATCCAGTCTTCAGCAACACCTATAAAGACAAGAAAGAACAGGTTAGCATTCCGGCATCTGAAAGGCAAAGGCTTACCATCCTGAATCCAGTCTTCAGCAACACCTATAAAGACAAGAAAGAACAGGTTAGCATTCCGGCATCAGAAAGGCAAGTTTACCAACTCTTCGCACGCTCCGGAGGCCTTCGGCGCTGCATCCCGCATCTGAAAGACAAAACAAGGTGCGTTTAAAGACATTGGGGAACTTTAATACTCACGTGCCATTACTCCTTTCCACATCTAATCCAGTGGGTATTCCGGCACCCTGCAGCCGCTCCGAACTCGTACCTGCAAAATAAAAAGACAGTTAGAGCGCATAGTGAAGCAGGCAACAAGCGCTTACTTACGTGCTTCCAGGCGCTTCTATTCATCACACGGGCTCCATCTTCAACTCACTTCAGCCCGTCATCCGCCATCGCCGGAACCCTGCAAAACAAGAGACATCATTACTAAAGACTTTAAAGACATTTGAATGACTCGAAACTTACCGTTCGTGCAGTAAACGACGGACAGCAGTCCTCTGAAGTCAAGAGGCCTGCGCTACCTATCCAGTGAAGAAACTGGTTACAGCACCCTGCCCCGAGGCAGATGGAGAGCTCGGCATTCACTTACCTAAGGTGAGAGCGTTAACCTTTGGGGGTCTACAGGAGAGGAGAAGAGGAAAGAGATAGGGACACCCCAATAACCCCAGTTCATTAACCCCATATTTTCTATCTGCAGACATCTTACTCTACACGTCAGGCATACAGTGCACAGAGGTCCAGCCCAAAGAGCCAACCGGGTGCTACACATCACCTTTGAAGATACGGTAGTCGCCCAGTCAAGACCGGCGCCTCTGCGAGAATCAGGTGAGCGTTACACTATTGCATAATTAGGCAGGGCAGCAAACATAGCTTTAGCTCCACAATATGTATAATTTAGCATAACTAAATCATCAGCATAAAGCATGCATGGAATGGACCACCCTCTGCTTTTTGGACAGCAACCTGTAGCTGGTAACAAACGGGCCAGCAGGCCACCATATATAGATTGTACAACAGAGTTGCAAGTGTACAAGCCTGTTTCCCCCCTTTGTCAATCTTAACTGGTGCAGAAACTCCCCCCTCTTCATCCAAGCAAACTCGAGTTTGGGTATTCTGGTGGAGACCTTTCAAAATATTTACAAGCCACAAAGGGCACCCCCAGGTTAACAGCTTTCCTCATAGTTTTGCACCGTTAACCCCATCAAAAGCAGCTCTAAAATTAACAAAGGTCACATACAATGTCCGCCCACCTGGCTCGAGAGTCTAGTATCCTAAGGTTGTCTGTCGTAGCGCAACCTGGCCGAAATCCAGTTTGCATACATTGCAGTACTTGGGAATCCTCCACCCATCCCTGTAGAGCCCTCAGGACAACATTTGAGAATATCATTCCTGTCACATCTAATAATGACAGCAGTCAGTAGTTCTCCACCAACAAACAATCAGCTTTCTTCTACTGGAGAAGTACAGACTGCTGCCATGATACCGGTATATTATGTGTCACACATACCTTATCAAACATTATTTTTAGTATCCTAGTCCACTGCACAGGGTTCTGTTTTAGTACCACAATGGCCAAGCCATTGGGACCTGGAACGCTAGAATTTTTAAGTTTAAGAATAAAAACTCTAATTTCGGCTTCATCAAATGTCAATGGCCAACCTCCAATTACATAGTCCGGTGGGGGAGGGTAAGATGTTGTGTCTACTATCCTCTAGATGCCCCAGCCAATCCGATTCCTGTATTGGATTCAGCGTTTGTTTCTTACTGTCCCCTTTGGCTGTAGCCAACAACCCCCAGATCTTCCTAGGGCTGTCACTTCACAGTCCCAAAATAATTTTTTGCAAGCTCGCTTTATGGATGGAAAACCTCTATTGCTTAAGCCGCCTATAGTATTTTATCTTTGTACCCCGTATGTGGGAGGCCAATGCCAGGGCCTGCAAACCCAGTCCGCATGCCATCAGGATTTCTTTCCGCATTTCACGCTTTGCCTCACGTATGGCCCTGTCAAATATTTAATAAGGTTTACTACATACCACCATTCCTCATCAAAGTAAGGACACTAACCCATTCCTCAATCTCGGTACCGCTCTTGGTACCCATGATCTCCAGGTCCACTTCCTGGAGCCCCGAGGTCCTCATGTCAATCCTGTGTAGACACTTAGCCGTTTGCCGAACACCATTACCTGCATCATTTACCTATATCCCAGTGCAACCACTCTGCCTTAACCCTTGATATTGTATATTAATGGCTAAGGCCAAAATATTGTGGTCACTAAACTCAATTGGCACAACCTTTAATTCTTCAGCCATCATGAGGCAATCATTATCACCAAAGAGATAGTCCAGGGTGGCCACACAATTATTTCCCTCCCATGTGTAGCCTCCTGGGTTATCACCCATGGTCCTACGATTTAACATGCATAGGTCCCATTGTCCCAAGAAAGTAACCCAATGTGCACCCTTAGTGTTGCCAGTCATTTGTATCATCATACTCTTTTGTGTGACTTTATTAAATCTGCACATGGCTTATCATCCAAAAGCCTCGCATTTTAATCTCCAACAAAGATAATCGGGTACAACACTGATTAGACTTTGGCTATCAACAAGACGTCTTCAATATTGGAGTGTATCTCATTCATGGCTTTGGTACAAGGGGGTGCATACACATTTATAATCAACATTTTCCACTTATGAGCACTATCATCTTGGCATACCTCCAGTGCCATCACATTTCCCTCAGCGGAGTGAACCACAACCCAGCTAGAGCAACGACTTTGGCTAACACCAATTATTAGGCCTCCATATGGTTTACTCCTTATGCCTTTATTTGCCAGGTTCTGATGGATATGGCACCCCTCCACATATAAAGGGCAGTCAAGCCAGGTCTCTTGTAGCATCAAAATATCAAACAATTTCAACCGGGACATAGAGCCCGGAACCTGTAATAGGTGACTGTGCCCACGTGTGTTCCAGCTAGAAATCCTCATGGGTCAGTGGTACTGGAAACCTTTACCCGCTGGTCCCTCACTAACAGGCAACAGCCCCCATGTTATTGATTAATAAGCAGTGCACCCCTGAACTCCACATGGATTTGTGCGGGGTTTGCCACCCCACCTACCTCGTCCAAACACTCCAAGGTCATGTCATCAAGATCTTGGTGCGCTGGCCCATACTGACAGGTATGCACTGGTTGTTCTTGACAAACAGTGAGTTTTAGATCTAGAATAAGCAGTGAATTGGCATTAGCACACAATAAAGACACAACTGTTGGAGATGCAAAATGAATCAATACCCAATTTAACATACTTCTACATTTCGAGAGCTTAATTTGCAGCATGTCCCTGGTGGTAATAGTTGCCAGCCAGAGCACAGAGGACCATAACCTCAGCAGAGCTGATCTATTTAGAAAGGTTTTGCATTCGAGGTATGGATCTCCTCTAGTTTTACTGATAGCCCAGCCTCAATGGGCCCACCAACTTATTTTCATTAAACCCGGATTGTTGACTAGAGGCATACAGGACATTGGGGATGGCATGGGGAGCACAGCAGGGAACCTGCCCACCCGTCTAGGCGGGTGACTATCAGCACATGAGACCAGGCCTGGAGACTTCAGCCTGATCACCCAACTATCCTGCCTTGTCTGCTGGTCACCCCCCAAGTCAACATGCAAATCAAGAGGTCCAGGGTAAGCCTCACATGGCCTTAATACACAGTCAGACTGGCCAACTTGACCTAGGTTTTGCGTCAAACACGCAGGCACTGAGGGTGGAGGGGAGACTTACTATCTTGGATGGGTGGGAATGTACCCACTTATCCAAGGGGCCAAGTAGGGATACAGTCTGTCTTGTACCCTCTTTCTGAATCCAAGAACAAACTGTAGGTACATTAAAATCTCAGCCAGAGGAGTTCAATGTAGGTTGCCCCTGATCCCCAGTGGCGGACGGTCAGAAAGAGAGTCATGTTCGTCCATCAGTTTATCCCGTGCCCCCGTACATTACTGTCAGGGCTTGGTAAGTGAAAAATCAGACTCCATCATTGAGGTCTCAGTGCAAAGGGCATCAATGGAATCCTCCTCCGACACCACCGCAATATTCACAAAGTCTTGTGACCTCCAAGACACATCAGATCCGTCAGAGACCAGGATCATGTAATTCTTTACTTCAGGGACTTCTATAGATGGCACCACCCTAATCGAATGACAAGGTAGCTCTAGGGTTGGCCCAGGGCAATGATCAAAGGGTAGCATATAATTTGCTATAGAGGCCTTGTTAGAAGGGAGAGTAGCCGGGCAAAAGACTGCGTCGGCCCCCACCAGTTTAGGCATCAGATTGTGTAGGCTGCGCTGGTCAGCCGCTACCACAGAACACAAAGCAAACAAGACTGACAACTTGGCTATATGCTCAGCCAGCAGATCAGAAGCAGCAACATCCCCTTGCATAGTCCTTGGCTCAGCGGGAGATGTAAAAGCCCCAAGGGCTACGCCTGCATCCCCCATGCAATCACTGGGTGACACAAGCGCCTCCAAATTTGGGCTAGCAGACAGATTGGTGAGCTGTGTGGCATTTCTCACCAGCTGTTGTGGCTCCAAGGAATTCCTTCCTTTGGTGTTACACAGGGCTAGCAGCGAGCCATTGTTATCCAATGAGTGTTCAGTATAGGAAATATGGGAATCCAAATCAACCTCACTGTTTGCAACATCTGTGTGCTTATGCACACAGAATGTCATACCCTGGTCAGATGTTGTACTATTAGTGTCAGGAGACGTATAAGAAGAGAACTTCATAGAACCCTGTCCAGAAAAATATCTGGAAATCCTTGGCTGGAGAGTGGAAACCATACTCACGCCAGGGCCCTCTTCTTTCTTTTCCTTTTTCTTTTTTGGGCCATCCCTGTAGGATTTCCTGGTTAACAGGGGGCTCTGTGCTCGCTTCACCTTAGGGATGGCATTGCTCCTCAATCCCGCTCTCCTAGACGGTTTGAGCTTCATTTTGTAAGAGTTCTGTTATACCTATATCACGCCGTACTTAGAATAAGGGTATCTCGACTGACACCTCTCCACCACCCTCCTAGTGCAAGCTTTGTCAAATCATCAATCAAGCCCCCCGATACAGAAGAATAGCCCCACCTGATGGCAAAAAAGCAGAGGTCATGTGTAAAGATATTGAATTTCCAGGCGATGTAGTCAAAGGCTAGCGCTTGGTATATGTCTGTAGTAAGTATGGGGGTCGCACTTCAAGTATGATCAGAGGTACTGGATCCACCCCTTGGGCCAATCAAATTGAGGGTAGTAGATTTAACAAGCCACATGAACTCACAGTTAGGCCATATGAGAGTGGTCAACTCCCAATTATATCAAGGTACAATAATGCTGCAGTGTAATAGTCCTTCAGGCCATCAGTCACCTAACACCAAACACTTGCTGCACACTGCGCACCACTCTGCTAGTTTCTGTGGCTTTTATGGACACATTGGAGCATGCGGGAGAGGCGAGTAGCAACTGAAGAAAGACTCCACGTTTGCCGCCATTACGGTCCGAAATAAAAATTAGCAGTATCCACATCAAACACTCTCTGCACTCTCTGCACTGCTCCGCTAGTGTATGAGGTTTTTATGGACACGTTGGAGTGTGCAGAGAGGGGAGTAGCAACTGAAGAAACACTGCACTTTCTCCGCCAGTTTGTTCCAAAATAAAAATGAGCAGTGTCCACATCAAACACTCGCTGTACTCTCCGCACCACTCGCCTAGTGTCTGAAGCTTTTATGGATACATTGGAGTGTGTGGGAGAGGCGAGTAGAAACTCAAGGCAGACTCCAATTTTGCAACCGGTAAGTTCCGCAATTAAAATTAGCAGTGTATACACCAAACATTTGCTGCACTCTCCGTATGCATTTTAAAAAAGTGTTGAAAAAAACGAATATATTTTTTTTAATTCCTAGTTTATTACAACCTTTTCTCAATACCTCTTAAAAATTTGCAAAATAAATTCATCACAATTTCATCTAAACAGCCATTGGACCCCACCCTTCTCTCCCGTCCCAAGGAGAAAAAAAAAGAAAAACCAGCAGAAAGAGGAACACATTCTGTGATGTTACACCACCGCTGGTTTACATGTAAAACACTTCCTTCAGAAACTGTGTCGAAGCAAAGATCATAGGAAAGTCTTCACCACCTATAAGGCGTGACCAGAAATTTTCGACAACCTCACAATGCCTTTTTTTTATACAATCTCCCAAATGCTTTGTTCTGATTTCCGTCAGTCCCCTACAACATGTCACAACATGTCGCAGTGTTTCTACTTGGGCCTCAAGTCTACAAAATCTACAAGTCGTCTCATTCGTTTTATCATAAATCTTCAGGATTTCATTATTGGGGGAACAAGTTAAATCTTAATCTCATAAACTGGGTCCTGTACTGGGCGAAGGGAAGAGATTTAGATATTGCTGCCTTAAACCATAGGCCTTGGCTTCTTTGTGTAGAGCTGATTTCATCCGATTGGTGTTTCTATCCTCTAGGGTTTTAATCCAGTCTTGCTCTCAAATGTTCTTTTTTATTTTATCAGGGTTGCTCATCAAGACATCGATGTTTGAGTCTGGCAATTCTAGCAAAGCTCTACAGAGGCCCTCCCATTGTCCCACAATACCAGGCTCCATCCTGTTAGGGAGAATTCTCTGTTTAGGCTGAATTTCCTAACCTAGTGAGTCCCCCAGCAGCTTTGCTGGATTTCTGGAGTTTGTATTTTCCCATCCTGCCAAGAGTGGGACTCTTTTTCTCCCACTCTTGGACGTGAATGTGTGCAATTCCTTTGAATGTCCATGTGTTCTATGGGCTATGGGGTCTTTTACTCCATAGGGTCTCATATGTTTTTCTATGTGTGTTACACCGCACCCTATGTGCCGTAACACTGGCGCATCCTAGCGGACCTCCATCATAGACTCCATACCCGGGGACTGACCACTGTCTCCCCGAGCATGTAAAGTCACCATTGGCTTTACTAGACCTAAATTTACTAACAGAACTAGTACACACCATCTTATTGTGGACGTGCTAGTAGGGGTTTTGGCTGGTGGCAGTGGAAACTACTTGTTATGTTCGACCCCGAACATAACCCTATGGGATTCTTCCCATTGTTGGAGATTGATACTTTTCCTCATTAATCTCTAACATACCACCGGTTTACTTATCTTAAATAGGTTTATCGGATGGTATTTTCTGCCAGAACTCGGTTTTTAAAATGGCATCTGTGTTCGTCTCTGTGACTCCTAAACCAAAGGTTGAGCCCTTTGTTCCACTTTTGGCGGGCTTCTGTACAGAGACCCTCCAAAGTGGTGCCATTCTGTCGTGGGTGTGGGAGGGGGTTTAGGCACCCTGGACTGAGTTGCCTTGCCAACTACGGTCGCACTCTGGTGTGATTGGCCCAAGTGGTGAGCCTCCCCACTCACCATTTAGCATGTGTTGATTGACAGCTAGGCTGAATGAATGGGGGTTTTCTGCATAAAAGCAGGGCTTTTGGGACTGGATCTTCAGAAGTCGCCACAGGACCTAAGAATCCGACGAGGGTAAAGCTGAGCCGACCTGCAACGACGACACCTCCGGTGAGCCCTGCTGAACCGACTCACCACTTCACGACAATAGAGGAGATCTCCCTGCCAGAGAGTCTCTTCCCCTGACTGGTGGGAACCACCACTACCCTTTGCTTTTTCTTCGCTCCAGGACGCAGTGGTCGAATTGCCCGTGCAGAGCACCTCGGCAACCGGATAGCCACTACCCCTGTACCACGACCAAAAGGTGGTGCTTTGTGATGGAGCACTCCGCGGCCTGGTCTCTTCCCTGGTAGTGCAACAATCTTCAACTTTCCTTCGACGACGAGATCATCTCTTCTCTTGGCAAAGACCCGACGTGCATCCACCACCAGGAACAACTGCCCCCGCCGGAGCTGTCTCTCCACAAACAAGGTACCGTGTCCGCCTGGCTTCTCTTTCTGCCGGATAGAGTGAGGTGTCTTAATCCTCGCCTTTCCATTGGGTCGCCTCCAAGCTTTCTTTAACTTTCTGTTCTGAACTGGTTCCAAACTTTCCATAACAATTTGCGATAAAGACTCGAAGCGCATTTCCACTGAGACACTTTTGGGACATATCGCCTTGCCTCTCTCCGAGTGGGCCTGGCCTCTGAACTTTGTGATCTGCAGTAGACCCTGCCTTACTTGTCTTGCATTTGTCCGTAAAGTATTGGTACGGAGTTGATTTCATAACCTGCCTTATTTTTTTCTCTCCCGACCTAACGAATACTAGAGTGCCATCTAGGTTAAAGCATACACCTCTGTCTGCAAATAAGTGATGCCGGTAAACCTAGACTTGTCGAACTATTGTTAGGGGGATTGATCTCTTTCTTCGTATAGTATTGTGATTGAAGTTGTTTGCCGTATTAGTGCCAGAGTGTTTTCTATAGATGTGTCGTTATAAATAAATACCTTTATATCTTTACATTGAAGCCTTGTTCCGTGTTTGCTTGTTCCACTGTGTAGATTGCCCTATTTTGTATACTCCACATACTGCCTAACTCTTCTTGAGGGAAGTCTGACTGCTCAGCCACAGCTACCAAGTGAATCTGTGTGGTACAAACTGCTACCAAGTGGGTTTAATGCCAAACACCTGTAGTCCTAAATGTTTTGCAGTGGTCCCAGAGGGAACTGCACAGGTTTCCGCCTAACACATCCCACCCATCTCTTTGCTAAGGATTTCAAATGGGGAAGCGGGGGACACTAGTAAGCATTTGTGAAATAGAGATAATGACTTCCAAACCATTTTCACATATAGTGGAATGAGACCTAGTTTGTATCTAATGACTGAGGTCGCTATAAAATTCGACAATTTTAGGAGCTTTCTCCAAAATGTTCCTTCTAGCTGTTAAGGATTTCAATCAGGCAATACACCATGGTCTCAGCCTAGTATGCAGCGCACAACTGAAATGCCTATTTTGCTATATATATAGGTTCAATATTTGAGAGATACACCACTCAAATCAAATATCCCGGGTCACGATGGGCCAGGAACCAGGCTGGTTGGTAAAGACAATATTTATTTATTTAACTAGAAATTCAAGAGAATCATACAGTTTTTAATATATGGGGCAGCAATCACCAATGTGGTGACAATAACAAATAGGAATGTGAACAATGCATTTAAATTAACCCTATAGCAACACAGACAGAAAACACCAGAGAATAGAGATACTTTTGAATTTTGGAAAGATAGCAGTCAAGTTAGGATTTCCCCCTGCAATATTCCACAACCCACAAATAATCAATTCTAAATAGATATAAGGAAGCAGCAGGTAATCAGAAATGAGGAATAAGAAACAGAATTTGAATCCAACCTTCCCTCCCCAAACAAGAGAGAAAAACGGATTTGAACCCTTGCAATGTTAAAGTGACTCTCGGAAATGGCTGAATAAAACAATGAATGTGTGCAAAAATCCTTAAATAAGTACAATTCTTTACGGGAGCAACACTGGAAAGTTACAAGCAATCATAAGCAATAGATTGAGCAAAAGCATGCAATTTGAATATGAATGGAAGGTTTAAAACAATTGATAGTAAAAATAACACATGTAAAACTTTGCAAAAAATGCTCATTCCACCTGAATTTAACCAAACGGTTTTTGATAGAAACTGGTGAAATATTGTAATGCGGTTTGTGGGTTGGAGGGTAGCTATGGATCGTAGGTACAAGATGAAAGTGAAATGAGGTCTCTAGCTGTTAAATTGAGTGGGTTATGCAAGATCTAGTGAGGTGCGGTGCGTTTTTTGAAAATAAAGGTGCGAAAAAGGAACAGAAATCAATTTTGACAAGGGCAGTTTTACTCTACACTAGGGCATTTGGGTTAGGCGTCCAGCTTAAGACACAGTAAGCTCCGGAGTTCATCCGCGGAATCAACCCTAGCACCTCCACGCCCGCCCTGGCAGACCAAGTGCGATTATCGGAGGGAGGATTAAGGGTTTAGGATTTCACAAGACAAAATTATTTAAAGAAGTTAGCACTAGCACAAGGAATCAAAGGTAAGGTTTCAAGAATGATTGTAACAATATTACAGTTATCAGGATAAAGATGGGATGACTTAGGGATTGGGATGGAACAAAGCAAGGCAAGGTTTTCTATGTTTCTATGGTTCCTATTGATACTCACAGTCCACTTTTAGTTTGGATTTTGGACAGTCAGCGCTCTGCATCACCACACGGATCTGGTCTAACACAGGGCAGCCAGACAAACTCAGTGGGAGAGAGACAGTTGGGAAGGGACTGGATACCAAAGGATAGTTCTTCTGGACTGGCAGTTCTGGTTTCTGGATACTATAGAGCTTCAGGATAGCAGTATAGCAGGATAGCAGTGAGTGGCAGCAAGCCAGGTAAATTCAGGATGCTTCCCCAAAACACCACAGCGCTTCCCTTGGTTGTGGGGATTGTTTTAGAATTGAGGCCTAGCTGAAGCAGGATCAGCATTGCTTGGCCTTGTGGTTGGGATCTGGAGTTTAGATGGATAGATGCAAGATGAAGACAGGAACAGACAGGAAGAGGACGCAGTCGTAGGAATCAGGAATCAGTGTGTGTCCTTATTGCTAGTCAGGGGCCCTTATTTATAATGCCAGATGACATCATTACAGTATATGACAGGGGCAGGATTCACTACCCACACCCCTAACAATAGGATTACGCAAGGGCATAGTCTCCGCCTTGCTCACAATTGGTTGGATATCAGAAAAGTGATGTCATGTTTATGAGGTGATTTTTACTGTATCTAGAAACTTCCACATTTCCTTTACTGAAAATACGATTTTGCCAAAAAGAGATATTTATGCTGTTGCCACCTCTTAGGAAATCAGATACACAGATACATAATTTGTGCAGCACAAATTAGTCCAAACCTCCAGTCTGTGTGACCTCGTGTCACCTTTCTGACACATTTTGGTAATTTTACACATTAAAGATTTGGTCCACAATTCCCCAATTTTATACACAGATGCGAATTGTCCCCAGGGATGTATGTACAAAATTTGACATTTGCCACATCGATGCTTTTCTGGTAAAACAACATATATCACCGTTTCTGACCAGAGTGTGCCACAACATTCTACCAAGTTTTCAAACACAGCCTACAATTCCACTTTTACGCAGTGAAAATTCCACATTTTTGCCAATTTTGACAGCTGAGATATGTGTCTTTTTAAAGTTCTTTCTAAAATAGTTTAAAGACAAATGAGGGTCATTGTCTGTCATTTTTTTCTTCCCCTCTAACACCAACTGGCAGTTTTTTCCAAGCAGGATGGGGGCCTCTCTCTTAATTGAAGGTTTTATTGCCCTTCACCCTTGACAGGTGAGTGTTTCCAGCCTGGAGCAAAGACGAATGTCTGATGAGCATGTGAACTGTAATTGTCCTATCCCATTCAAAGTTTTTCAAGCTGGTACTTCGCACCTAAGCGTCCTGGATTTAGGGTGTATCTCCTGTCCTAGGAGGAGTTTCATAGCTGGCAACTGGAATTACAGGTTTCTGAGAGCTTGCAACTCCAGCCCATGTGTTTTAAATTGTTTAATTTCTTACTTTAATTCGGTTTGCAGCTCTCAGATTGCCACTGTCTTGGCAGCTGTAATCATTTTTCTTGCAGCAGGACTCTTATCCAAAGTATAAATACAGTTCTCCTTGACCTGGCTCAGAGGGTAAAAAGTCTCTTTGAACTGCTGCGCCTGGAGACATTTTGTCAAGAAATAAATGCGTGTTTCCGGTGCAAGTGAAAATTAAGTTGCTTTTGATTTCTCTGATAGTTGGTTTTAACTGAGCCTTTTTACTCATAGTGGCTTCAGAATGACAGATGAAATTGGCATCAAAGCAGCATTTTGAAAGGGTGAAACCGGTTTCATTTTCAAGGGGATTTTGGCTTTTGAAGCAATGGCAGGATTTCCTTTTCACTTGATTCCATACATGTTTCAAAACACACTGGCCTATTATTCAGTGTGTCCCCTTGTTCCATTTTGCCCTAAGTGTGTGAGGCAAAATGGTGCAGCCATTTTTATGTTGTTGATGCCAAAGCAGTTTTGAGGTCCTGGTGCGCACCGGAGCCAGTGCAGCCAGGTTACTGTTTTGTGCGCACAGGCAGCTCAGTGATGTGAGGCAATGCCGTTGAGTCGGTCAATATATCCCACATAGCGATGCTCATACCTCATAAGATGTAAAGAGAAACCCCTCTGCACCAAAAATCAAGACCAAAGTCACCTTAGCCTCAAAGAAAGTAATTACAGGTCCTAATGAGAATTTTCCAAATCACCTGTGGAGCAATATTGCTTGTGAAGTTACCATGGAGACCTTCTTTTTTAGAGCCAAGAGCCTAGGACCATCATCCTTCCTGTTGTTAACGTATGCCCCCAAATATGTCAGTTACTGGGTTTCTGTTAGGGGGATCCCTTCCAAAAACCACTTATGTCCAGGCCCGCCTTTTCACATGTCAGGGTTACTAGTAAAGGGATCTGCAGGTATTCTATAGGTTACTTTATTCAGGTAGTATAGATAATCAGGTCTCATCAGGTACATTTAGGAAATAGGGAAGTACAAAGGGGAACCCACTGGCTCTCACCACCCAGGCTGCATCTTTCAACTACCCTGGGTGGAATCACATTCACACACAACATTCCAATCATTCTCCTAACATTCCATTCATGACATCATACCTTGGATACACACCTCATGCAACCAGGATGCAGGTACTAAAAAGGAAAGTCAATAACAACACCTCCTTCCTTTACCACAGACAAGCACATAAGCAATCACACAGCATCACATTCAAAGTCACAACTTAATTTACCACAGACTAACACACAGGCAATCGAATAGCACCGAATACCATGCACCTACACATCTGACACCAGCACAATAGTTTGACCATGAGAATGACTGACCAACCAGGATTAACTAACATCCGGGTAACAGCACCACACCACCATTGCAACCAGCTACTACCATCGCCGCAATCACCCAGACACCATCCACCCACCACTGCCACTGGTGGGTCACCAACCTGCCACGCTGGAGCACTACCTGCCCCTCTTGGGCCAACAAACATACAAACCAAACCATCCTGGAAAAAACATTGACACCTCCCATCCACCACTGCCACTGGTGAAACTCAGGGCTGCCACCCCAAGCACAAACTGCCCCTACATGGGCTGGCACATGGCCCACTATAGCACTACAAGAGGACGGAGCTAACTGACAAAACAGACGATTCCAACCAGGTCAAAAGGGTCAGGTGCATACTTTCCACAACACCCATGACACACATTCTCACCTGACACACACCCATCACACACACACCAGCAACCGACTTGTGCGAAATAAAAATCCCCAGTCAACAAATTTGCAATAAACCAAACCCCAGAATGTTGGCCAGACACCCTGAGCCCCCATTACCAACCCCAGCTAGGAAGTTGCACGAGACCGGACCAGATGGGCACTGGCACAAAGATGTTGGAGTTCGCCCAGGCTTCCAAAATCACCTGAAAATTAATCCAGGATGATTTCAGAAAACAATACTAAAACAAATGAAACACAAAACAAATCCTAGGTTGGGTACTGGCACACAACCACTTTATGTGTAACAACACATCCTCACAACTCCACACAAACCCCCACCTACGGAAACACAACTGCTGAGAAGGCCTCCATCCAATGGCCAACTGCACCATTGGATGCTGGAACCTCAACCAGAGCATTCTCAACCAGCCCACCACTGGTCACTAAACAATATGTCAAACTCCCGTAGCTGCATGCTCACTATGCATCACCACAAACTCTTCACCAGAATCTGTCACACCATCCAAACAAGCCCTGCAGTTCCTTTAACTGGATACTTGAACACTCACTCAGTGCGAAACCATAACACATCGTCATACGGGAACTACAGGGTGTGGGCAGGGTCCTACCCTCACCTCATCCAAACTTGCACTATAAATGATCATCCTCATTAACCATGGGAATTTCAACTCCCCATTACTTTAACAGTAATACACAGTAATACATATGCTGTTCTAAAGGTCCATGTGGAGAATCTCCACCTGCATTTGCTGCAAAGAACACAATAAAATGTATAGGTGCACTCTCTAGTGCACATCTGCTCTTACAGATGACTCACCTAAAAGTCCATGTTGCACACTTTCGAGATGCAACGTAAGCATGCTGCAAATCCTCAAAAAACATTAAACTAGCACGTGAAACAACATCCCCATCAACTTGGAATTTCCACCCTCAAAATGCAGCTTTATACTAAAGAACCACAATAATGCAAACACATAGGACCCAGGAGAATCCAGAAAAAGACAGGTACCTGTGTGTATGAGTGCCAGAGAGGAGAAAGGAGACTGCTGCGGTGGGTGCAGCATGGGAAGTAAAGCCGGAAAAGAAATGAAAAGGGAAGCAACTGCCCCTAAAAGATGAGTCCCACCTACCCTGGGGTCGGATCTACTCAAAGCCGCTATCCATCTTTGCAGATGGGTTAGCAGGACCCCCCCAAAAATCTTCTCCATAGCGTCTAGGAGGGTGCTAGGGTGATAGTTTTCGGGATCTGCCCTATCACTTCCTTTGTGAATTGGAACAATCACAGCTGACTGCCACGATTTGGGGGTTGTCTCAGTCCTCATAATCTGTTTAAAAAGGGAGCACATGAGAGAGGCCCATTCTTCTGGCACTTCTTTCAGCATCATATTTGTGATGTCTTCCGGGCCCAGGGCACTGGATCTACTTGCTTTGCTAATTAATGTCAGCAGGTCACCCTCATCAAAGGTCAGGGACCAGCCTCTCCCCCTTGGTCTAGGTTGATCTGGAACTACACAATCTTTTTTGGCGAATGATTTCTCGTAATGGGCTAGCCATTTGTTCTCCAGCACCATGTTTGATACTGGCACGGTTGTTTCATTGCCCTGTTGATTAAGCAATACCCATATGGCTCGACTGTTTCTTCTCATTATTTTAGCGAGCATGGCCTCTGAATCTAACTGCAGCATTTTAGCCCTATGTGCTGCTGCCCAATTTCTGAATGTTTGTTTTCACTTAGCTATTAAGTTGTTTGTGGCTTCGCAATCTTTACGTTTCAGATGTCCTATGTCTCTTCTTACCACATTTTTTTCTCTAGCCATTTCTGCGTCACAGCTATGGTCATGACGCTTTCCCAAACATTTTGAGGTGTTATTTGTGACTCTGAATTCAAGTAACAACGGAGAGTATTTCACTCCCTCTTCTCCTGTCCCTAATTTTTCAAGGTTAGGATTTAGAGCTCTGACGTCTGCCCTCTTGAGTCTCAATCGGTTGTGTCTGTTTGAGACTTCCAGAAGGAACTGCCATACCTCATTTAGCAGAATAGTCTCTCTCTTTCGTATGGACAATCTCAAAAGAGAGTGGTCACTGTGTTTTTTGGGATAGATTTTTAAAGAAGTGACCCATTTGTTTAAATTGGAACATACAAACACATAGTCCAAAATAGAAGACTACACCCCATGTGTCCAAGTTACTGCCGGGGGGCCATCAACCTCACAGTGATCATTTACCATGTGCAAGTCATTGGCTTCCATCAACTCCAGCCAAGACAAAGCCCTCCTATTTCTGGCCCCCTTTTGACCCATAATCTCATCAATTCTTCCCCCTTCTTGGGACAAACAAGGCGTGTTAAGATCACCATCCACACAAATAGAGTCAATCGTGTATTTACTATGGAATTCATCGATGACATCAATAAACACCTGTAGAAACTTTCTTGCTTCAATCCCCATGGGATTCCAGTAGATGTTTATAATAAGTAGCCAGGTACAGGCTAGCTGTCCGGTGATGACCCTCCCATTGATACACAAGTGGCCTGAATAAAAAGATTGGGGAATACAGAATCTACCACTGAAAGACCCCTTCCATTTTTATCAATGTTAAAAGACCTGCAGATGGCCTGCCTTTAGCCCAATAAGGGCTGGGTTGAGGTAGGAACTATGGACATCATAGACTGGCGAGATGAATAGCCACGTCTCTTGCACACAAAGAATTTCCATTTCTCCCGAGGTGATGTCCTCTTCTGTGGTCAAGTGGGAGAACCCTCTTGTGTTCCTAAAGCCAAAAGTCCATCCTTTCACTAGCTGTTAATTCTGCTCGGGAGCATTACCTCTCCTGTTTGGATCCATTCCCCCTTCTGATTTATTTTTACTTTGTGAGGGTATAAACCTCCACTCTCCATAGGAGTGACTATCGAAAGTTAGTTTGAGCGGACCTTTCCATTTGAACGGGGGGCTATTAGAATCTATAACTTCACACTCGTGAGACACTAGTGTTTTGTCTTGGGGGCGGAAGCCACGCTTAGCCCTTTTGTTGGGTGACCATTTTACTTTCACTGGGCTGACTGTTGACTGATTATGGAGGAGGTGTTGACACTCCAATGATCTTTCTCTTGGGAAGAGCTCCATCAGGTAAATTCCCCATGGTAGAAGCAAGCGGGCTTGTCTTAGGAGGGACGATTTAGCACCCCTTGAGTTTAGGTGCAAAACATGTTGTCCGTCTGTCTCTCGTTGGTGAAGTTGACCATTTTTATGTCCTCTGAACTGAGAAAGTGGAAGGCTGGAACGTGATGGAACAGCTTCATCATGTTAGCTCACTTCAAAATCAGTCCATCCTTGAGATGGAGAAACCTTTCTAGTCTTAATTTAAGTGGAGGCCTTTTGTCATCCCGTTGTCCAGGCACTCTTTTTCTGCGTTTTACAAATCTTAGGAAGTTAATGGACTTTTTCCAAGCAGTTTTTCCGCCTTAGTGTGAGCCCGCTTCATCGCCCCTTTAGTTCTATCCTTCGATGGGGCGTGTTGACGAGGCCTCTTTAGGTCAATTGATCTCCTTCATTCTTCAAGCGTCAGGAACTGTGCTTCAGGCCGGGCTCTGTTTAAACCCGCTCAGAGGAGCGAGTTAGGCTCTTCATTAGGAGAGATCATCTGAAGCAGTTTCGGACTCATTTGTATCGTCCTCGTGGACGGTCAGGCGAGACAGATTCAAGTCCACCTCATTTTTGCCGTATGAGTAACCCTCTAGCAATGGTGAGAGGGGACCCTCCATTTTAGTAGATTTGGCATCCTCCTTGGACTTGGGCTGCCTCATTGCCACTAAAATGCCCCGTCTCGTGAGGATAGCTCAGGGGCAACATGCTCGCCTTGGAAGCAAGACAAAGCATAGCAGCAAAGGTTCGATTCCCGGGTCCGTGCTTAGAAACCTTGGTGTATTAAGCGCATTATAGGTAACCAATTACAATTACTCTTCTGTTTGTGTTGTCACTCAAAGGAGGGGTTGCAAGGTTCCTTAGAAACGCCTGTGAGCCTTTAGATCTTCTCTTGGTCTTAACTGCTGCCAAAGCCATATTTTCTATTTTCCAACAAGTGAATCAGTTTTGCGGATTGCATCCAGCCTCTTACGTTTTTTCCTTTTCTGGAAGATCGGAAATGGGACATGGGACCCAAGCACTTCATTTTGCCATAATTTCCGTTGCAACAAGTTTGGTCTAAGCCCCCTCCTTTCCTCAAATGTTTTGGCTGGCTCTGAAAATGATCTCTTCTTTTGTTGTCTTGTTGTCGACTGGGGCCTGTGAGGACAGAGACTCATTTGGGTGGATGGCTGGATCTATGCAGGTCTCCTGGGGGATCTCCTTGCCAGTGCTTACCACACCCTCATCAACTCTTGAGTTCTTCTGTTCCAATATGGGAGTTTCTTTAATAGCCAAAGGCACCATAGATTGTATTTCGGAAGGGCTAATAGCGGACCTTCGAGTCTTCTGGACGTGAATGGCGGCCTTAACTTGTAGTAATTCTAGCATGGAGCCATTAGACGTTTTTTCTCCTCTCTCTCCAAGTTGAGTGCAATTGTGAGGTTTTGATGAATTCTTTCATAGCATTCTGCTTCTTGATCGACTCCTGACTGTAAAGAAGTGATGAGGTTTTCCATATATTAATGAGGGCCAGTAGAGTTGACTGGTCTTTCAAGTTTCCATTCAAAGAGTCGTACAGCTTCAGAAACGGGGACAATGTCATTGTTATTACTGGCAACAAAGAAGGTTGAGAGTTCAAGGCGGTAGAGTTTAAGATCAGGGCAGGTCCTTGTAGAATTCTAGGAGAAATACAGAGTCATCTAGCGAGGAGATAGAGGAAGATATTTCAATTGTGGCCTCTATTACCAGTTTGTTCTGAGTCGACGTAGGTTTCTTTGTTGGTGGTTTAGATCTAGTAAGTAGATCTTGCTGATGCATTTTTGCCAGGTCCGCCCCTCACACCCAAGGTTCTGCCACACCCAAGGTTCTGCACTATTAGAGAGGCTTGTCTTGCCCCCTTTCTGATGGATAGTTCCTTTTTAGAGCTGCCCAAGTCCGGCATGGCAAGGAGTTTGTTAGGGACGAAGAAAATACAGCCTCAAGGAGGTGCCTCGTGGGAATCTGAACTTGTCAGCTCTGTCAAACTGCCGTGCAAGTTGCTCGGCTTCGGCCCTTTAGTCAACCTTGGTTTCTTCTCCTCAGGAGGATTCCCAGAATCACTTGTTTGTCCCAGAGGGATCTTCTTTTAGTTTGGTTCCGCATCCCCTATTAACGTCAGGATTTCAGTGTCAGTCAATTCTAAGATATTAGTTGTTCCACCTTCCTCCTTCGAGCAGACATGAACTCCTTTGGATTCTAAGGGATTCCTATGTCTATTGAGACACTCTTTAGATATTAGTGCCGGCTCCTTTTTGTTGGAAGCGGAAGCAAATTTCCTTTTCAGGGCCTGGGTAAGACCATTGCATTCAATACCCTTTTTCGGGATGTTGGAACAGGCACAGGCATTTGCCTGGGGGGCTGGGGAAGAGGTCTGAGATTGGCTCTGCAGTGTGACTGAGGACTCAGACTTAATTCTTTTGACATAACTATCAGACATGTAGACCCAATTCCCGCTCACCTTAGTTCTTACTTGTAGCCGGGTCTGTAGAGAAAAGATTGGAAAAGGCTTGTCCTCCATTAAAGCTCTTCAGGGCAGAACATCCTCAGGGCAGAACCTCCTCCGAACTCCAGAAACCCGGAACACAGGGACACTCTGCCACACTCCGCTCCACGAGTGACATGTGTTTAAATGCTGTTCCTACGACAGTCCGCTATGAGCAGTAAAGAAACACTGACAGACGCCAAAAAACACCGGACACCGACCACAACACAGGGTGCACAGAAGCACTCTGCCACACTCCACTTCGTGAAGTGACAGGTGTTTAAATGCTGCTCCTCCCACAGTCTGCAATGAACAGGGAAGAAACACTGCCAGACACCAACAAGCACCACACACCAACTGCAACACAGAGTGCACAGTAACACCCTGCCACACTCTGTCATATTAAAAAACTAATATGACCTACTTCTTTGCACTTATTTTTGCTTTTTGACTCAGGCCTCGGTGCGATCCAACAATGCAGAACAGGAGCCACTGACAGGTTGATTGGGCTGTCATCATCTGAGAGCAGAGGCTTCTGGTCAGGGAAGCCAAGGTGGGTCTGCACAGTCTCGAAAGCAACCCTGCCTGCCTCGGTGTGCCTGGTTGCAGCACTCAGAGCTCTGCCCCACCCGTCTGATCTCCGGACAATGGTTGCTAAGCAACCATGTCTCATATGTAGAGGAGAAGCTGCATGCCTCTGCAGGAAACCCTGCCCCCCTTGCTCCCTTATGTTGGAGACCTGAGATTGAGCAGTGTTTGAAACCTGTCATTGTGCCAAAACTGCAGCGTGTGTTTGCAAGAAGATACCCATTGAGACAACCCTACCGAATGTATCCCTGAAGTGATGAGAACCTAAGGGAGGAACTCCCTGAAGGAATATGAGAAAGAGCAAAGAAAAAGAGCTAGTAACGTCATACAAAGTATGCACGATGTCCTGAGATACTGACTGAAGAAAATGTTTAAACTCTAAAGAACCTAATGACGAAGTAAAGAACTCTTAAATGTAAAAGAAGATTAGATGTGCACAAAGTGCTGTAGAAGATTAACCGTTCAACAAATGTACAGATGCTGAAACACAAGGTAGACTAAATTATCATAGAAGCTGGCTATACGTAGTGAATAGAATGCAGGCAAAGCCACCATTATATAGAAGCTGGACAACAGGATCATGAATTTAGTAAGCCAGGACCCATGAAGCAGGATGGGAAAGCTGTGTTGCAGCAGGAATAAGCAGAATCGTGGACGCTGCAATACGAGGCTGTCTGGCCTGGAGTCAAGGCTGAAGCAGCCAAGGTCAGTTATCTATTCTGGAAATGAGCTAACGTGCGAAGGATGAATCATACCTTGTTAAGGTGCAAAGACAGAACACCAAGAATGCCAATTTTAATTCATTTAAAGCTGCAAAATAGACAAAAGCATGATCTTCTGTCACTTGAGGCAAGGATGAAAATGGAGTTCGAACTTGGAGTCCCAGAACACGATAGTGAGTGCTCTCACTCCCATGTATTCTAAAGACAAGGATACTTTGCAAGGCCAAGTTCAAAGACAATCTTCATGGTAGAAGGGATGGGTGATGAGAGATGCTGGGCTAATTGGGTGGGGAGGTAGTGTCATGCCTCATCTCCTTGCATCTGGGTCTGGGCTTACGTGCTGCTAAGTGAACCGAATGTTCCAAACAGGCACAAGTGTGCCAACCAATCGTAGTAGTAAATATAAGAAAGCCCTTATTGTTTGAAAACCAATGCGAAACTGTGTATCTAATCTTTCTGAAGATGACATGTTTTAGAGGTAGGCATATGTTGTCCACCTGACAGTGGGCAGCCAATCACAATCCTAGTCTGTAAAGAAAAGTATACTTAGATGTTCCCCTTAGCCAATCCCAACCCTTGATAGGATTTTCATTATTGCCACATAGCATGACGTCATCTCTTATGTATTTTTGATATAAAAGTTATGATTTGTGTGAAGATCGCTGAGAGAAACTGAGCGTACGTCCATTGTTGTACGTTGTAAACTCCCTGTTTTAGATAATTGTTAATAAAACAGTACTTTGCCATCTTCCTGAGTTGGTTTGGTTATTTGGACTTGGAATTAATCTGTGTGATCCTATCCATTACATATGCACGTTCCTAAACAGCCCTAAACTCACAAGCTTGAAATTAAAGAGTTGCACAGAGAAGGAGGCACTATGCTACACCGCTTCCACTGCCCGGGCATGGGTGGCAGCAGGCAATCTGGATCTTGCCTCGTTTTTTCAAATAATTTGTTGAAGCAACAGGCTTTTTAAAAAAGAGCGAGCTCCTTGCTCCACCCAGGGCCAGCCCATGGGTCGCAGAATTATGCCAGGAGTCCCGAGGGAGACCAAGCGACCTCTGGTGACCCCCACATGAAGTCCCTGACTTCTGAACTCGATTTCTGTGCAAGAAGTCACCCAAAACTTCACACGAGTTCCAAAATCGCATGTGAACATGACAATGTTTTCCACAACATCACACAAGCTCCAAGCCCTAAATCCAGGTACAGAGTTCCAGATCTTGTAATGGGATCAGGGCAAGACTAGGCTATTCATATACAGTGCTTGCAATGTTGCTTTGAGCCTCACATAATATATCCATGTATATTTTCAATTACCCACTATATCTTCTCCTTTATGTAATAAAACGATTGCCCCATTCCTATTCCTCACAGCCTACCACAATGGGAGAAGTGTGCATGCATGCTCTGTGCACTGCATACTTTGGCATAATTATAATCGTTCATTTATAATGCACTTTTCTAAGCCGGGATCAGGATTCAAACTTCCAAAGAAACTGCCTCTAATCAGAAAATAAACAGATTCTCATTTAGAGTAGCACTTGCTTTTTCCCACTTCTCCTTTCTTTGGAAGCCCTTGAAAGAGGCTCACTGTGGTAACCACCAGCTACACAAAGCAGATAACAGGTAGGGTTATACCCATTAGTAATGCTCGGCCAGGAATGAATCACTTTAAATAGGATTAGCCGGCAAGATTTGTGTTTCAAGGTCGATTGACGTCTTCCCTTCATGATTTCTTTTAACAGGCTGCCACAGAGGAAAATAGGCTTGCCTGTAACTCTCGAAGAAAGGCAGTATGGTTGGGAAATGTAACTTTAGCCGGCACAGACATAGGAACTTTATTAAACCTAAAATATCAGTAAAATTAAATTAAAAAAAAAAATGTTAAAACGTATACAACATTTAAAATATCTTCACTTCAACTTGTGCAACACCGATAAACAAGTGAACATTTGGGAGCTATTTTTCAACATGAAGTTTTTATTGTATGCCAGGGAGGAGCTTTACACTAATGCCAGCGTAAATGAATGGCGTATACTGCTCATTTTCTTAACAATAGGCACTGGGGAACAGCAGTACTGCCCTAGAAAGCCATGTAAGAGCAAGGTGTTTACATCTAGAGGGTATGCAGTGGTGGGTCACATCCTTTTCCAGATTTGTGCAAAAGCTGTGTAGATTATGAACAGAAGGATGCAGTGGTGTGAACAGTACAAAGGTGGGGAGCAAAATCACTCCCACAACGCCCTATAAACCCCTGCAGACCAAGAGCAGCAAACCTATGCAAGGGCAAACAATTGTGGGACCCTAACAAATAGAAAATAAAACCATGCCAACAGGACCCACTCACTTGCCCTGTCTACAGGACCCCTTGACTACCCTGCCGATAGTAAGCCATGGGCCCTGTATCCCCTGTCCACAATCCCTCTTCCCCTGCCCACAGGACTCCCTACCTACAGGACCACCTGACCGATGATGCCTACAAATCCCTGAATATACCCCACCCTGTGTCTCTGGCACCACCGTCCAGCCACTGACACGTGCAACCTCCCTGCATTGCCCCAGAGCCATCACCTCACATCTTCTGTCAACCCCAAACCCCAGCCCATCTGCCAATTCCCTGCTCCTGGTTCCACCAGCACTTGACAGCTCCCTGCCCAACCAGAATGACACCGTCCCACCCCAGCGTCACAGGGCACACATCAGGGCCATGCTGCAGCAATGATGCACAAAATTCACTGATGAGGAGCTGAAGGATCCATGTGGAGGGTGTCACAAAGGAGGATGACAGCCTGGTGAGTCATGGTTGTCTAATGATCCCACAACACCAGCATAGCAAGATCTGAAAGGACAGCTTTCAAAATGGCAATGCTGAATAAAAACACCTTGCAAGGTGGCCCAGATCCAGAATCAGTGGCAGACCTTCATGAGGTGTGTCCTGAAGCTAATAGCAAAACACTGCAGAGAGTGACAGGCCCCAGGTGAAGGATCATCACCACCACCCCTTGACATGCGGCCATGGGATGCCCAATGATGCTTCATGGAAGGCACATGCAAATGTTCCATGAAGACGTGTACCTGTTCCATCAGATTGTAGGACCAATGTGCAGGCTGCCACTGGAACCACAGACATTTAGCTCACACGAAAAATGGATGTCCTAGAGATGCCCAACACATGCATACACCCTGTCCACACATATATCACGTGAGAATGCATGCTACCACACTATGTACAAATGAGGGCTCATATGCCTTACCCAGTGATTAAAAAACACATGCCTGACTACAACGTTTAACGGGGAGAGAAAGGGACACCCTGGAAGGGGAAATTACAAGAGACGAGTTCAGGGCCTCCTTAAACTCACTGCTAATCAATAAAGCCCTGGGCCCTGATGGTTAAATAGCAGAGTTCTACACAACTCACAATGAAGCACTGATACCAAACCTCACGAACCTGTACAATCACATAGGGCAATCCAGCAAGCTGCCAAAATCAATGGAGGAGGCCAAGGTAATATTAATCCCCAAAAAAAGGCAAAGACCCAGCTGATTGCAGGTCATACCACCCCATCACATTAATAAATGTGGACGTAAATAATCCACACGAAAATACTAGCCAACAGGCTCGAGATGATCCTCCCCAAACGTATCCATGCAAATCAATCCGGCTTTATCAGGGGAAGACAGACGGGAGACAATATAAGAAGAATAGCCCACCTAATTGAAAAAGTCCAGAAAAGAGGAATCCCCGCTCTCCTCCTAGCTGTCGACGCCGAGAAAGCCTTTGATCGGGTGGAGTGGGGATTCCTCTTTGCAATCATGGGCAGGATAGGTTTCGGACTGCATTTTCTGGGGAGAATCAGAGCAAACTACCAGCACCCCCTCCTCCGGCTTGTGATAAACGGGCACATCTCCGATCCGGTAGATGTGGAAAGGGGCACAAAACAGGGATGTCCCTTGTCCCCTATCCTGTACGCCCTGCATTTGGAACCCTTCCTTGCAGCCATAAGAGATAATCATAGCATAGCAGGGATACCCTTTGGAGGGACCACACACAAAATCGCCTCCTTCGCGGACTACTTGATTCTGACAATGACTCGACCTGACGTATCCCTGGGAGTAGTCCAAAGGAGCTCGTCCGCTTCGGTGCTGTGGCAGGACTGAAAGTAAAGATAAATAAATCAGAAATCCTTAACCTCACTCTCACAGACTCACAAGCACAGTATCTTAAAAACTCCTTCTATTTCAAATGGGTAGACAACTCCATAACTTACCTAGGGATAAAGCTGACCAATTTGGTGAATGACCTATACCAGGCCAACTGCCCCCCCTCCTAGAGAAACTCAAATTAAAACGGATAGACTAGGGCCCGCAGACTATATCCTGGCTGGGTCGTATAAACAGCCTGAAAATGACAGTGCTACCTCAAACTCTCTACCACTTCATGTCTCTCCCGATCCACATACCACCCGCTTCTTTAAAAATCTACACAAAGCAATAGATAAGTTCATTTTGAAAAACAAACCACCGAGAGTGGCAGCAAAAGTACTTAGATGCCCGGTAGCAAAAGGGGGTCTTGGAGCAACAGACTTCAGGGCGTACTACATTGCTGTCCAAACAAGGGTCATTAGAGACTGGCAAAAGCACGACAGAGGGAAAATATGGTGACCTATGGATAGGGCAGTAGCGGGAGCCCCTCTGGAGGAAATACTCTGGAAGCCGAGATAGGGCAGGCCAGCGCAAATGTATGCTAGCCTAATCATAGGATCAATGGGCAAAGCATGGGATGCCGCAGTGAAAAGAGCTAACATTACATCCTTTCCCTCGCCCTTCACACCACTCTTTGGCAATCCTAAATTCACCTCGGGTCGCAAAACGTCTGCTTTTTGCATGTGGCAACAAGGAAGTTGCCACAGAGTTAGAGACATGTTTACCGGGTCCCAGATTAAAACTTTCAAAGAATGCAAAGGGGTCTTTGGTATAGGGAAAAATCAGAGACTCGCCTATGCCCAACTGAGACACTGGCTGGGACACCCACACATGAAGCACGCAGGGTCCCGGGAGCTGGTGCCATTTGAGAACTACTTAAACACCAATACAGGAGAGAAGAAAGTGGTTGTGAACATTTACAAGCCTATCAAAGAGGGGGAGACTCCCACGACGAGACCTTATATGGGGAAATGGGAAGCAGACACAGGGTCTACAACAGACTGAACTGAATGGGCAAAACTATGGGGGCAAATACCAAAGCTGACCAGATCACTCCACATTAGAGAGATCTGGATGAAGCTAATGGTGCAGTGGCACCTAACCCCGGTCAGACTCCATAAAATGTTCCCAAATGTGACTCAACATTGCTGGAGGAAGGGAGGAGAGATAGGCACCTGGAGTCATATATGGTGGGATTGCCCAAAACTCAACCACTACTGGGGAACGGTCCACAAAGCAATCAAGCAGGTATTGGGAGTCAAGTGCGAAGAAAACAGGGGTCTAGCCATGATAGGGGTCTAGCCATGATAGGGGTCTAGCCATGATAGGGGTCTAGCCATGATAGGATTAAACAGGGCCTTGAGGATTGGAAGCTCTACATCATTATGATGATGGCTGCAGCACTGGTCCTAGCTCGCAAATGGATATCGACACAAGCCCCCATGGACCACAAATGAATCGCAAAACTATGCTCACTCCTCGCCTTGGAATGGCTAACATACTCACTACAGGGGGAACATGCCAAATTCAACACAGAATGGGCAACGTTGCAGAGATACCTCAAAGATGGCGTGCGCCGAGCATGGTGCCCCAGAGCTATGGCCCTCCTGGGAATAATTGCTAACCCGGAGGACGAGGACCCGTAAAAAAAACACAGACACAACGCTCCCACCAACCATTAAGGTGGAGACAACTATTCGACGAAGTCGCCCCACCCCATCACCAGAGCCCTCCAAGAGCTGCTGCAGGCCACAGGGGAGGGGGAAGAGTGTAGGAAGAGGGGTGCAGGGGTTATTGTTTATGTTGTTAAATTTGAATACTGCTAACTTATTGGGAAAAAAAGAACCACATGCCACACCTAATCAAATAAGCTCAACTTTCACTTGAGGATGTGAGTGGAAATGTGAAATGAGTGGAAGACCAGGCAACAATGCCATGGCAGCACTTTCAGGAATAATGACTACCCTTTTCCTATGCTACACGGCAGAGGTGACAGATGCATGCAGCTGTACATATGACTCCCACATTCATGGCCAGTGCGACATGCCCACAGTACCCACTCAACACCAGGTCCACAAACAAATAAACTGATTGTTTCATAACAGAGAGGCCGGGGAATGTGTAACATCATTTAGGAGCATCCATGTCTGCATGCGCACATGGGAGACAAGAAAATGAAAGAGCCATGAGTGACTACAACCCACTGATGCACTCCTGAGATATCATCTGTGAAATAGCTGCTCTACATGATGTGATTGGAGTAGCAGTAGGACCCCTTATTCCTCCATTGCCATTCCTCAACCATAAGTGTATAGATTTGCATGGAATGCCCATGTTGTGAACACCTTTTAGAGGCATGGGGATGCTACAGTAATCCAAACCACATCCCCACTCATGTTGCATTTGGCATGTGCCTATTAGCTGCAACCAAGAGCAAGGACAGAGCTGTCTTAAAATAGCATCTTGTGGCATGTCCTCTAAATCACACAACAGCTGTGTCTATGGCAACATGGAGAGGCTTACTGCAGCATGACAACAGTGGAGTGTAGATATCCATGCATTAGAGCATAGGTCAAATAGGGGGAGTCATTTCACAACTTTCCATGGCTTATCTGCGGATGCATGTGCTGGATGAATGTCACCAACAGGAATGAGGGACACATTCACAAGGCGATATGCATATGGTGGAATATTACCCGAAGCCCATCTTTCAAATATGAAATCCATACTTCCATATTCTGTGTGACACCACACAGTACCCAGTAACACCTGTCCAATGCTGTGCTGGCCCCACATACTATGGCCAACTCACATGACTGCACATGCCCATTACTATGGAACACATTACTCCAGCAAACAACCATCAAGTCAACTACACACAGCCCTCCCCACTATCTAGGTTGCACATTTGGTGTATTTGTGTACATTATCCATATTGTCATGTGTACCAGCAAAACTGACATTGTCTTCTCATTCATAAGGATAGAAATGACAGAGCAGAGTTGGAGGGGGTATATGACAATGACGGTGACAATGATGACACCATGGAGGTTAACATGACACTGAGGAAAATGAAGCACCACAGGACACCTTGACACCACCAGTTGACACCATTGAGCCCCGGCCCTCCACCAGCCATACAGCACATTTACATGGCCACGGTGACCAGGACACTGGAACCACATTCGCTGCCATGCACACTGTCACTTTAGCCCCCTGTGATATTCTGCTACTGAGAGATGGGGACACCCTGGTGGTGGGGGAGCACATCACTGCCACTTCTTTGGAGCCCTCTCTCCCATGACCAGGTAGTGAGTGTGCTGAATTTCTCCTAGGGACTTTTGCACATCTGCCAACTGCAGACGAAACATTCAGCATTTGCAATCCACCACATGTACCCACTGCACCTGTCCCTGTGGCTGCCTTTCTCTTGACAGGCATCATTGTCAGACTGAAAGCCATAATGCAGCTCAGACACGGGTAGAGGCCAATGGGAGGGAAATGGTGGAGACCTTATTGTCACTTGGGCCAATGTTGATGATGTCAGCAGTCCCTGGAGGATGTACACCAAGAATTGGTGGCAGCGGGGAGACCTCCGGGCGGAGGCACCGGTAGCAAAGCAAGCGGCCAGGGAGGATGCTCGGCAGGGCCATCTTAACAGTTTTGGGGCCTGGGGCACAGACAGCCTTGGGGCCCCCCTTCGAAACCCATGTCCTACTCCCACCCCCCTCCAAACCCATTTTGCCCCCCGAAGCAGAGCACTGCGGCGTTACCTGCAAAAGTACTGAATGCAGCAGCATTTCTTGAAGCACAATTATTTCCTTGAAGAACAACACCAGACGCACCAACAACTACACTAGAGAGCACAGTGCTTTTAGTATACAGTACCTCTATCTAAGTGGCAGACCTATTAACAGGCTGCCTGCAAAGACTGCTATCTATAGCATTGAGTGCAGGGTGGGTGTTATCTGATCACATTGATGTGAGGTGCAGACTGCATGGGTGGGCATTATTGCAGTGGCATACAAAATGTGTCCAGGTGGGGTGCAGACCACGTGTTGGAAGTGCTGTCACAGTGGCGCTAATCGCATGATGACACAGTGGTGGAGAAGGTAGCATGTAAGGCAGACAGCATGGTCAGATTGCTATCACAGTGCTGCTGTGGGGTACAGCCCACATGAGGACTGAATGTCACAGTGGTGCTCTCTATAAAGTGTTTAGGGGACAGATCACATGGAAGATGTCTATCACTAGCATCTAGGTGTGGGCAACATGGGGTGAGACTATCACATCAGCCATGGCATGAATCTAGTGCTATTTCAGGACAGGGTGCTATCACACCGATGCACCATATATTACGTTTAAGGTGCAGGTCACATTAAGAGAGTGCTATCACTGTATGTGGGACACTGTCTATGGCATCTCGGATGCTGACTGCACAGTGGGTGTTCTCATATTGAGTGGTGCACTATATAGCGTTTCTATGGTGCAGACCGCAGAATGGGTGTTTTCAAATTCATGAGCTACATGCAATGTCTGATGCGGAGGCCTAGGGGAGGAACGTTAGCACAGGCGTGGGCTATATATAGCCCCTATGATGCACCACCAGCCCCCACCCCAAGGTTTCCCAGGTTAGAATGACAGGAATGTTGTGTGAATCACACGAGGTAAGAAGGACATGGAGGGGTTGTGAAAGATAACAGATTCCCGTGTAACATGCAGACAAGGAGCTCAGGTTTATCTGTGTCTTTGCAGCTGCTCTGTGATTGTCACACCTCACCCTCCGCCATAGCCTTACACCTGCAGAAAAGCACTGCACTTCTTCTGCCTACACTAAAGCACTGCATGTCTGCACCCGTGTCACTGCTACTGATGGAACACTGTCTGGTGCATCTGTAAAACACAACCTGCAGCACTAACAAGTGAATTAGAGTATAGCACATGCCTGCACATCTGCTACCTCTACTAGAGAACTGCTTGTGTGCTACTGCTGCAGAGCACTGCCTCTGTAAAATACGACCTGCAGCACTGACAACTATACCAGAGTGCTGCACCTGTCGCACCACCACTGGCAACAGCAGCACCAGTGCAGAAGCACTTCAGTAACAACCCCGCTCACAGCACCACTTGCAGCTTAACACTGCACCTATACTACCAACTGCAGCACCCCCACCTGCCGTAGCAGCAGGACCTGCCACATCACCATGTGTAATGTCACCTGTAACATCAGCCGTGGCACTGCCAACTGCCTGAACTGAGCACACATCACAGCAGAACTGTCTGTTACACTCACACCTTCAAAATCCCCACCTCTTGTGCCACGACTTAAAGGTCAACAGCACCGGCACCCTAGTAGTGGTCAAAGCAGCTCCTGCTACATCCTTGTAATTCATTGCAAACAGAATGCGCTCATAAAAAGCTACGTAATTTCCACAGAGTATGTGTAAAGGCAGGATAATGAAATAATTGTGGAGAGGCGGTTGGCGCATCGCCTACAAATAATTCGAACCAAAAGGTGAATGGTGTGCATTTTGAAAGCAAATCTCGCAATGTTCTGTTGTAAAGAAAGAACACAAAGTTAATGGGGAAGTGTGGGGTAAACTCACAAAATCACCGAAAAGGAGGGAAACATATCATTTTCAAAACACAGAAAAAGAAAACGAGTATGTAGGTGGGCCCACAAAGTACCCTGGGGTTGGTGGGCAAGGTGGCACCAAGGAGAGGAGTGGGTGAGCGCCTCATTTGCAGAGGGTGGATAAAAGTTGGCCAGAGGACTATGTCCTCAGTGGCAGCACAGCAGCATGCCCATAGCGTGCAGTGGAAGGAAAAAGTTGGATCAGCATGAGGCATCCATCAACCACTCATGGCAAGCTTGCATGATTCTCATTCTCTGCACATTTCTTAGCTTCGATGGGAGTAGATTCCCCATAGCAGGTGAGGTGCTCTGTGCATTCCCCTGGGTTGTGAATGCCAGACTAGGCTAATGGCACCAGACATGTTTGACATATTTGCAAATGATGCCAGGACTGCTGCAAGCATTTCAGGTTTTCACACTCTTGTTTTCCCCTACGCATAATGGGCTACATGTGCCAGAGGTACTGCATGCCGGCCTGGCGCTACATTTCTCTCTTCCGGTTGCTTACATGGTAACTAGATGGCACGAGCATGGGAGCGGCATGGAGCGGATTGTACGTTCCTGCTATGCCATGGTTTATGAGTCTTCTCCCCTTTTAAACCTGGTGAGCCGAGCTTGTTTCCACAGAAGGTTGAGGGAGTAGGCTTTTCATAAGGGGAAGCAGGCTTTGAGTAAGTTCATGTGCCTGAGAAGGGCCACAATGCTTGTGTCAATTCATCTTATTTTAAATGCCCAACCATTAGAATTCCATACTCTGTATCTTTCTGGCGATTCTTCTTCCTTATGTCCTCCAAGAATAAAGTTCAGGTCCATTGCCTTCCAGTACACCAGGCACCAAAGGAGACTTGTACTGTCAACTTTAAATTGCTAGTAACAACTTTGCTTTCAGCTAGTGACAGAAATCTTCATTAGTTTGAGCCTTTGCACAGGTTTTTAAGTCATAAAAGGCCCAAAATGCACAAGAAAACATAAGCAAGGAAGTACAAAACGTAAATGTTTTAATTTTCCTTGAAGGTCTATCATAGTCCCTCTCTCTACTCCCTGTGGTCAAATTGAGACCTTTCAAATCTAATTAAGTCCTCAGACTGTAAAACGAGAAGCCAAGGCAATTAAGACACTCCTTTGGCTCCTATGTTTTTTGCCATGGAAGCAGGGCAGTATTTTTTGACTTCGACAAAAATGAATGACTTGCACATTTTGAGGCATGGAATTGTATGGCCTTGTCTCCTAGTCCTACCTCTAGTTCTTAATCTTTTTTAAATGGACAGCGATTGGCCTCCGAGTGATATTGTCCGGGGACATTTCTCGGTATCGTCAGCATGGATCATGTGGCATTGCTACCCCCAGAGTTGTCTCTTCCCATCCCAAAGGGGCAGGCATCCCACTCTCCAGGCCCCATATCCCACGTGTATTTGTTTATTCTGCTGCCCTGGCCCTGATGCTTAAAACCACCAATGGCTCCACCACTCACTCCACGCCCACCAGCCCGAGGCTCATTTAATGATGATGTAACTAGCACTTTCCAAGCCAGGGTGACAACGAAAGAAGTGAGGCAGGAGCAAGTGCTTTTGGAAATGGCTATCTGCACCTTTGCAGGACAGGTGACAGTCAAAATGCATCAGGCACTGTAGGGCATGCTTCAGGAAATGGCGGCTTCTAACACCCTGACGCCTTGAGGGAAGCTTTGTGGGCAGAGTGGTGAGAGGCAAGAAAAGAGGCTGCGGGAAGGAGGCAGATGCTGCTCAAGCAGAGGCTTCCCATATTCAGGCCACGATTGACTATAAAGCTCTCTCTGTGTCTTGAGGGGACAGGAGTATGCCAAGCTAGCCTAGAGGAAAGCCTCGAGATGTAATTCTGGGCTCGCCTCCGGAAACCACAACAGTGTATAAATAAGGCAAAAATTGCTTGTTAGTACTTACCCACCAGTGCCAGGCATGGTGGCGCGCTGCCGGCCGCACACAGCTCTGAGCCTCCGGGTTCAGGACTTCCCCTCAGGGACAGAGGACAGGTACACGGGTGGGCGAGGGGAGGGTCTCGGGTTGGCCGTCGGCGTGGCGGGTTAGGTGAGGGCACATGGCCCGGGTAGAAAAAAACCTTGATAAGGCGAGGCATATGGGGCCTCGTGCTCGTGCAGAGCTTGACTGTGAATGCAAGAAGGAAAGAGCATTGAAGAAGACACGCCCACAAATTCCCATCATCCAAATACCATTGGCTCACAGAAGCTGCTGCATGCATGGCAATAGACTTTTTTTTTTTTAGTTTTTATTTTTGGCGGCAGAGGTACAAAAGGCACACACAAAGGGCAACAAATGTATACAGCAGTTACATCACAGAGCAGCACAACAATTACGATACAGCAATCACAGCATGTGCAGCATGGCAATACCTGAGGAGGAGCAACAGTGGGGTTTCATCCAGTGGGGTCAGAGCCCGGAGGGGCAGAGGACAGACCGGACGCGGGAGTGTCCTCGCTTAGGTTGTTAAGGTAGGTGTTAAATTCACCCCAAATATTCTTGGGGCAAGAGTGGGCGGGGAGCGTAGTCAGATAATCTTCCTCACAATTCCGTGCCCAGGTGAGTAAGCGGAGCCACTTGTGATAGGACGGGGGAGAAGGGCATTTCCAACTCTGGAGTATACACTTTTTGGCGATCATACAACTTATGTTCAGAAATTTGGCCAGACGTCTGGAGCCATCGGTTTCCAGGCCCTGAACAGAACCGCCAGGGGGTCAGGGTCAACCACGGTGTCAGTTATTACGGAAAGTGTTTTCAATATGCTATCCCAGAACCCAGACAGCTCCCTGCAGGCCCAGAACATATGCAAGTGGTCAGCTTCCTCCGCACCACACCGGGGGCACAAGGCAGTCGCGGTGCGGATGAACCTCGTGGTCCTACGTGGGGTGTAGTAAAGCCTGTTGAGGAGTTTGTATTGCATGGCGCGGAAGTTGAGGGAAACCTTTTTGGTGTGTAGACACATTTCACCCCAGGCAACATCGGATATCTCCAGGCCCAGTTCGTCAGCCCAATCGTCCCGCGCTCGGAGAACTGGGATAGAGGCATTCTCCTGTAGGATCTTATATAGTGAGGAGATAGTCAGGCGCCGCCAGAGTTGGCAATGTAAGCAATTGCTGGGTTATCCGGGGGCTCATCTGGGAATGTATTGGAGAGTCTCTAAAGCGGATCGGGTGTGGCCATGTTTCCATGTTTGGGGGTCGATAAATCTGCCTTTGAGGTAAAAGTCGGACAGTGCCTGGTATCCCAAGGCCCCCCAGTGTTGGGCTAATGCAGTGTCACGTGTGGGTTCTAGGCCGGGGAAATCCCACACTGGGAGCCATTTATAGTAGGGGGAGGATTCGGAAGTTGGATCCAGCAGACGTTTCCAGGCGCTAATGGTCGCACCGACAGGGTCAATAGGAGAGTCAGGTGTGTAATGATGATGTAGTATAAGGGACATCATGTTGGTGTCGATAGCCGCAAGACACTCCAACTTGACATGCGGCCGTGTCGGGGAGCCGGGGTACCAGTGGGTGGCATGTTGGGCCTGGGCCGTGGTCCAGTAGAGAGTCAGGTCTGGAGCCGTGAGACCCCCCTGCTTATATGTGAGCGCCATGTCCGTCCACTTCTTGCGCACTGCACCGGAGTTCCATAGGAACTGCGCGCATAGTGTGTGTAGTTTGGTGAAGT
This sequence comes from Ambystoma mexicanum, assembly GCF_040938575.1. Classification (NCBI taxonomy): domain Eukaryota; kingdom Metazoa; phylum Chordata; class Amphibia; order Caudata; family Ambystomatidae; genus Ambystoma; species Ambystoma mexicanum. Next base: position 1,591,771,357 of record NC_090929.1, on the reverse strand, counting down.
ATCCCTTCCCAGGCCATATAGGAACGTTACCAAAGGTATAAAGAAGCTTGGGGAGCAAAATCATTTTGATGAGAGAGAGTCGACCCGCCATGGACAATGGGAGAGAGAGCCACCTCAGCATTTTGGCCTCAGCCGACTGTGCTACGGCCACATAATTGTCGGCCAGTAGGGTAGCTTTAGTCAAGGACATCTGCACACCTAGATATCTGATGCCGTTCGGGGACCAGCGGAGGGCGTACTCGGTGGTGGGTTGGTGGGTAGATTTAGTGAGCGGGAAGATTTCAGACTTTGAGTAATTGATCGTAAAACCAGAGTACGTGCGATGCGCGTGATATCTCTTAGTATGGGATCCATGTGGGTTGTGGGCTCTCTAATGTACGATAGCACATCATCCTCATACAAGGAAATTATTTTGGAGTCATCTTTCAGCCTTATTCCCTTGCAGGCGTGGTGTGCACGCACATGGTGCGCCATTGGCTCTATTGCGAGTGCAAAGAGAATCGGGGAGAAGGGGCAACCCTGTTGGGTGCCCCTAAAAAGCGTGAAAGGGTCAGATGTCAAAGAATTGGCCCTTACTCGTGCTACAGGGGAGGCGTATAGTAATTTGATAAACCCGATCATGTTTGGGCCAAAGCCCATTGTCTCCAGCACCAACCACATGTAGCTCCACGAGACCATGTCAAAGGCCTTCTGAGCATCCAAGGTGACCGCCACAGCCTGGGAATCCTGATCTATACGGGACAAAACATTGAACAGTCTCCTAATGTTATGGGAGGTGGACCTGCCGGGGACAAAGCCTGCCTGGTCCTCATGGACTAAGTATGGCATGAAAAATGTTGGTGTCGAGGTTCATAAGGGAAAGGGGCCGATAGGATCCGCACTCGTCTTCCGGTTTGCCAGACTTGAGCAGGACCGTGATGACAGCTTCACGCATGGAAGGAGGAAGGATGGAGACCCGGAGTGCTTCGTCCCAGACCTCGAGTAGTCTGGGAGCCAATATGGCCACGTGCTCTTGATAGAGGCCGTCGGGCCCCGGCGCCTTGCCCTTGGGCAGATTTGAAATGGCCGTCACTATCTCGTCAAGTATGATCGGGGAATCCAACAGGTCGCGGGTGGCAGAGGATATTTCAGTAGTGGGAATCTGGGCAAGCAACTCTCGTATTTGTTTGTTTGTTTGTTTGTTTATTTATTTATTGTGCGCACCAGACCCTAGGGTAGCAGGGCGCAAGAGAACAAGGAGGTTTACAGCTTAGTTAACGTTTACAGGTTACAGATTAGTTAACGTTACAGGTTACAGGCATAGTGGACATTTCGAATCTGCAGGGTAGGGCAAGTGCAAGTGCAGATAAGGCGTAGCTAAACAGTCAAATCTATGGCGATCAAACAATAAAAGCAGGTTAGTACAAATATTATAAGAAGACGTTACGTATAAAGTGACATACGCTATGTCGCATTCTCAATAAGCCATTTTATGGTGTTCTTTCTGAAGTTATTGAAGGTTTGGTCAGATCTGAGTGCAAGGGGTAGGGAGTTCCATAACTGTGCTGCCTTAACTGGGAAGCTGGAACCTCCAATGGAGGCTAGTTTGAATCTGGGCACTAGGAGGCAGTTGGGGCTGGCTGTCCTTGTGAGTCTCGTTGGATTTTTTCTGTTGAAGCGTTCTGAGAGGTATCGGGGAGCTTTGTTGTTTAGGCATTTGTGGATAAGGGACGCAGATTTAAGGTTGATTTTTTCTTGGGTGGAAAGCCATTTGTGTTTTCGTCTTGTATCTGAAATGTGTGCACTTCTGGGGATACTTAGGGCCGCTCTAAGTGCATTGTTTTGGAGCACTTGGATTCTGTGGATGATTTGTTTGGTAGTCCCTATGTAGAGGGCGTTGCAATAATCTAATTTCGATAAAATGAGGGCTCTAGCTAGAATAAGACAGCTGTCCTCTGAAAGGAATGGTTTCCCAGCTCGTATTAACTTGCATGTATAGGCAGTGGATGATGACAGTGAGTTCACCTGTTTGGTGAAAGATAGTGTCGCATCAAGGTAAAAACCTAGGGTTTTTACTTCTCTGGCGACCTTGATAGTGTTACCATCGATGATGAAGGCGGAGTAGTTTTGGTTAAGTTTGGAGATACGGGCTGCCGTGCCCAGGATGATGAGCTCTGTTTTGTCATCGTTCAAGCATAGGCCATGGTTGGCCATCCATGCTTGAACGATGCTATAGACTCTATTCACCAGAGCCAGATCTTCGACGTAATCCCCAGTAAGTGGTAAGAGAATCTGAGTATCATCTGCATAGTTAGTGTAGGTGATACCCAGATTATCAAGATCGTCAAAGAGTGGCTTGGTGAAGATGTTATAGAGTGTCGGCGAGACGCAGGATCCCTGGGGCACTCCGCAAGTGATTGGGATAGGGTCTGCTGCCGCTGCGGGGGAGAACACCCTCATAGACCTGTCACTAAGAAATGATTGAATCCAGACTATAGCCTCCTGTGAGAAGTGGGCAGCCGAGTCCAAGTGATTACATAGGACTTTATGGTCCACCAGATCAAAGGCGGCTGAAAGGTCTAGAAGGAGGAGGAGAGCTAGTTTTCCCTTGTCTCTGAGTGAGTCTATTTGGGCTTTTAGGTCGATAAGGGCAGTCTCTGTGCCGTATTGCGGACGGAAACCGGATTGGCGGGTGCCGAGGAGATGGTTCATCTCAAGGAAGTTCTGGATTTGGGTGTATGCTACCTTGTCTAATATTTTTAGTAGGAAGGGAACCGTGGTGATGGGCCTGTAGTTGGTAGGAATGTTGGGGTCCAATGTTTGCTTTTTTAGGAGGGGGAGTACCCAAGATTCCTTTAGGTTGCGGGGGATGGTGCCCGTAGTAAAGGAGGCATTGATAAGTTTTGTGATAAAGGGGGCTAAATCCCTAGCCGCATCCTTGATCAGTTGTGCGGGGCATTGGTCGCCTTTGCAATTAGAAGGTTTGAGAGTCAAAATGGTCTTCTCTACCTCAATTACTGAGACCTTGGAGAAACGGAATTGGGTGGATTCTGGGTTGTTGGATGTGTGAGTTTTGACTATCAGAGGTTGAGTTGGCAGTGAGGCTTTCTTTAGGGCAATTTTTGTTTGGAGGTTGGATACTTTGTTGGTTAGTGCCAGTTGTATGTCTGTGCACCAAGTTTTGTCTTTGATGGAGTCATCCTGTACTGTGATAGGAGTTTCCAATTCCTTTAGGATGGAGAATAGCTCCTTCATGCTGGAGTTGGATTGGGAGATCCTATTATTATAGGTTTCTTGTTTGGCCAGGATGATGTCTTTTTTGTATTGCGAGGAGATGTTAATTAGGTTAGTTTTATTTTCAGCGGTCGGATGTCGGTTCCAAGCTGTTTCGCATTTTCTCTTCTGTAGTCTTAAGTTTTTTAGGTGGGGTGTAAACCATGAGTTCAAATGCTTTTTGGGTTTACTGATCCGAAGTTTAAATGGAGCAATACTGTCAAGAGCAGAGCACATGGCTGCGTTGAATGCATCCACTAGGATGCCTGGGTCAGAGTGGTCAGGTAGGGAATTTAGTTTGGGTAGGATGTGGGGCAGAATATTGTCGGCTGTAATGTTTTTCTTGTTTCTCGTTAAGGTGGGTGTGGCTGGCGTGGGTGTTAAGACTATGGGTCTTTTGGTGTTGAGGGTGAAAGAGATAAGGTAATGGTCAGACCATATTTGGGGGGTGATGGCTGTTATAGAAGGGTAGCAGTTGTGACTGGCAATCCAGTCTAGTGTTCTTCCCTTGATATGTGTGGAAGTATTCACGAACTGCGTGAAGCCTAGCACTGACAGAGTATTGTCTGTGGCAGTAGCATGATGGTCGTTGATATCGTTGAGCCCTAGATTGAAATCTCCTAGTACTAGTGTTTGGGAGGATTCTTTTAGCTTCTCAGAGATAACAGTGGTGATGTCTTCAGTGAAGGTGCTGACGGGGCCAGGGGGTCTATAGATAAGGTGGATATTTAGTGTTTGGGAGTTCGCAGTCGGTAATTTGATAGAGAGAAGCTCGCAGGATTTGAGGGAGGGTGTGGGTGTGATTCTCATAGAGAGATCAGATTTGGCGATAATTGCAATTCCTCCACCGCGCGAGTCTGGTCTGTCAGCTCTGAGAATGGTATAATTCTCTGGGACTGCCAGAGTGAGAGCCGGACCTGCTGCATCGTGGAGCCAAGATTCAGTAATGGCAATGAAGTCAAGGCTATTATCCCGTATGATATCTGCTATGTCAGTGGCATGGGCGACTAATGATCTGGCATTGATTAGAGCAGCTTTTAGTTCAGGTTCTAGCTGCGCTGTGAGCGGGGGTTTGGCTATAAGTTTATTGATTTTATGGTGTGGTTGGCGTCTGAGAGGGGCGATGGTTGCTAGTGGTCGGCATATTTTGGGTCGAAGGTGTTCTAGGTTAATGTTATATTTAGTAATAGGTTCGAATATTTTAGGTAGTCGAGCACGGAGTCTAAGCTTCCTTTGTTCTAAGTTGCAGGGTTTAGAGATGAGTTGTATGTGGGCACCAAGGCCCTCTGTAGGCAGAACTGTAGGCATGGTCGTGTAGATGATGGTAAGGATAATTGTCAGTTTGGAGAATTGTGCAAGGTGAACTGGGTTAGGCATGTGGAAGTACATACTGTTACTACTAGCTGAGCTAGGTGGGCTGGAATTAGTTGCCGTGGGTGGATACGGGGCAGAGTTGGCAGAGTACAGTTCTCGAATACTTGGCGAGATTAATGCAGCAGTGACGTACTAGTCTAAGAGTAGCAGTCAGATACTGGGCTAAATGCGACGGTCAGATGTAGGTCTAAAAACCGAGGTCAGATACTGGGCTGAGAGTGATAGTACAGTGGTCTCTGGGCGACCATAAGGCACTACACAATAATACAGTGGTCTCTGGGCAACCATAAGGCACTACACAATAATACAGTGGTCTCTGGGCGACCATAAGGCACTACACAATAATACAGAGGTCTCTGGGCAACCATAAGGCACTACACAATAATACGGTGGTCTCTGGGCAACCATAAGGCACAATATAATACTACAGTGGTCTCTGGGCGACCATAAGGCACAACACAATACTACAGTGGTCTCTGGGCAACCATAAGGCACTACACAATAATACAGTGGTCTCTGGGCAACCATAAGGCACTACACAATAATACAGTGGTCTCTGGGCGACCATAAGGCACAATACAGTGCAGTGGTCCGTTAGCGACCATAAGGCACAACATAAATGCAGTGGTCCGTTAGCGACCATAAGGCACAACACAAATGCAGTGGTCCGTAAGCGACCGTAAGGCACAGCACAATTGCAGTGGTCAGTTAGCGACCAAAGGGCACGGCCAATAGCAGTCATGAGGCATAAAGCACTAGGGGCTGAAGATGACTGTACTATTAAAGAGGTGGCAGCAGTAACGCATAGGGGCGGCGGAGTTGGAAGCATAAGCGTATGTAGCAAACAGTTATCGAAGGTGAAAGAAACCGAGATCAAATGTTTATTAATGCGGAATAGCAGAAGACATACCAGAAAGCACAATAGTGTAGACTGAGGGTATCCCCTTTACTCACAAAAGATTAAAGGTCCGAGTAGGCACTGGCTCCGAGGCTCCGGACTTCCCTTGGATGGGGCGACTGATAATGAGGATAACGTTCTGTGCCGTGGGCATGCTCGAGCAGGCGGCAGTATGTAGGCGGTTTAATCACCAAAGTTACCAAAGTCAAGTTAGTACGGGTAACGCTACAATTAAGACATAGTTCATGAATCTCACCGCTGTATGCTGGGACAGGATGCCAGGCGCACTCGAGCACGGCCAAGCTCGGTCAGCTCAGTCAGTGACCAGCCTTGTCGAGTGCCTTTGCGAGGGCCGTGTTCGGTGTGTTTGGCAGGTTGGGAGTACAGGGACCTCTAGAACTCGGTGAATACACCCAAGATCTGTTGATCTGCCCATTGTACATTGTCGAAACGATCCTTGATGGAGGTGATATGAGTTCGGCCGAATTCCCCTCCTCATCAACGCTGCCAGTGTTTTCCCCGGCCTGTCCCCCTCGCCGTATTTCCTGGCGGCCAGTGGCCGGCTGAAGTATTGGATTTCGCGGGTGGCGAGTGCGTTAAATGCTTGCAATTCCTCGCTAATTTGGGACAGTATGGCGGGGTCAGCCCCTGTGGAGCATTGCTGCTCCAGTTGCTTCAATTTGGCTTCGGAGCGACTGAGGGCCGCGCAAGTTGTTTTTAGTGTCCCAGCCTCCCGTGAGATGGACATTCCCCTGATATACACCTTAAAGGCATCCCACCGGACCGCAGCCAAAGTGCCCTGAAGAGAGTTGCGCTCAAAGAAGGATTCGATGTCAGCCAGGATTTCGGCTCTGAACACAATATCCCTGAGGGCCTCAGATTTGAATCGCCAGGTGCTAAGTGTTGGGACAGGCATGCCTAGCTTCACCGAGAGAGTAACTGGAGCGTGGTCTGATAATGTACGGGGGAGAATCCGGGACCCCTTCACCCTGCCCATGGTTTCACTGGACACAAAGAACAGGTCTATTCTGGATGAGCTGTCGTCCACAGACGAATAATAAGTGTACTCCCGGCCCTGAGGGTGTAGTGTCCTCCAAACATCGAGTATATTGAGTGTCCGCATGTGGCCGTGGAGCCTACGTGCAGCACTGGATAGGGCGCGGGAGGCCGTATTAGTTCTGTCCAGGACAGTGTCCAGAATGAGGTTCATGTCTCCCCCCCATATAGTCTGGACACCCACATAGCCCAACAGTATATTAATCACCACATCAAAGAACTCAGGGGAGTCAACATTGGGGCAATATGTATTGACAAGTAGGTATTCTTTGTTCACCAGGGTGCAGTGAAGTATGACGTAGCGACCCTCAGGGTCTATGTAGCTCTTATGCAGTATAAATTTGATTGATTTATGTACCATCGTGAGGACGCCCCTGGATTGGGAGGAATAACAGGTGAAGAATCTAGCGGGGCCCCATGACGGGGCCATGGTGCCCGGGATATGGGCGTTGGAGTGTGTCTCCTGTAGGAGTAGTACCTTGCAGCTATGCCTGCTTGCGAAGGCCATGATCTTACGAGCCTTAGTGTGATTGCTCAATCTGCGGACGTTCCAAGACATTATGACGGTGGACATTTCAATAGCAGATACATAAACTCACAGTACACATGTCAGTGAACATCCCAGGTCCAGCAGTGGTGTGTGCTCCCAAGGTCAAAGACGGGAGTGCGCCCGTGGTTTACCTCCGTGCGTGCCGAGGGACCTCGATTGCCTTTTTTGTGTAACACCCCATTGCCACCCTCCACCCTCACCACCTACCCAAACTCAGCAGTGTGAACAAAACCCACCCTCAACAGTGCAGAGCTGGGCCGACCCCAACATGCTCAGAAGCCCAACCGGGGCTGGCCCGCAACAAGGGCCTAACCAAGAGCAGTGCAATCACAGTGGGGTGCGCTATTGCCGTGTAGTAGCATGCTGGGAACCAGCTGGTTCCGTTACAAAGCAAACAGTGTTAGCGGTCATATTGTGAATGTCCCTGTTTTGCTCAATCGAGTGCGGGGGTCAACAGAAGGAACATAGTGGTTCAGCAGCCCGGTAACCAGGTGTGACCATGAAAAGGTTTAGAGGCAGCCAGAGTGAATGCAATCAATTAAGCAGATCGAAAAGCATTTGGTCCATGGCAAGAGTATGAGCGAGGCAGAAATTAAACATGCATAGAGGAGCGCTGTACCGGAGGGGATACCAAGCGCAACCGACCGTGGATGCGAGCAAACAGTGGTATGGATCAGACAGTATTTGGTCATAGCGGAGAAACAGCACAGATCAACATGGAGTTCAGTCATTGTTCATAGAGTCATCCACAGGAGGTTGCAGGGGAACATGTGCCTCAATGAATTTTACCGCTTCGGACGGCACAGTGAAGAAATATAACTTGTTATTGAACGTGAACTTCAAGCGTGCCGGGAAAAGTATGGCATAGGGAACGTTTCTTTCTCTAAGGAGTTTCTTCACTCCAAGGAACTGGCGGCGCTCCTGTTGGACTCCGGTTGAAAAGTCGGGGAAAATTCTGATCACCTGCGAGTCCATACGCAGCTCGCCCTTTTCCCGAGCGAGGCGGAGAATTAGGTTGCGGTCCTTGAAGCTCAAAACTTTTGCAATGATGGCCCTCGGGAAGTCGCCGGGCTTGGGCCGCGGTGAGAGCACCCTGTTTGCCCTTTCAATGGTGAAGAAGGGCGACATGTCTGGATTGCTGAGTAGTTCCTTCAAAAGATTTTCGACTGCCGGTTCCAGTCTGCCCCTCAGCGCATTCCACGAGACACCAATGATGCGTATATTATTTCTGCGCGACCTGGACTCGAGGTCATCACACTTGGCCCTGACCGCCTTCATGTCCGCGACCAGGGTGGACACAGTGCCCTGGAGCGTGGCTATGTTGTCCTCGTTGGTTCCAATTCTGTTCTCCGCCTCCGTGATCCTCGACCCCTGCTGGTCCAATTTGGCTCTGAGCGATGCTACGTTGGCATTGATGTCATCAAGCTTTTCATGAAAGGCTGCGAAGTTTCTAGCCATGGATTCCATGATTCAGGTGAGGTCTGTGGTGGGTGCCTCAGCAGGGAGAATATCGATCACCTGGTCGTCTGACGTGTGGGCCGAGTCGGACCTCGGGGTGGGCTTTGCGAATTTGTCCATGGCCCCGGCTTTATTGGTGTTCCTAGATCTATTGGACATCGTAGCGGATGATATTAGGATGTCGCGTGCTCAGAGTGGGGACCAGGGCGACCGTGTTGAGAAGGCGCGCCTCAAGCCACGCAATCGGGGAAGCACGGATCAGTAAGGCAGATCACCAGGCCACAATTGCGCATATGGAACGTAGGTGGAGGCAGCAGGGTCCGCAGCTTCAGGAAGGCGCGGAGCAGCCGCAGTGACCGCGCGATCCTGTCACTCTGATGGAAGGCCAGTATCTGGGCCAGTGTCCGAGTAGGCGCAGCAAGAGGGACAGGTAGCGAGTGCGTGGGCACTGATGTGCAGGGAAGTAGAGGCAATGTTCAGTGGAATTGCAGGGCCCAACCAAGGCCGAACCAGAACAGTTATGAGTAGTCGGCAGGCAGTGTAGCGCAGGGAGAGCGCGGCCTCTATATCCAATGTCCGAGCATGGATCAAGGCCCTCTTGAGGAGGGGCACATGTAGTCCTGTGCAAACGGAGGCCCGCCGGGGTGCGGGGCAACTGTGGCGGGTATAGGCTGGAGCCTGAGTTGGCATACCATGGGGGCGGCCCCGGGGTGAACAGTACGGAAAGCGGCACCAGCCGGGGGTGGCAGATGGCGGTTGGGCGAGGGGATAATGTCATACACGGCGCACAGCAGCCGAAGCAGCCCCTCACCTGCAGCCCTGCCAGCGAAGGGATGAATCTGCAGTTCTCCGGCAGGCTCGCCGTCGAGCGAGGCAGGCCCAAGTCTGGTGCCGGGGGCCGCACCGGGCGCACCCACTGGAGGGTCCGTGTGTGGCACAGCAAGGCGACCTCGGGTATGATACGGCCAGGCCGGAGCGGAGCAGTGAAGGGCCCAGCCCAGGGTGCAAGTGCCAGGCCAGCGGGAGCGCCGCCCGACCTACGTCGTCCTCAGTGCGGGACACGGGCAGTGCGAGGCCGACGCCCCACAGGGCCCGAGCCCGAAGGCCCAGCTGGCAGATCTAATGGTCGGGTGGGCGGGCGGCAGCAGTGAGACAGCCATGCCAAGGAGAACGTTGCGGCGGCCGGCCACGCGCCACTGCAGCCCCGATGGCGTCGCACACTCCAAACTCCGGCTCCAGGGGTCCGATTCGTGCCCAAGTGTAATGCTCACCTGATTCCCACAGAGGCGCTGACCCGTTCTGGACTGCTATCAACTCTTCTACAGTAAAGCGCAGGGCCCGGAAGATGGACTGGACTGGCCCTCCCCCGAATCTCGTCTTTCTGGCTCGTAGGATAATTTTTCTGTAGGTGGGAAAGAGGGAGTTAATATCTGCTGGAAAGAGTATCTGCTCCCTCCTATCTCCCCCTTCTAAATCCCCTTGTCGCTAGTTCGGTTTTTGTGGGCTCTCACCTTATTTTCTGTAAGGATGAGCCCTCCATCCTGCTTCTGGTGCAGGGGCGCGTTGATTCCAGTTACTTCACTGGGGTATTTAGTGGGCGCGATTCCTCTGGCAGTTCGATCCCACTTCGGGATCGCCGTAAGTATGTAGTCTTTAGATTATATTAAATGTCTTTTCCCCTTGGGGCCGGGGTCTAGAAAAGGCAGAAAGGCCCTTCTGACCCGAATGGAGGATTGAGTTCAACCAAAATCTGGTAAGTCTTTAGGTGAGTATTCCCTCCTGTATCACTTCCGATGCTCACCTTCTCCCCTTTTGCAGGAGCCGATTAGCTGCCGGCGTCGAAACCGCTGTTGTTCGTGGTAAGGCCTCGTAAAGGTAAGTGGAATAGGTGTGGCACCGGGTGAAGCGGAGCGCTTCTAATCGTGTCTTTCCCCTTTTTGCAGGTGCCGAGGTGCTGCAAGCTTTGTAGCCGTTTCTGCACGTGGCGCGGCCACGATAAGGTAAGAGAAAGCGGCGCTGCGGCGAGCGTTGTGGTGCGCTGCTAACCTTGTGCTTTTCTTTTGCAGGATTGTCGGAAGAAGGTTTCCCGAGTGCAGGATTCCGGTGAGTAAAGCTTTGGATGCTTGTCTTTTCTCTCCTTTTGTCTTTCAGGTGTTCCAGGAGCTGCGGGCGTGTCAGGAACCAGGATGCAGGAGCCGACTCGGTGAGCGTCCTGCTGCTGATGCAGAATAACGCGAAGCACGTGAATTCCTTCGGGCGTGTTTTAAATAGCAGAGGAGTGCTTCAGGTGAGTATCCTTCCTCCGGCCCCACCCAGGTAAGAAAAAGAGTTCCTGAAGAGGAAAAATAGTTCCTCCCAGCCTAAATGGCTGGAGACCTCAGCCAGACTGGATTGCTCTGGGTGAGTAAGCAGTATGGTCTGCCTCAGGTAAGTCCACCCAAGCATTATGATATGTTTTGACCAAATGAGCCTGGCGCCTATGGCGCCAGGACTGAAGCCTTTTATGAGCCTGGCGCCAAAGGCGCCAGGACGTGGTCCAAAGGGCCCCAGTAGCGGTCTGCTGGATCCGGTGATGTGGGTGATAGGTCTGCTTCCGGGGATGCTGGGCCTGGCCTGGCTCCCCGGGAGCAGCCATCATGACAGCACCCCCCTCAAGGCCCCTCCCAAGACTGTCTTCCCAGGGGGTTTTGGTTTATTTGGAAAGGTCTGATGAAATTTCTTAATCAGCCGAGGAGCATGGATGTGGTCACAGGGTTCCCATGATCTCTCCTGAGGACCATAACCTTTCCAGTCAATTAGGTAGAACAGCTTTGACCTAATGACCTTAGAGTCCAAAATGTTCTTTACTTCGAATTCAGGTTCTCCATCCACTTGAATGGGTCCCGGAGGTTTAGTTAGTCTGGTTCCAGGTTGCATAGGTTTTAAAAGTGATACATGAAACACTGGATGTATTCGCATATGAGTTGGTAATTCTAGTTTAACAGCCACCGGATTAATTATAGCAGTAATAGGATATGGCCCCAAATACTTCGGATTACAAGTGCGAGGTCCTTTGAGTGATAAGTGTTTGGTGGACAACCAGACTTGGTCCCCAACCTGGTATTGAGGTGTCTCGCTCCGGTGTTGATCTGCACCTCTCTTGTATCTTTCCTTGGCTTGCTGTAAGTGTGCAGTTGCTTCCTTGAAGGCTTGGGTAATAGTAGTGTGCAGCTGATCCACGGCGGGTGTTCCGAGATCCTGAGGAGGATCGAGGTTGGAGGTTTGAGGGTGGGTTCCATATACTGTGTAGAAGGGACTCTGCCCTGTTCCTGAGTGAACTGAATTGTTGTATGCATATTCAGCTATCCAAAGAATGTCTTTCCAGTTGCTTTCTGACTGTTGTAGCATGCATGGTAAATATTGTTCGAGAGTCTGGTTCGTTCTCTCAGTTTGACCATCGGTTTGGGGGTGGTGGCTGGTTGAGAGTCTTACATCAATTTGGGCCAACTGACAGCAACTACGCCAGAAATGGAAAATAAATTGACTGCCTCTGTCGGAGATGAGCACCGACGGGAATCCGTGTAACCGGACAATATTTTCAAGGAATTCTCTGGCTAGTACTGAAGCTGAAGGTAAACCTTTTAACGGAATGAAATGTGCCATTTTGGAAAATAGATCTACAATAACGAGGATGGTGTTGTACCCGGAGCAGGGGGGTAAGTCAGTGATAAAATCCATAGAAAGGGTGTGCCAGGGAGATGGTGGAATGCCTAATGGTTGAAGAAGACCAGCCGGTCTTTTCTTTTGACCCTTGTTTTGTGCGCACACACCACAGGACATCACAAATTCTTTTATATCTTTTCTCCACGGAGGCCACCAGAATTGTCTTTTCACTTTTTCTTCTGTTTTGGCTATGCCAGGATGTCCTTCTATCAATGAGTTGTGATAGCAGGTAACAACTTGCTTTTGGAGTTCAGAGTGTGGAAGAAACAGTCAACCTTGGAAATAAGGTAGGCCATTGGTTAAGGTAAAATCAGTTCCTTTTTGTATCCAGTTCTGCAAATCAGTTGAATTTAAGAGTTGTTTAACTCTGTCCTGAATGTCTTCAAGTGATTGCGAAGAAGTCATGCCTAAGATTCTTTGCTCAGGAATTATTGGTACCGGTTCAGTGTTACCGATAACGTCCCCCATTCCAATTCGAGAAAGGGCATCTGCTTTACCATTCTTACAGCCAGGGCGGTAAGTGATTACAAAGTCGAATTCGGCAAAGAACAGGGCCCAACGGAGCTGTCGAGATGATTGTGCCCTGGCGGTTTTCAGATACTGTAAATTCCTATGATCAGTAATCACCGTGATGGTGTGTCTTGCTCCAAGGAGATAATGACGCCAGGCCTTAAAGGCGGATTTAATTGCCAGCAGTTCCTTGTCAGTGATGGCGTAGTTTATCTCGGGAGCCGAGAATTTCCGGGACCAGAACGCAACGGGATGTAATTGGTTGGTTTCTGGGTCTCTTTGAGAGAGAACGGCTCCCATAGCTAAGCTGGACGCGTCAGTTTCGACGATGTAAGGGAGGTCCGGACGTGGATGTTTCAATATAGGTGCAGAAGTAAACTTCCCTTTTAGTTCTTGAAAGGCTTGCTCAGCTTCTTTGGACCATTCAAAACGTTTATTCTTTCTTAAGAGTGCCGTGATGGGTTGCACCACTCGTGAAAACTCTGGAATGAATCGGCGATAAAAATTGGCGAAACCTAACATGCTCTGAACACCTTTTACGGAACTGGGTGATGGCCATTTGAGGATAGCGTCCACTTTTCGTGAGTCCATTTGGACTCCTTTAGGTGTCAGAATAAAACCCAGAAACTCGACTTCGGTGGCATGGGAAACACATTTTTCAAGTTTTGCAAATAATTTGTGTTGACATAATTTTTTAAGTACTGCTCTGACATGATTTCGATGATCAGCTTCCGAAGAGGAGTATACGAGAATGTCATCTATGTACACGACAACACAAACATCAATGAGCTCCCTCAGGACATCATTCATAAAATATTGGAAGGCAGCCGGTGCATTGCACAGTCCGAAAGGCATCACTTGGTACTCAAACAACCCATATTTGGTGCGGAACGCCGTCCTCCATTCGTCGCCTTCCTTGACCCGCACCAAATGGTAAGCCCCTCGGAGATCTAACTTGGTGTATATGCAGGTGTCCTTCACCTGGTCAAGAAGCTCTGGGATCAGAGGTAGTGGATATCTGTTTTTGACTGTTATCTGATTCAAAGCACGGTAATATATGCAGGTTCTGAGGTCACCTTCTTTTTTTGGTACGAAGAATAATGCCGAGGATGCAGGGGACTTTGACGGGGGCGAATAAAACCATTGGCCAGGTACTGGTCCAGATACTGACGTAAATGAAGATTCTCGGGCTCGGTGAGGGCATAAATCCTGCTGCAGGGAGGAGTTGCTCCGGGTATTAAATCTATCTGACAATCAGATGACCTGTGGGGCGGTAGGGTATTGGCTTGCTCCTTTTGAAAAACGTCCTGAAATTCTCGGTATTCCGGCGGTAATTGCAAGCAGTCAGCCGTAACTGTAGCTAGACCAGTGCCCGAAGCTCGTAGGTAGCAGGTTTGTGCACACTCTGGAAAAGTTATCGTCTTTGCTCGCCAATCAATTTGAGGATTGTGTGTTTCCAGCCAAGGAATTCCCAGAATTACTTGAAATTGCGGGGCCTTGATCACGTCAGACACTATTGCCTCCCGATGCCCATCTTGACCTAACAATGTCACTTCCGTAGTTGAGTGGGTTACCGGCCCAGAGGCGATCTCGGTTCCATCCACTGTGGTGATGACATCCTTGATGGTTTTTGGGCAAAGAGGCAGATTCATCCTGGAAGCCAACTCGTGATCCACGTAGTTTCCTATAGCCCCACTGTCGATGTACGCCTGAATTGCATGCAATCATTCTGGCTGCTTCGGATTTATGAGAACCATTGGCATAATGAAGTGAAAGGTCAAAGAATTGGTTTTCAAGCTCGGCAAGCGGACCTCTACGCTTGTCGGGCGAGGTCGTTTCCCGGCTCAGACTCTACAGGATTTTTATCAGAGGCGCCTACTGTCTTCTTGGGAGGTTTCACCGGACAATCTTGAAGAAAATGCCTGGACGACCCACAGTAGCGACACAGTTGCATTTGCCGTCTTCTGTCACGCGCCTTTTGGGTCAAGGGGACTTTTACCACCCCAATTTGCATAGGTTCAGTGGCGTCGAGGCCTTTGGAGTTACTCTGGATTTTCGCGAAAACCCGAGTTTCGCACCTGGATCGATCTGCTTTCCTATTTTGAAGCCTGTGATCCAATTTAGCCACCAAGTCAATATATTCCGAACAGTCCTGGGGTGGATTTACAACCTGGGCAAGGACGTCTTTAAGTTCAACACGAAGACCTCGATGGAATAGCGTGATTCTTTTGTCCTCGGGCCATCTTGTTTCTACAACTAGCCTATTGAAGGTTGCAATGTAGGCCAAAAGGTCCAGATTACCTTGTCGTAGGGATAGGAGTTCATTGTCCAGGGCCTGCCCCTGGGAGTGTCTTGCAAACAGTCTTTCCATACTAGTCTGGAAGGCTTGAAAATTCCGAAGGATTGGATCATCTTGGGTAACCAATGGAGTTGACCAGTCAGCTGCACTGCCACTGAGGTACGAAAGTACAAAAGCTACCTTGGTCTGGTCATTCGTGAAGGCCCCAGGCCTGCAGAGAAAGTGCAATCGACATTGATTCATAAATACTGCGAATCGTTTGGGATCTCCTGCAAAACGTTCAGGTGGTGCCAATGGCACATTTCCGGGTAGGTTGATTTGAACTGGATTAGTTGCAGGCACAGGGGTGAAATTCCCCCCTGAATTGGGTAAAGGTGTCTGCCCCGCTTGACTCTGTAACAGCTGTCTGGCAAGATCATCAGTTCGTTCCTTGGACACTTTCAATTCCCTCCTGAGGGCGTTTGTCTCCTGGCGGGCAGCATGAACTTCGGCCCGTAGCTTCCCTAATAGCTGAGCCAGTTGTTCTGTCTCAGAAGTTTCCATAGCGCCTGAGTAGGAGGTTATTGGTAGGCTTTGCGTTCTGTAACGCTCACCTGATTCCCACAGAGGCGCTGACCCGTTCTGGACTGCTACCAATTCTTCTACAGTAAAGCGCAGGGCCCGGAAGATGGACTGGACTGGCCCTCCCCCGAATCTCGTCTGTCTGGCTCGTAGGATAATTTTCCTGTAGGTGGGAAAGAGGGAGTTAATATCTGCTGGAAAGAGTATCTGCTCTCCCCTATCTCCCCCTTCTAAATCCCCTTGTCGCTAGTTCGGTTTTTGTGGGCTCTCACCTTATTTTCTGTAAGGATGAGCCCTCCATCCTGCTTCTGGTGCAGGGGAGCGTTGATTCCAGTTACTTCACTGGGGTATTTAGTGGGCGCGATTCCTCTGGCTGTTCGATCCCACTTTGGGATCGCCGTAAGTATGTAGTCTTTAGATTATATTAAATGTCTTTTCCCCTTCGGGGCCGGGGTCTAGAAAAGGCAGAAAGGCCCTTCTGACCCGAATGGAGGATTGAGTTCAACCAAAATCTGGTAAGTCCTTAGGTGAGTATTCCCTCCTGTATCAAGTCCGATGCTCACCTTCTCCCCTTTTGCAGGAGCTGATTAGCTGCCGGCGTCGAAACCGCTGTTGTTCGTGGTAAGGCCTCGTAAAGGTAAGTGGAATAGGTGTGGCACCGGGTGAAGCGGAGCACTTCTAATCGTGTCTTTCCCCTTTTTGCAGGTGCCGAGGTGCTGCAAGCTTTGTAGCCGTTTCTGCACGTGGCGCGCCCACGATAAGGTAAGAGAAAGCGGAGCTGCGGCGAGAGTTGTGGTGCGCTGCTAACCTTGTGCTTTTCTTTTGCAGGATTGTCGGAAGAAGGTTTCCCGAGTGCAGGATTCCGGTGAGTAAAGCTTTGGATGCTTGTCTTTTCTCTCCTTTTGTCTTTCAGGTGTTCCAGGAGCTGTGGGCGTGTCAGGAGCCAGGATGCAGGAGCCGACTCGGTGAGCGTCCTGCTGCTGATGCAGAATAACGCGAAGCACGTGAATTCCTTCGGGCGTGGTTTAAATAGCAGAGGAGTGCTTCAGGTGAGTATCCTTCCTCCGGCCCCACCCAGGTAAGAAAAAGAGTTCCTGAAGAGGAAAAATAGTTCCTCCCAGCCTAAATGGCTGGAGACCTCAGCCAGACTGGATTGCTCTGGGTGAGTAAGCAGCATGGTCTGCCTCAGGTAAGTCCACCCAAGCATTATGACATGTTTTGACCAACTGAAGTCTTTTATGAGCCTGGCGCCAAAGGCGCCAGGACGTGGTCCAAAGGCCCCAGTAGCGGTCTGCTGGATCCGGTGATGTGGGTGATAGGTCTGCTTCCGGGGATGCTGGGCCTGGCCTGTCTCCCCGGGAGCAGCCATCATGACACCAAGTTGCAGTGGCAAGTAGCCCCGATTGTGGAGCGTACAGGGGAACAGGAATCCAGGCGCAGGGAAGCAGCAGACCGCAGATGTCATCGGATATGCAGTGGCAACACACGGAGCTAACAAGCTAGGCAGCCATCTTGACGGCTGCTCAACAGCGCCCCCCCATGGCAATAGACTTTAACCAATGAGGAATCAAACGTTTTGATTCCTCATTGGTTGATGTGTTGTGGGGCAGAGGCAGAAACAATTGTGATTGATGGGGCTCCTGTTGTCCTGGCCCCATCAATCACAATTGTTTTTTTCCTGTCATCAAAATAATTTGTTCCGTTGAAGCCAGACACACTGGCACTAGAATAACCACTTGGTCCACGGCATGGTGTACAAATCTGTAAATGAAATGCTGGGGTGGGTGTGGGGGTACTGGCAGAGCAAGAGCAGCAGAATCGATTCCAAATTTCTCAATTAAGCCTTTAACGTTAAAATCACGGTACGGTGTAACATGTGTTGTGTCCACACACACTGTTAGCACATTGTGCCCAGCCCAACCCAACCAACCAACAAATTAACATGTGGCCTGGCCCTCTGTGGGGGCCCCTCCAGCCTAGGGGCCCGGGGCATGTGCCCCGTTTGCCCTCCCATAGAGACGTCCCTGATGCTTGGCTTGCTCGGGATCAGGCCTACAGCTGCAGAGGCCTATGCTCAGGCAAGAGATGATTCCCGGCTTGCCTGGGAGCCGGCTGTTGCACTGGTATCAGAGACCTATACTGGGAATAGGAGGATGCCTGGCTGGCATGAGAGCAGACCTCTGCAACAGCTGCGGCCCCTGGTGAGGCCTACTGTGAGAGCAGGGAGGATGCTAGATTGGCCGAAGAGCAGGCATCAGCTGCCAGAGCAGCTGCTTCAAAGGCATACGCTGGGGCAGGGTGGGCCTGACTGGCCTGATAGGAGGCCTCTGCAATGGCTGCAGCAACTGCAGAGGCCTTAATTTAGGGAAGGGCGGATCACCGATAATCCAGAGAGCATGCTTCTGCTGATTCTAGGGAGGCCTAAACTGGGGCAACAGAGGATGACCAACTGGCCCGAGAGCAGACCTCCAGGCACAGCCAGGCTGCTTGCAATGCTTCCAGTGCCTCATCAGCAGTGATGCACCATCTGTCCTGCTACATGGGTTTACTCTGCCATCAGATGGTGGAGGCCAGATTGCAGCACAGTCAGTAACAGATCACTATCACTGACATACTGAGCCAACAGGAGCAGTCCCTTACCCTCAGAAGTCCCTTATCCTCCTACATGGGTTTACTCTGCCATCAGATGGCGGAGGCCAGATTGCAGCACAGTCAGTAACAGATCACTATCACTGACATACTGAGCCAGCAGGAGCAGTCCCTTAACCTCAGAAGTCTCTTACCCTCCTACATGGGTTTGTAGTCAGGGGTTCCGTGTTTTCTTCATCAATTCTTGCCTCTGCCTCCCTCCATGGCAGAGAAGACACCTGCAAGGCCTACCCCTGCTGGAAGCAGATCCCCTCACCAGTTTCTCTGCCCATCAACACCAAACTATCATGGTCTGCTGGTGAAACAGCCATGGAGGGATGGGTGATCCTCAGCCTCATGTGTCCTGCCTTCGAATTTCCCCCTCCAAATTGGAAGTGTATTTGTGTTACCCCTGATAGCTGTATTTTGCTTTTCCCTGTTGTATTCTGATATATGGACTTTTCCATGCCCACCTCATCCCTGGACTTTGCCACATACTCTCCTTTCATGGATTATTTTTTGGAAATTGTCTACACGTCTGTTTCTGAAACGCACACAATGCCACTCTTTCTCACCCTTCATTTAAAGTTGAATAAATGCCTGTTTCATACATATGTTGAGTGGCATGTTCTTGAGAGGTGCTCTGCTTTATTTGGAGGTGTGGGGTAGTGGGAGAGTGGTATGTGCCATCCTTTATAGGTCTACACTCACCTCTATCAGAAGAAACTGTGCACATTTCATCACACAGTACACACCCATCAATCAATGTTATCCCACTAAAGGCCTAAAGGCCATCTGCCCAGGGCATCGTTCTCATCACCTGATTCAGATTCGTTGATGTCGTCATCGGGCATGGGGATATTGCGCTGTGCTTCATGGTCACATTGTGAAACATTCAACACATGACAATAATTTGGCACACGCTTTCTGGACAGTAAATGGAGGCCCCACCGGATCGGTGCAGACAGCAGAAGTGATTCTTCGTGGCACCAAAGGCCCTTTCGAGAATGGTGCTGGTGCAGGTCTGGGCATTGTTGTAGAGGTGCTCTGGCTGATTGCCTGCATGTGCAGAGGTGTCGTTAGCCAGGGGCAGATGGGCTATCCTTCATCGCCTGGGGAAGACAATGGACGGGTTACACTGTTCTGCCTTCAAGGTCATGCTTTACAGTTCAGGGTTTATATGCTTATGGGTCCCATTAACCTTGTGCATCAGTGGCAGACAGGTGGGAGACATGCAGGAATCAGGAAACGGTGGCTGTTAATCTGTGAATGTGCATGGTGCAGGCATTGTGTTCTTCTGTGACATACATAGGTTCATGCTATGTTGGACTGGCCAGTGCTCACTGTGTCCCATCACATGGGGCTGCATTTTCACTGCAAACTGTGTATAGAGATGTTGTGGTCCTATGGCCTGCAATCTTGTTCATATGGGAATGAGGTGTCTATTAGTAGGTCCCATGGATATGGGATGCTGGACATGTTAGCTATACTTGTGCGGCTGGTCACACAAGGCACTGTGAGGTGTTGGGAAGTGCTGATTTTCTGAGCAACATGTGTACTTGAGGTGCCAGTCAGTAGTTGTTTTCCAATTGGGTGTACAGAATTCCATGAACCGTGCTCTCACATAACTCTGCTGTGGGATTTGCCATGGTGGTGGTGGAACAGTGGGGTCATACAAAGCATGGGCGCCTTCACCTTACCACCTGTGGTCACCAGGTGTAGTCAGGTGTTTGAAAGCTCATTGTAGGTATTCACCGAAGAGAGGTAAGGGCCATCCCAGAGGGGCAGATCTTTCCAGGGAGCAGATGTCACAGAGGCATGCTGTGGATGGAACTTTTGTTCCAATACTTGCATGATTGACAGTGCTAGACAGCCACCTGTGTGCTGATGTCCACAGTCACCCCCCAGCACTCATGAATAGTCTGTGTGACCCTCAATGTTTGGATTACATTCCAATATATATACATGATGGGGTGTGCTCAGCACATATGCAGTAGTGAGTGTGTTTCCATGCGCTGGTGTGATGGTGCGTTGTACGTACACATTAGCCATGCCTGGCATTGCTGTAAATCCACCATGATGCACCACAGGTTGCTCTAGGTCGTGATCATGGAGTCATGAGTTGCCCCATGGAATCTGGCACAGGTGTGGGAAGCACATGTCTGCATCAAAGCCCACCTGCACATCGATGATATGCTGTATGTGTTTATTGATGCAGACATGCACTTGTGTCTTGGGTAGCACAAGGGCCATGTTGGTGTGTTTCAGGGTTGAAAGCACACTGGGGAAGCCCTTAATTGCATAGAACCTAGCCTTGATCTGGGTGAGGAATGTATGTGTAACGCTCACCTGATTCTCGCAGAGGCGCCGGTCTTGACTGGGCGACTACCGTATCTTCAAAGGTGATGTGTAGCACCCGGTTGGCTCTTTGGGCTGGACCTCTGTGCACTGTATGCCTGACGTGTAGAGTAAGATGTCTGCAGATAGAAAATATGGGGTTAATGAACTGGGGTTATTGGGGTGTCCCTATCTCTTTCCTCTTCTCCTCTCCTGTAGACCCCCAAAGGTTAACGCTCTCACCTTAGGTAAGTGAATGCCGAGCTCTCCATCTGCCTCGGGGCAGGGTGCTGTAACCAGTTTCTTCACTGGATAGGTAGCGCAGGCCTCTTGACTTCAGAGGACTGCTGTCCGTCGTTTACTGCACGAACGGTAAGTTTTGAGTCATTCAAATGTCTTTAAAGTCTTTAGTAATGATGTCTCTTGTTTTGCAGGGTTCCGGCGATGGCGGATGACAGGCTGAAGTGAGTTGAAGATGGAGCCCGTGTGATGAATAGAAGCGCCTGGAAGCACGTAACAAAGCGCTTGTTGCCTGCTTCACGATGCGCTCTAACTGTCTTTTTATTTTGCAGGTACGAGTTCGGAGCGGCTGCAGGGTGCCGGAATACCCACTGGATTAGATGTGGAAAGGAGTAATAGCACGTGAGTATTAAAGTTCCCCAATGTCTTTAAACGCACCTTGTTTTGTCTTTCAGATGCGGGATGCAGCGCCGAAGGCCTCCGGAGCGTGCGAAGAGTAGGTAAGATTTTGCCTTTCAGATGCCGGAATGCTAACCTGTTCTTTCTTGTCTTTATAGGTGTTGCTGAAGACTGGATTCAGGATGGTAAGCCTTTGCCTTTCAGATGCCGGAATGCTAACCTGTTCTTTCTTGTCTTTATAGGTGTTGCTGAAGACTGGATTCAGGATGGTAAGCCTTTTTCCTTAGGCCCAGGACCGGATGCAGAAGACACGATGAGCGTTCTGCTGCAGAGGTTGCAGAATAACGCAAAGCAAGATTCATCCACCGGGTGTGGTTTAAATAGCCTCCTGTAGTGCTTAGGTGTCTCCTTCCACAGCCACGCCTAAGTAAGAAAAGAGTTCCTGGTAAGAAAAGAGTTCCTGCCTTCCAGAAGAGTTCCAGTGTTCTGAATCTAGGGAGTGGCTCCAGCCCCACCCAACAGGAAAAGTAGTTCCAAACAGAAGAGGATCAGAGGCTCAACTGGCAGGCAAGTAAGCAGCATGGTCTGCTGAAGGTAAGTCCTCCCAAGCATTATGAGCCCGGCGCTTCCAGCGCAGGGACTGGGCATATTTATGAGCCTGGTGCCACTGGCGCCAGGACTGGGTCCAAAAGGTCCCAATTGGGACTGGTTGGCACTCGGAACCTGGGTTATGGATCTGCTTCCAAGGGAGTTGGGAAAACCCTGACCTTTTGGAAGCAGAGATCATGACAGTACCCCCCCTCAAGGCCCCTCCCAAACCGGGCTTCTCCGGGGGTTTTGGCTTGTCAGGGAATGTTCGGTGAAATCTTTTGATTAGGCGAGGAGCGTGGACATATTCAGCAGGTTCCCAGGATCTCTCTTGGGGGCCATAGCCTTTCCAGTCATTTAGGTAGAATAGTTTAGATTTGGAGATCTTGGAGTCCAGAATGCTTTTGACTTCAAACTCGAGTTCTCCATCCACTAGGATAGGTTTTGGAGATTTGGTTAGTCGGGTTTGAGGTTGCACGGGTTTTAATAGAGAGACGTGGAAGACCGGATGTATCTTCATGTGCGGGGGCAAGTCCAACTTGACCGCTACTGGGTTTACTATGGTAGTGATGGAATAGGGACCAAGGTATCTTGGGTTGAATGTGCGTGGCCCTTTTAGAGATAGATATTTGGTGGATAACCAGACTTGATCCCCTACTTGATAGTGAGGGGCTTCCTTCCGATGTTGATCTGCTCCTTTCTTGTATTGTTCTTTAGCCCTTTGAAGGTGAAAAACAGCTTCCTTAAAGGCTTGGGTGATTGTAGAATGCAGGTAGTCTACTGCTGGTGTTTCAAGATCTTGGAGGGGATCCAACTCCGAGGTTCGAGGGTGACTGCCGTACAAAAGAAAAAACGGGGTTTTCCCAGTTCCCGAATGGACAGAGTTATTGTAGGCATACTCGGCTATCCAAAGGATATCTTTCCAAGTTTTTTCAGTTTGTTGCAGCATGCAGCGTAAATACTGTTCCAGAGTTTGATTGGTCCTCTCGGTTTGTCCGTCGGTCTGAGGGTGGTGACTGGTCGATAGTCTCACATCAATTTGAGCCGACCGACAGCAACTTCGCCAAAAATGAGAAATAAATTGACTACCTCGATCCGAAATTAGAACCGAAGGAAAACCGTGCAGTCGGACGATGTTTTCGAGAAATTCTCGGGCCAGAGTTGCTGCTGTTGGCAAGCCTTTGAGCGGAATGAAATGCGCCATCTTGGAGAATAAGTCCACGATTACTAGAATCGTATTGTATCCGGAGCATGGAGGTAGATCGGTGATGAAGTCCATAGAAAGCGTATGCCAAGGGCGAGGTGGGATGTCAATAGGGCGTAAGAGGCCTGCTGGTCTTTCCTTTTGACTCTTGTTTTGGGTGCATACTCCACAGGACATTATAAAGTCTCTGATATCTTTTTTCCAAGACGGCCACCAGAAGTAGCGCTTGATCTTTTCTGAGGTCTTGGCTATACCGGGATGACCTTCCATTAAAGAGTCGTGATAACAAGAGATTACTTTTTTCTGTAAATCTGTGCTGGGTAGGTATAATCGTTCTTGGAAATACAATAAGTTGTCCTTTACTGCAAAGTCCTTTCCCTGCAGATGCCAATTCTGTATGTCTGCTGGAGTTACAAGTTGTCTGGCTTTATCCTTAACTTCCTCTATGGATTCTGTGGCGATTACACCCAGAATTCTTTGTTCGGGAATGATTGGTACAGGTTTAGGGTTGACCAAGTGTTCTTCCACTCCCATCCGAGAAAGGGCATCGGCTTTACCGTTCTTTGTACCAGGTCGATAGGTAATTATGAAGTCAAACTCGGCAAAGAATAATGCCCAACGGAGTTGTCTAGAGGATTGGGCTTTTGCGGTCTTCAAATATTGCAGGTTTCGGTGATCCGTAATCACAGTAACGGTGTGTCGGGCCCCCAGCAGATAATGCCGCCAAGCCTTAAAGGCAGACTTGATAGCCAGAAGTTCCTTGTCAGTAATCGTGTAATTGATTTCAGGAGGCGAGAATTTGCGGGACCAAAATGCCACGGGATGCAACTGATTGGTTACCGGGTCCTTTTGTGATAGAACTGCCCCCATGGCAAGGCTTGAAGCATCAGTTTCCACGATGTAGGGGAGTTTGGGGCGAGGGTGTTTTAAGATTGGTGCAGAGATAAATTTAGTCTTCAAATCCTGGAAAGCTTGTTCCGCCTCGGTAGACCATTCAAAACATTTGTTTTTCTTTAACAAGGCAGTGATGGGCTGGACTATTCGAGAGAATTCGGGGATAAACCTGCGGTAAAAGTTAGCGAAGCCTAACATGCTTTGCACACCTTTTACGGAGGATGGTGATGGCCATTTGAGGACTGCATCGACCTTCTTTGAATCCATACGCACTCCGCCAGGTGATAATATGAATCCCAAGAATTCAACTTCAGTCACATTGAAAACACATTTTTCCAACTTAGCGAAAAGTTTGTGTTGACGCAATCTTTCGAGGACCATTTTCACGTGTTTCCGATGTTCAGATTCCGATGAAGAATAAACGAGGATGTCGTCGATGTAAACAACAACACATACATCTATGAGCTCTCTGAGGACATCGTTCATAAAATATTGAAAGGCGGCCGGGGCATTGCAAAGTCCGAAGGGCATGACCTGATATTCAAATAGCCCATACTTGGTGCGGAAGGCCGTCTTCCATTCATCGCCCTCTTTTACTCGTACCAAGTGGTAAGCTCCTCTAAGATCCAGCTTTGTATATATGCATGCTTTTCTGACTAGGTCCAGGAGTTCAGGGATCAAAGGTAACGGATATCTATTCTTAACGGTGATCTGGTTCAGGGAGCGATAATCGATACAAGTTCTAAGGTCTCCTTCCTTTTTTGGAACGAAGAACAAAGCTGAAGAAGCAGGGGACTTGGAAGGACGAATAAACCCATTTGCCAGGTATTGATCCAGGTATTGTCGAAGGTGAAGGTTCTCAGGCTCGGTGAGAGCATAAATTCTACTACAAGGAGGAGTAGATCCAGGTATCAGGTCTATCTGGCAGTCATAAGACCTATGAGGAGGTAGAGAGTTAGCCTGATCCTTCCGGAAAACATCTTGGTATTCTAGGTATTCGGGAGGTAACTGGGGAGTCTCTGAAGAAATTGCGGCCAGTGCAACACCAGGTGGAGGGTGACAAGTAGAGACACATTCTGGAAACTGGACCGTTCTTGCTCGCCAATCGATCAGAGGATTGTGTTTCTCTAACCAAGGTATTCCTAGAATAATCTGAAACTGAGGGGCCTTGATCACATCGAACACAATCTTCTCATGGTGTCCATCTTGACTTACTAGCGTCACCTCTTGAGTGGTATGTGTTACTGGCCCGGAGGCTATCTCCGTACCATCCACCATAGTAATGACGTCCTTTACAGCCTTGGGACAAAGAGTTAGATTCATCCTCAAAACCATTTCATGATCCACATAATTGCCGATGGCACCGCTGTCGACGTAAGCTTCAATTGCATGTAATCGATCCGGATTATCAGGGCTAATGAGGACCATAGGTATCACGAAATGCGAGGTCATGGAACTGGTTTTCACGCTCGGCAAGAGGACCTCTATTCTTGTCGGGCGAGGTCGTTTCCCTGCTCAGAGTTTGTAACTTTGGTAACTGCAGCTCCTACTGCCTTTTTGGCAGTTTTCACCGGACAGTCTCGAAGAAAGTGCCCTGAGTTTCTGCAATATAGGCATAATTGCAACTGTTTCCTCCTTTCCCGCTCCCTTTGTGTTAGAGGACCTTTCAGACCCCCTATTTGCATGGGTTCCCCGGAGTCTACTCCTTTGGAAGGAGTTGGCGGTTTGGAAAATACTCGAGCATCAAACTTGGAACGATCGGCCTTCCTGTTCTGCAGCCTGTGATCTATTTGAACGACCAAGTCTATATAATCCGAACAGTCTTGTGGGGGATTCACTACTTGGGCTAAAACGTCTTTGAGCTCTCCACGTAGACCTCTATAAAACAGCGTAATCCTTTTGTCCTCAGGCCATTGAGTTTCCACTATTAGTCTATTGAAAGATGCAATATAAGCCAAAAGGTCTTGATTACCCTGTCGCAACGAAAGAAGCTCATTGTCCAAGGCCTGCCCCTGTGAATGTCTTGCGAACAGTTTTTCCATACTAAGCTGAAAGGCTTGAAAATCATGGAGAACCGGATCATCTTGATTAACTAGAGGGATCGACCAGTCTGCCGCATTGCCACTAAGGTACGAAAGTACAAAAGCTACTTTTGCTTGATCAGTTGGAAAGGCTGCTGGCCGGCATAAGAAGTGCAACCGGCACTGATTGATAAATACTGCAAACCTCTTTGGGTCACCAGAAAATCGTTCGGGCGGAGCCAGAGGTACATTCCCAGGTAGGTTGATCTGCACTGGATTCATAGAGGATGTTGAAGGAAGATTTCCCCCTGATGCGGGTAACGGGGTCTGTCCGGCTTGTGACTGTAGCACTTGTCTAGCAAGATTGTCTGTTCTCTCCTTGGAAATAATTAGTTCCCTTCTTAGAGCATTCGTTTCCTGACGAGCTGCATGCACTTCTGCCCTTAATTCCCCAAGTAACCGGGCTAGGGGGTCAGTATCCGAGGTTTCCATAGCGCCTGGGCGAGAGTTTTGCGGTAGGCTTTGCGTTCTGTAACACTCACCTGATTCTCGCAGAGGCGCCGGTCTTGACTGGGCGACTACCGTATCTTCAAAGGTGATGTGTAGCACCCGGTTGGCTCTTTGGGCTGGACCTCTGTGCACTGTATGCCTGACGTGTAGAGTAAGATGTCTGCAGATAGAAAATATGGGGTTAATGAACTGGGGTTATTGGGGTGTCCCTATCTCTTTCCTCTTCTCCTCTCCTGTAGACCCCCAAAGGTTAATGCTCTCACCTTAGGTAAGTGAATGCCGAGCTCTCCATCTGCCTCGGGGCAGGGTGCTGTAACCAGTTTCTTCACTGGATAGGTAGCGCAGGCCTCTTGACTTCAGAGGACTGCTGTCCGTCGTTTACTGCACGAACGGTAAGTTTTGAGTCATTCAAATGTCTTTAAAGTCTTTAGTAATGATGTCTCTTGTTTTGCAGGGTTCCGGCGATGGCGGATGACAGGCTGAAGTGAGTTGAAGATGGAGCCCGTGTGATGAATAGAAGCGCCTGGAAGCACGTAAGTAAGCGCTTGTTGCCTGCTTCACGATGCGCTCTAACTGTCTTTTTATTTTGCAGGTACGAGTTCGGAGCGGCTGCAGGGTGCCGGAATACCCACTGGATTAGATGTGGAAAGGAGTAATGGCACGTGTGTATTAAAGTTCCCCAATGTCTTTAAACGCACCTTGTTTTGTCTTTCAGATGCGGGATGCAGCGCCGAAGGCCTCCGGAGCGTGCGAAGAGTAGGTAAGATTTTGCCTTTCAGATGCCGGAATGCTAACCTGTTCTTTCTTGTCTTTATAGGTGTTGCTGAAGACTGGATTCAGGATGGTAAGCCTTTGCCTTTCAGATGCCGGAATGCTAACCTGTTCTTTCTTGTCTTTATAGGTGTTGCTGAAGACTGGATTCAGGATGGTAAGCCTTTTTCCTTAGGCCCAGGACCGGATGCAGAAGACACGATGAGCGTTCTGCTGCAGAGGTTGCAGAATAACGCAAAGCAAGATTCATCCACCGGGTGTGGTTTAAATAGCCTCCTGTAGTGCTTAGGTGTCTCCTTCCACAGCCACGCCTAAGTAAGAAAAGAGTTCCTGGTAAGAAAAGAGTTCCTGCTTTCCAGAAGAGTTCCAGTGTTCTGAATCTAGGGAGTGGCTCCAGCCCCACCCAACAGGAAAAGTAGTTCCAAACAGAAGAGGATCAGAGGCTCAACTGGCAGGCAAGTAAGCAGCATGGTCTGCTGCAGGTAAATCCACCCAAGCATTATGAGCCCGGCGCTTCCAGCGCTGGGACTGGGCATATTTATGAGCCTGGTGCCACTGGCGCCAGAACTGGGTCCAAAAGGTCCCAATTGGGACTGGTTGGCACTCGGAACCTGGGTTATGAATCTGCTTCCAAGGGAGTTGGGAAAACCCTGACCTTTTGGAAGCAGAGATCATGACAGTATGGTCTGTGGGAAAGTACATGTGGTGGTGCATGTATCTCATCATGCCAGATATGACCTTTGAGGGATGTGTGAGAAGCAAGACTGAGTGATGCTATGCACGGGGACCACCGTATGCAGGAAACTGATGGTGGCACAGAAATGGAGCATTGTGAGGAGCTTCAAGAAGGGGGAGGGTGTGTGGAGGTGACGGTGTCCCTGTTAGACTCTCTGTAGAACTTGATTCCTGCCAGGAGGCTAAAGGCAGTGGGCATGTGCAGGATGTAGGTAGTGAAGTCCTGCTGATCTGTGAGATCAGGGTGCCGCTGCACCTTTGTTGGCAGGGCATTCTACTACCCTCCTTCTGTCCAGGCACTGCTTCTGTTCTGCAGGTTGAGGCTGCACTCTTATTGTACTCATATTGGGACTAAACGAGTCATACAAGCCAAAAACGGGCCTGCTATGCCATTAGGTGCAGCACTTAGCACATGATGGCATGAACCTAATAGAACAGGCGTGACTCCACTGGGCATATGCTGAATACATCTACCAATAGATTATAACTTTTATAAAACCGAAGATACTAGTCATAATAAGTTGTAATGGCATGTGAAGGCAGTGCCCTTGGTTGATGATGACACAGAACGGCTAGCTCCACCCCATAGCTCCAGACTGCACCTGACCTATAAGGGCAACATTCCTGGTAATAATGGATGAAAAGTAAAATAGGATTGTATATACTTTAGTAACTATTTGTCATTTTTTGGAATGTATGCTTAGTCAGTGATGCCCCTTATTGTGACATCATTAGGGTTAAAGGCCATGTGGACCACTTATTTTGATATTACTATAGTCACAATGGGATGTCCTTACTGTGATGTCATTGGTTGTCTAATATCTCTTCTAATCCTCCTGGCATTGCAGTGAATTGCCATAACTCTAGGTGGTTAATAGAGAAGGCTCTAGCCATTTCTTCTTCTAGGAATGCTTCTGCCATGGATACTATCAGAAAGAGCTGCGGATGGCAAGTATGTGCCGACATGGCACATGGCATGACCGTCCAGTGTTACCATACCAATCTGAGAGAAGTGTAGATTCAGTGTCAAATAGGGAAAACATGTTTATGCAACTCTAAAAACAACAGCATTATTATATACAATTTTGGGATTACATACATCTTTACTATAACATGTGGAGACATAACTAACATGGTGGCCACATATCAATCATCAACCATGGCAAAACCTCCTATCTCCTTTCGGACATATCGTACAGTTCTGGGCTGGGCACTACCACAAGACTATTCGCTCTGCCAGCCTTCTTTCTGAACCATTCATCAGAGGAAGTCGCACAACTGCATACGTCAGCGGGGCAGTGCTGATTTATCTTAGAAGGATGTCACCCTTCAGGAAGTGAGTCATTTCTGGTGAGTTTTGGAATGTCTGGGCGAGGTGGCGTGCCCATCGTCGCCCACAATGAGCAAGTGGGTTAGAACTAATATCCTTGAGGCGTACTCCAGAGCTGGGGTTCCAATGCCCCGTTGTCGTGGGGTAGGGCCATCAGAGGTATGGCAGCCTGGTGGGCTGAGGCTAGCGGCAACCAATTTCTGGGTATTTGAGGAGCAGCAACATTGGATTCAGTCCACTGATCTGAGTCACATTATCACTTCAGGTTGGGGGAGAGGGCGGCCCATTTTTCGGGAAGGGATCCTGTCAGCAACACGGTGGTTTGTAACCTCCTGGCCAATGATTCCCTCATTTTGTGTATCGGTTCACTACTTAGCAAATAACGTGTGTTTTGCAGCAAGCCAGATTCTGGTTCTTCTCCGTAGCGTCTCATTTTGTGGTCACCTTGGCATGCTCTCACTGTGTTTAATAAAGGTGACAAGGAATAGGGATGAGGGGTTAATGCCATGATCACAGAGGGTAATCTTCATTGCTCCGAGCCCTTATCTAACTCGTCATCTTTGTCTCCTACCTCTCCCATCCAGGGCTCAATTCAAAGGAGAAGCAGAGTCTGTGGGATTGGATACCTGCAAGTGGAGCATGGCTTATGGGTGCTATTTGATGAGGCAGGATGGAGAGGGAAAGTAAGTGGAGGGGGAGCGGTTCCCTCCACAGAAATAAATAAATACATATCTGGTAAGCATAGTGTGTCATATGTGGGTCAGGTAAGTATGCAAGCATCCTTCAGAGGGTTTAAAGTCTCAAAAATAAAAAAGTGGGCAAATCTGAGATGTGCCCCAAATGCACCAGAAATAGATGTGCCTCATTTGCAGAAGTGCCACATTTGAAAAGGAGCGCAGAAAGTGATCAAAAGATATGCAAAGTGGGTGGAAAGCATGCATGTACACCAAATTAAGCATGCAAATGGGGCGGGGGGTGACCACAGAAAGTGAGCAAAGATGCGCCAACATCCTGATTCACAAAACCTCACCACTAGATTTGCTCCTTTCTCAAATGTCAACAAACAGCCCAGAAAAGAGTGCAACTGATTTTTACAACCAAAGAAGCATAAAGTGCAACCCAATCACAACCAACAACATAGTATAAAAGCCCAACACGGAGAGACAGGTAGATATTCTGAAAATCGCCAACCCAATAGACATCATGCTGCTGCTCCAACTAAGAAATATAGGAGGACAATCACTCTATTTCAACTCACAGATAAAGAGGTTAGCCAAACATACAGCTTCCCATCCCATATCCTACTGTGAGTCCTAAGTACACCCACAATGTAAGCCCATGCCACACCACCACTAGTAAAGATACTGGCAGCCCTGTATTTCTTTGTCAAAGGCTTCTTCCAGCCCAATTATGACATCTCTGTGGTGATATCACAATTCTCACAGTCACAGGCCCTACGCAAGTTATTCAACATGATTGTTACATCTGCCAGGGTGTATATATAGGCATGCCTTATTATACCGTGTAGTGAGTCAGACATCGGAGATGGACAAGAGGGCATGATTTTCAACAAAGTGATTTTATTAACGGAATGAACGACTTGTCTTGCGCTTGCTCTAAGATGATGGGTGTCCTACCCTTCAAAGAAAATAATAAAGTAGTGCTCGTCAGGATGTCTCACAAAATTCTGTCCTCCATCCTAACCTATTCTAACCTACCATCTGTCTCTGATACAAATAAGAAAACAACATAAACTTTGCCTAAATAAGACTAAACCCCTCCCCCCATTTCTTGGCTTGTTGGGGCTGTTTTCTGATCTCCAGTCAATTGTGTGCTTGGTTCGATTTGTCTCAGGGCTTGGCCTGCTGCTACACTTGACAATTGCTCCTTCGTTTTATTCGCTACATAGAGCCAGTGGCTCCAGATCACAGAGCACATTTTCTGATCGGTTCAAATAGTTCGACGCTTAACTGCAATAACTGGTCTCGTGAGCCTGCTCGTGGTCTGTCACAAGAGGCTTTGTGAGCCAGTCTTTGATTCCCTGTGTTCAACTGGGAATGTCCTTCACACCAGCCTGGGGTCCCGCGTACCTAGATACATCTGGAATCTGTCTCGTGTTCACCCCAGCTGGGTGTCTCACCTCTTTGCGGATTTTGTATGTTTTAGCTATGCCTGTGCTTCCTGGCTCTTGTCACCTCACTCCCCTTCGTGGGGTGGCTGAATTCTCAGCCCTACATAGGCTAGAAGTTGTCCCACATCTGTGTGGCCTCTCTTTCATTTCACCACCTTGTAGGGGTATATCTTTCCTTGGCCTGTCATGGGCTATCTTGCCTGTCTGGTCATCTGGGTATTGAAGTGTGTTCAGCCTCTCGTGGGGTAGCTCGGACTCACTGGCCGCCTTGGCCGCCAGGGATCTGTAATGCTTTCACTCTCTCATTGAGTATCTTATTGCTCAGCCCATTGTGGGCTATCTGTCCTCTCAGGTGGTCTTGCTTTCGTGATGTGCTCACCCACTTGTGTGGTATTTCGGCACCTCACTACCCTCCGTCTTCCCCTCTCTGCAAGCTGCGTACCTGGTTCTCAGTGGCATTGGCAGTCGGGGAGGCAGCTTCTTCATTTCGTGCCGAAAAACAACGCTGACTACTTCCTGGTCGGGTCTCCCATTTCTGTTCTTACCGTCTTAGACCAACAGGACTTTGGCATCTCTCCTACTGGACACTGAAACGCTGTGTCAGTGGTGCCTATATCTCTATGTCTCTAGGAGGTTCAGAGCTTCTCTTGGGCTCTTCGCCTTCCTGGACTCGGCAGAGTTCTGTAGGCCTCTGGTTTCCTTCTCCCATAACACGGTCACCGCGGTCCTGCCTCCAAACTCCTCCTGCCAGAGAGACCTCCCTTCCTCTGTGCTCAGGTGAAGGCTTCTGTCTCTTCCCTTCAGGTCGGTTATTCCTCGTGCTGCAGGGGTCATGGGTCCTTTTTATGTTCCATCCCCAAAATGAAAGGAACTGCTCCATTGGTTCTACTCCTCATGCAAAGATTTTACTAAGGCTGGGTCAGAAACCAAACCATCCACCTTTAAAGGGCCCTGTCCCTTATTATACTGCTCAATTCCCAAACAGCCAACACACACTTGTGAATTGGTGCTGAAGGGAGGTGTAGAATAACCCTTACTTGGGGATTCCTTGTCTCCAATGTGGGAGTCAACCCCAGTGGGATCCCTCTTGCCCTGTCCCCTTAGGGGTGTTAAGTATAGAAAGCTCATATCCCTAGTATCAAAAGGGGGGGGGGGGCTACCCCTGGGAAGAAGTGACACATTCCCTGGATTCATCCCAACATGGGTCAGGAATAATGAGGACATTTTGCAACTTAGCAGGGTAATGTGTGTTTGGCCCTTTTACCCCTGCAGCCCTAGAACACTTGTACAGGAATGAGAGGACATGTCCATGTGGTTGTCTAGCAAGCACACTGACAGTGTTTATAGCAAATGAATTAAATGCATTATACGACTCTATATCAACACAATCATAGGCATCACTCTACGACATTCATGAGAACTTGGCAAAACCTGATATATTTAAATGGTATACATGTACTCCCATGGGAAGAATGCACTGTACACAGTAGACTCACCAAACAGCTGAAGTAAAAACATATGCATTCTTGTCTTATTCTCAGACCTATTATGCGCATAAAACAAAACGAGAATGAGGATTTGTCTGAAATACTTTACCTTTGTTTGTTTTTTAGGGTAGCTGCACTCATTATTGCGGCATCTGATGACCTGTGTATGTTGTTGGCCAAAGTGCTGCTCATCCCAGCATTTGCACAGCATGTGCATCGAACAGACGCGTCAGAAACATGCACATTTCATCAGATACATCATTAAGGCCCTGATTCTTGGAACGTATTGCACTGTTCAAAGTGACTTTTCACTGGTGCAAAGTGACTTTTTGCAGTACAAAGTGACTTTGTACGAAACAACAAATACTTTGCATTGCTCCACCTTGATTCATGGAGCAGGCAAAGTGTCTTTTTGCATTGCAAAGTGACTTTGTATGGCAAAAAGACACTTGCATTGTTCCATGAATCAGGCTGTTGGTTGGCAGTGCAAAGTCACTTTGCACCGTGCAAAACATTCCATGGATCAGGCCCTGTCCTGGGAAGTAGGTAGATATGGTTTCAACATTATGCTGGGATTCTGATTGTGTTTTACAGCAGTTTACCAATATTTAAACAGTTGCACACAAGGTTTTGCAGTGGGTCAAACCTTCAGTTACATTGAATATGGCTAGAATTGCAGAATTACAAATGGCCTGCTGGGTGAAATTATTTTGAAGACATGTCTGGAGAATAATGGCAAATATGTTTGTTGGCCATTTTACAATTTTAATTCCCATTAAGCTAATAATACAGCCTTATTTAAAGAGGGAGGGGTCATTATCTGAAGGAATAATTTCCCCTCCCGAGGTTTGCAAGGCTATTGGCACTTAGTGGAAATAGCTTACAGGTTTTGGAGTTTTAGGTGGGGAAGTAAGAAATGTTACAAACATAATTAAATGAAATAGCAAAGTGTTTAAGTAAATTAAATGTGGTTATCATATTGTGGTACATAAATCACAAAGTTGTCTTCATAAAGTAAGCATTTTAATTGGAAACTTGCTCAAACTGGAAACAGGCTTATAATCATTATGCATTAAGTGTAACGTAAAATTAAACAGGTACTCTAACAGAAAGTGCACACGTTTTCATATGTTTTAGCTTTCTGTTTAATGCATTACATTGAATGATCTAATGAAATGAAGTTCCTTCCAGAGAGGGAGTGTCTTTTTAAAACATATCTTGCCTGGAAATTTTGTCCATGGGCCTCATTACGATGCTGGCGGCCACAGAATGAGCGGTTGAAGAGTTCAGTGAGGTGAGAGGCCACTAAAGGGCCAAGAGGCTTGACTAGCTGAGGAGCAAGATGGTCTGATGGGGCACAAGGGGCCTTAGTCTTCATAAGTAGAGATAGCACTTTGTCAGTATTAGTGTGAGTGGGATATAGAGGCAGAGGATGATGGTAGTGTAAAATGTAGTAGGAGAGAGTGTGAGGAAGGTCAGGAGAGAGTCTCTAATTTTGGAAATTGTTGCAGCAAAGTATTGAGCTTGGTCATTAGCTGTAAAAGTGTAGATGACAGTCATAGACTTAGGAGGAGTGAGTAGTGTGTTTAGGGTGCCCTGTAGCTGGCGAGGATGGTTGGAGTAAGAGTCAATGAGGGTTAGGTAGAATTCCCTTTTCCTCTATCAAGAGTGGACTTGAGAGAGTTCAGGGCATAGAGGTCGAGTTGCAGGTTCCCATGCTAGTGGGTACACTCTCCATTTATCCAGCAGCCGACGCATGCCTGTGCAGAGAGAGCATATTAATATGGTGACCCATTGTTGAGGATGCTCAGACATAGGGTTGAAAGTAGGCAGTGAAAAGTGAGAGGAGAATGAGCCATATAGTAGGGATTTGAAGATGGCGAAGGCAATGCTGGTGGAAGAGTTATTGGGGGTGAAGGAGGAGAGTTAGAACTGTATATCAGGGGGAATGGCAGAAGGTTTAAATTTCCTTTTTGTAATACGTGAAGCAAGTGGTGAGGAAAGGTCAAATGGTGGCAGAAACAATTGAGTGATCAGATATGGATGGTGTGACAGTAGTATTAGTGGCTGAAAGAGAGTGGGAGATAACTAAGAGATCCAAAGAGTTATCCCCTGTGTGGGTAGGTTGGTTATGGATGGAGTGGAGAGCATGGTCACTTAGAAAAGACTGAAGTTCAGATTTCAGAGAAGTGGGTGGAGAGGGAAGGTTAAAGTCACCCAAGAGAATGAGGTGCTGTTTAGTGGAAAGAGAATCAGGGACTTGCTCAAGATCATCAAAGAATGATCCAGTTGGACCTGAAGGGTGATACATATGTAAGGTGTTTCTCATTTTGCTTCTGTATGAAGGGGATGAGCAGCAACCTGTAGGAGACCTGAGCATGGCATATTTACGCCTTACTGCACAGATGTGCAAAATGAAAACCCAGGGGGATGATTTAGGAACTCTCATGTGAAGGCTTATGGTATACCTCAGTGTATGCAGGCTGCCGTGGGGGAATTTGGCCCTCTCTTATGGTAGGTCAGCCCTGACGACCGGCAGTTGTACAGGTGCACCAGATTCAATAAACAGACACAGTCTTGTTTCATTTTATAAGCTTGATCAGCTTTTGTTTATATAACTGCAATTGTGTAACAGAATCTCTGTATCACATGTGTAATATTACCTCCACTGTGCCCCTAGAGGGGGCACTCTCAATTCAATACATGAAATAAATAACTACTTTACATGATAACATTCCATTACCTTAGATAATAAATAATTAAATAGCATCAATTGGGTCACCTGGGCAGAATGGTTGTTGGGCGCAAGTTCATTCACATTTGACAAATAAATAATTGAATAGCTTCAGTTCGGTACTCTGGGAGGACGGGTGTTGGAATAGCATCAATTCTGAACTCTGGAAAGATGGGTGGTGGGTGCAAGTTCATTCACATTTGACAAATAAATAATTAAATAGTGAGTTTCCTGGTTACCCTTTCTGTCACCATATAACTCGTAATGTACCCCGTGTGACGTTAGGAGTACTGGCCTCCCTTCAACTGTTAATCACAATAGGCAACACCAAAAACCCTTGGAACTACGGGTAGAAGCAGACTACCATATAGGCTCACAAAACCTTCGACAAAGACAACACAAGCACAGTCACAACTAACAACATGGGGATTACGTAATCACTACTCCTTGGCCAGTGTGATGTGTATTCTGTCTTGACTGTGCACCACCAGTTACCCAGAGACACTTCCTAGTTGCCTATGCCAAAAT